>NC_088214.1:46079605-46429605 GCF_036934945.1 Oncorhynchus masou masou
CATTTATAATAAATCCTTAGGTACCCTAATACGCAAATAAACAATACAATTTTAGACCGAGAATTGTTATTGTTATTGCACTCCCTTAGGTTCTTTCCCCAAGCAGTATTGTTTCTGTTGTTGATGACTAGACACTACGTCTACTTTGTATCGTTATAAACTCAGCAAAAAAAGAAACGTCCTCCCACTGTCAACTGCGTTTATTTTCAGCAAACTTAACATGTGTAAATGTATGAACATAACAAGATTCAACAACTGAGACATAAACTGAAGTTCCACAGACATGTGACTACCAGAAATGTAATTATGTGTCCCTGAACAAAGGGGGGGGATCAAAATCAAAAGTAACAGTCAGTATCTGGTGTGGCCACCAGCTGCATTAAGTACTGCAGTGCATCTCCTCCTCATGGACTGCACCAGATTTGCCAGCTCTTGCTGTGAGATGCTACCCCACTCTTCCACCAAGGCACCTGCTAGTTCCCGGACATTTTTCGGGGGAATGTCCCTAGCCCTCACCCTCCAACAGGTCGCAGGCATGCTCAATGGGATTGAGATCCGGGCTCTTCGCTGGCCATTGTAGAAAACTGACATTCCTGTCTTGCAGGAAATCATGCACAGAACAAGCAGTATGGCTGGTGGCATTGTCATGCTGGAGGGTTATGTCAGGATGAGCCTGCAGGAAGGGTACCACATGAGGGAGGAGGATGTCTTCCCTGTAATGAACAGCATTGAGAATGCCTGCAATGACGACAAGCTCAGTCCGATGATGCTGTGGCACACCGCCCCAGACCATGACGGACCCTTCACCTCCAAATCGATCCCGCTCCAGAGTACAAGCCTTGGTGTAACGCTCATTCCTTCAACGATAAATGCGAATCCGACCATCACCCCTGGTGAGACAAAATCGTGACTAGTCAGTGAAGAGCACTTTTTGCCAGTCCTGTCTGGTCCAGCAACGGTGGGCTTGTGCCCATAGGCAACGTTGTTGCCGGTGATGTCTGGGGAGGACCTGCCTGACAGCAGGCCTACAAGCCCTCAGTCCAGTCTCTCTCAGCCTAATAAGTCTGCCACTGCAAGGACGATCAGCAGTCCGTCCTGTCTCCCTGTAGCGCTGTCTCAGGCGTCTCACAGTCCGGACATTGCAATTTATTGCCCTGGCCACATCTGCAGTCATCATGCCTCCTTGCAGCAGGCCTAAGGCACATTCACGCAGATAAGCAGGGACCCTGGGCATATTTCTTTTGGTGTTTTTCAGAGTCAGTGGAAAGGCCTCTTTAGTGTCCTAAGTTTTCATAACTGTGACCTTAATTGCCTACCGTCTGTAAGCTGTCTTAACGACCGTTCCACAGGTGCATGTTCATTAATTGTTTATGGTTCATTGAACAAGCATGGGAAACAGTGTTTAAACCCTTTACAATGAAGATCTGTGAAGTTATTTTGGATTTTTACAAATTATCTTTGAAAGACAGGGTCCTGAAAAGGGGCTGTTTCTTTTTTTGCTGAGTTTATGTTACTCGTTATATTAAACCTACCACCTGCACCTGCTTCTCGACTCCCAGCATCTACATTACAGGAAGGCCCAAAAAATTGTCAGACTCCAGTCGCCCAAGTCATAGACTGTTCTCTCTGCTACCTCATGGCAAGCAGTACCGGAGCTCCCAGTCTAGGACCAAAAGGCTCCTTAACAGCTTCTACCCCCAAGCCATAAGACTGCTGAACTATTAATCAAATGGCCACCCGGACTATTTACATTGATGGCCCCCCCTTTGTTTTTTCCTCTGCTGCTACTTGCTGTTTCATATCTTTGCATAGTCACTTTACCCCTACCTACATGTACATATTACCTCGACTAACCCCAACACATACCCCCTGTACATAGTCTCGTTATAGTTTTGTTTTTTTACTTTAGTTTATTTAGTAAATAATTCCTTAACTCTATTTCTTGAACTGCATTGTTGGCTTGTAACTAAGCATTTCACAGTAAGGTCTACACCCGATGTGTACGGTGCATTTGACAAATTTCAATTTGATGTTTATAATGTTCATGAGATCCAAGGTGGTGAAAGTTTACATGCTTTAAGTAAACAGGGCACCAATTCAGTGCATGCTGTGTAATTGTAAGATGCTGTGGTCTGTTTTTCTTCAATTGCATTTTAATCCAGACAAAATAGCAAATTAATACAAATTATTTCACAATTCCTAGACAATATTTAGTCAGTATTTCTAATTCAAGAACTGCATTTAAATTAATTCTCTGACCTGTATCCAAAGGCGAGGCCTTTCAACCTCAGGCATATACATCTAAACTGACTTTCCGCCATGAACGTCTGTGTAAAAAACGGAAGTTTAACTAATCCTTTCGTTGCACTTAGCATTTGTGCTATTTATGCGGAGAACATTTGAGCCCATGATTCTTTGTGTTGAAACCATATCACAATATCTGTTCATACTAATGTTATCTGTTCTTGTTTTTTTTTCTTTTCAGAATAGACATGATCCTCGCCCCTGGTGCCCCTCTGACCCCGAAACATAAGAAGAGTCAAAACAAACAGAACCCATTTGCCTTTCCAACTCAACAGTCACCAAGGTCTGACTGCAAAGTCATTTTCTGTCAAAACATTGCCCCACCGTCATACAATCTTGCATTATTTATACTAATGTGTGGTGCTTACATCTTGTACTGCATTGCTCTGATCAAACTGTATTAATCCCTAAATGTGTTGCAGGCATGAGTCCTATCTCGCCAAAGCATCCATTCCAGATGCTGACCAAGACCAAAGCATGATGGGTAGATTTGTCAGAGTGGAGAGACAGGTACAGAAAATGCCTTATCAGTCCATGTTCCATCCTTTTTCTCTAGTTGTGCTCCTGAGACCTATGGCTGTTTTTCAGATGTGCCTTGCACAATACAACACATATACATATTATTCGGTGGAGACCCTAGAAACCTCAAGAGTTAACCATTTATGTGAACAGGTTAGGCAACTCAGGTGTCTATCCTTCAACAGCACAGTTAGGTAAGACGGAAGTTTATGAAGTAGAACCTTGTAAATAAAAAGGGAGTAATGTAGAGATCTATGGGTTTTTAGTGAAGTCGAGCCAACCTTTTGATGCAGGATGCAGTGATGAGTATCAGATCTGTCACCTGTAATGAAACGAAGGGCACGATGTTAGATGGCATCCAAAGGTTTAAGAGTAGTAGCATCTGCACTTTGATAAATAATATCATCATAATCAGGAACGGATAAAAGGGTTTACTGAATAATCTGCTTCCTACTGCTTAGAGAAAAGCAGGATCTGTTTCTGTATTAGAAGCCAACTTTAAATCTTAGCTTCTTAAACAGCTCATCTATATGTTTTTTTAAATGTCAAATCCATATCAATCCAAATGCTTTATATGAGGGAACACTTTCAATTGGAGATCCATCTAATGTGTGAACATGCATTTCATCTGAAACATTCTTGCAAGAATTTTAGAACAACATGTAAGGGGACAATACACTCCAAAATCAAAGTTTCTCAGATGTTTTCAGACCTCAAAAGTGGCCTCATGTAACACAATTCCAAATTCATTTTTATTTTATTTATTTCACCTTTATTTAATCAGGTACGCAAGTTGAGAACAAGTTCTCATTTACAATTGCGACCTGGCCAAGATAAAGCAAAGCAGTTCGACACATACAGCAACACAGAGTTACACATGGAGTAAAACAAACATACAGTCAATAATACAGTAGAAAAATAAGTCTATATACGATGTGAGCAAATTAGGTGAGATAAGGGAGGTAAAGGCAAAAAAAAGGCCATGGTGGTGAAGTAAATACAATATAGCAAGTAAAACACTGGAATGGTAGATTTGCAGTGGAAGAATGTGCGAAGGAGAAATAGAAATAATGGCGTGCAAAATAAATACAGTAGGGGAAGAGGTAGTTGTTTGGGATAAATTATAGATGGGCTATGTACAGGTGCAGTAATCTGTGAGCTACTCTGACAGCTGGTGCTTTAAGCTAGTGAGGGAGATAAGTGTTTCCAGTTTCAGAGATTTTTGTAGTTCGTTCCAGTCATTGTCAGCAGAGAACTGGAAGGAGAGGCGGCCAAAGGAAGAATTGGTTTTGGGCGTGACCAGAGAGCTATACCTGCTGGAGTGCGTGCTACAGGTGGGTGCTGCTATGGTGACCAGTGAGCTGAGATAAGGGGGGACTTTACCTAGCAGGGTCTTGTAGATGACCTGGAGCCAGTGGATTTGGCAACGAGTATGAAGCCAGGGCCAGCCAACGAGGGCGTACAGGTCGCAGTGGTGGGTAGTATATGGGGCTTTGGTGACAAAACGGATGGCACTGTGATAGACTGCATCCAATTTATTGAGTAGGGTATTGGAGGCTATTTTGTAAATGACATCGCCGAAGTCGAGGATCGGTAGGATGGTCAGTTTTACGAGGGTATGTTTGGCAGCATGAGTGAAGGATGCTTTGTTGCAAAATAGGAAGCCAATTCTAGATTTAACCTTGGATTGGAGATGTTTGATGTGAGTCTGGAAGGAGAGTTTACAGTCTAACCAGACACCTAGGTATTTGTAGTTGTCCACACAAGTCAGAACCCTCCAGAGTAGTGATACTGGACGGGCGGGCAGGTGCAGGCAGCGATCGGTTGAAGAGCATGCATTTGGTTTTACTTGTATTTAAGAGCAATAGGAGGCCACAGAAGGAGAGTTGAATGGCATTGAAGCTTGTCTGGAGTGTTGTTAACACAGTGTCCAAAGAAGGGCCAGAAGTATACAGAATGGTGTCGTCTGCGTAGAGGTGGATCAGAGACTCACCAGCAGCAAGAGCGACATCATTGATGTATACAGAGAAGAAAGTCGGCCCAAGAATTGAACCCTGTGGCACCCCCATAGAGACTGCCAGAGGTCCGGACAGCAGACCATCAGAGTTCAGTGTGTCAAATCGATCAGAGAAGTAGTTTTTGAATGGAAGGAGAAGGTTAGGAAATGTAGAGTTTTGGGACATTAGATTGCAGATAGGTAGGGAAATTGAGAGGCAGGTAGACAATAATCCATTTATACTGAACAAAAGTCTAAACACAACATGAAACTATTTCTTTTTTTACTGAGTTATTGTTTATATAAGAATATAAAATCAAATAAAATGTTATTTGTCACATTCCCCGAACACAACACGTACAACCTTACCGTGAAATGTTTACTTACAAAAACAATGCAGTTTTAAGAAAATAAGAGTTAAGAAAATATTTACTGAATAAACTAAAGTTAAAAAATAAACAAATAAACAAATGAATACAATAAAATAACAAATAAATTCATTAGGCCCTAATCTATGTATTTTACATGATTGTCAGGGACGCAGCCATGGGTGGACCTGGGAGGGCATAGGCCCATCCACTGGGGAGCTGGGGACTCACTCACTGGGGAGCCAGGCCCAGCCAATCAAAATGAGTTTTACCCCACAAGAGGGCTTTATTGCAGACCGAAATACTCCTCAGTTTCATCAGCTGTCCGGGTGGCCGGTCTTAACTATCCGGACAGCTGATGAAACTGATGGTAGAGAAATAGAGAAAATAATATATGCTAATTAACAGGGATGTAAACAAATTTGTGCACACAATGAGAGAAATAAGCTTTTTGTGCATATGGAACATTTTGGTGTTCCATTTCGGTGTTCCACATCATTTGGTGTTCCACATCCACACCCTTTTGGTGCTTTTTAGAACCGTTTGCAGCGGTTTCTACAAATAACTCTAGGTAGATTTTTTTTCATAGAATCCTCTAAGAAGGGTTCTACTAATAAACCTTTCATCTTTGAAGAGTTCTTCCTTGAACCCTCCATGTTGGGTTCCAACGGCCTTATTGCCTTTAAAATTAAACTCATTATGACAATCTATAACATATCATAAGGCCTTTCTTTGATGGCCTTGTTGTACCCTAACACAGTTGTGTGAGGAAACTCCTGGTTTACAGGCCATATCAGGCTTGCAAGTCACATTATGCTGGCGAAGTTATATGTTATTCCTATTAGAATCCAGCCTGAGTGAGGATATCCAACATTTGGAACTTTAATTCACCCGCAACCTGCATTCAGAATAACTGCTGTGGGGTAGAGAACTGTGAGTAATGAGACAACCTAACTCATCTAAACTGAAACAACCATCTTAGTTGCAGGTGCAGTAAGTCCAACTATTAAGAGATTTGATTAGTTTAGAGTATTTTTTTATTTATTGTAGCATAAGATTAATCAACCACTCAATGTACATGCAAAAACACAGGTTTTGAAACAAAGTATTCTGAAAATCAACCTACAATAGAGCAATATGATAGTGACGGGCGATTGTTTGAGAGTTTTACTCTGCAAATAGTAAAAATCACACTCAACTCTGGATATTAAAGACATGCTCTGGAACTTTGGCAACTAGTAAAACATTTTTAAACCTCACGCTTTTGGCTGGATGTGTCAATGTATAGTTCATACATGCGTGATCTATGAGCGTGAGCTATCCCTAGTTTAAAAGTGACTGTTTACTGGAAGTACTGCGATTTTTGGCTCGTGAGCATTACTTTCAAAACTACTTGCTAAAAAGTATACAAAAGTTCCGGAGAATCTCTAACACCAACACTGGGATTATTTTACACCACTGTGTTAAATTAATTTAACTTCTGAATCAACACTAGAAATATTAGATGGAAAAATCAACACAATGTCAAATTTAGCCAATTTGCTGTGTACCATACAGCACACTGCTGGTTGACTCATACTCCCTTCAATTCCTCTACTCTCTGCACAATAAAATACTAATTTGAAAGACATAAATCATATCACTATGTCAGTACTGTATATGTAAAATAATTAAGGGAATACCAGCAGCATGCACAAAAAGTCCCATATAGGTATAGTTTTTAAAACGTTCTCACACCTATCTTAAACATATCAGATTACTTAAACTCTTGATGCTAAGGCACTAATGCTCAGTCACTATTTAAAAGAGAAAACAATATGTATATGTGGAACCCTTCTATCCTTCCCAAAAATCATCAAAGAAGCCCTTCTTCCAAAAATAGTTATTAGAATGAAAAAGATTTGAGGTAGAACCTGTTGCCTTACAAGGAACCCTCGTCTCCAAGAAAGGGGTCTTCAGATGACAATGGACCTTTGTAGAACCCTATCCCTCAGTAGAACCCTTTTGGAACTTTTAGGAAAAAAAGAGTGTAGTAGTTCCAGTATGTAGGTGAGTAACTGTTCTGTGGTCTCAGGTGGAGGACATGGAGAAGAAGCTGGACTTTCTGGTGGACATGCACATCCAGCACACTGAGCACCTTCAGGTGGACTCGGCCGGCGCCGCCCACATGACCACGGAGCCCCTTGACCATGTGACAGGCAACACAGGCTCTGACGGCAAGGAGGGCTGTGGCTACACTGAGATCCGCCAGGTCTTCTTCAACTACACCGAGACATGCCCCCAAATGTCCTACCAGGTGCCTGTGAGCAAAGTGACACCTTACTACAGCTGCCGCAGGGAGCCCAGTGCTGCAGCTGGAGGGGCGGAAGGAGTTGGAGGACTGGGTCTGCCTGGGGGTGGCTACATCCCCCCTGACCATCAAGTCCCACCTGGCCACCACCTAGCCCCGATCCCTACCTTCACAGAGCGGCCCAACGTACTCCCCATCAGCTCACTCCTGGACACCCAGGTGGCTGGACGGAATGGAGGGCATGGGCCACAAAGTCCCTACACGGAGCACCTCACGCTGGGGCTTGGCAGGACCATGGGGCAGAGAGCGGTGACGGACACTTCGCCGCTATCCATGCTTTCTGTGAACCACGAGGAGCTGGAGCGCTCACCCAGCGGGTTCAGTATATCGGGGGAGCGCGAGGATAGGGAGGACCCCACGCTGGGGACAGCAGGGGGGTCGGGAAGGTTGCGGGACAGCCGTTACCTGGCAGAGGGGGAGACGGACACCGACACGGAACCCTTCACGCCCAGCGGGGGAGGGGGGCAACTCCCCATGTCATCCACAGGAGAGGGCTTCCCTGATTCTGTATGGAACACACCGCCCTGAATCGCTCACCATTTTTATTCCTTAATCTTACACCTCCTCACCAACCCTTATTTAGTTTGAGTCAAATCGACAACCTTAAGCCCCTAAGCCCATGCCTCTAACAGCCAGTCGTCTTTGGGTTAAACAGACATCACTGAACTCAACGCCATGTGCGAGTTCAATCGGCACATGTCAATTATTTTGGGTGAAATCCATGTCTCTACACCCAAGTCAGTTTGGATAGACTTTATCCCCATAGACCCCAATTCAATCCAGATTTAATTGACACTGAAACCTGACTCATTTTGGTTTACACCCTACACTTATTGTGTGACCCAATGGCCCAGAGAAAGCCAAGGTCTCAAGACTGTGTACACACACGAAAAGAAAAGACATCGTTTGTATAGTTAACAGACTTTGTACAGTACAGCGCACTCATCACAACATACATAAAGCTAAGATGAAAAAGTATATAGCATTAATATAAATATATACGTCAAACCTTTATCGCTGCAAAGCAAACCGCACTGCATGTATCGCATGCATTCTTTTTGTCGTAGAGCCTGCAATGTTCAGGTTTCAGGAAAAAGAAAACTATTTTGAATGGTACTTATAAATACTGTCATTTTTTGTAATACTTATTTTTTTATATAAATACATTTACTTTTTTTGCATGGTTTGCATGATGATGCACCATTTACAGACAGTTGACCTGAATATTTTTAACAAAAGTCTCCTGTCTCATTCTTTAGTACAGTACATGTGTTGCTTACTAATGTATGTGTGAGTTGGGAAAAGAATGACCAAGCCAGAGACAAAAGACTTCTGCTTCCTTTTTGTCAATAGACAATATAGGGATGCCCCTTCTTCTTTCATGCTGTGCAGTTTTTGAAAGGTTGTTTTAGTTCCTATCAGAAATACATTCAAACATAAAATCAGTCATTAATTCACTACTATCCTAAAATGAGAGCGAACTCTTCCTCTTTGACACACCACAGATTTATTTGGCATACAGTAGTTTTTGCATCTTTAAAAAACTTGTAATGACACATTCAGGACAACTCAAGTAAGTTCTGTGATGAGGCATGGTAAGAACCAATTCTTGCATTATAAGTTACAGATCTGATAAGTTACAGATCATTTGGCAGATACGCTTAAAGTGAATTTGCACATGCCACGTCTAGATTAGAATAAACGGTTATCTAGCAAGATTGCATCACAAATTCTGATTCCATAATTTAAAAAAATCATAATAATATTGTATGTACTTAGACTTATGACAAATCACTATATAAATAGTACAATATCTGAAAACAGCTAGAATAATACCATAAATATATAATCTACATAGTATGTAAAATGAGAAAACAGTGACAATATCATTACATTTTCACAGAATGTAATGACAAGTGTAGCATGATGTAGGTCAACTTTAACGATAAGTGAAAACATTGTGTAATGCCTTATTATATTACTGAGAGCAGATTGGCAAATAAATCACAGTGATGTGAATCACTTGAAGAAATATGAACAAAAGTGAGAGAGAAAATGTCCCCCTCACAAATGTAACATTGAAGTTTTTAGTGTTTTTCCAAAATGGTTTATTTTCTTTTTGGTTAAAAATGGGAAATGTAGTTTATTTGTAGATGTTAATCCAGTGGGTAAAACTGTTTTCAATTACGTCATTATGCTGTCTTTTATGACGCCCTAGTCCGAGGAAGTTTAGCTAACGTCTTTTTAACAACCAGAGAAGTGTAATCTGGCCAGATAACAAAAATGTATTGGAATTAAACAAAATGGCATTATCTGGTTGTAATCTAGTTATATGACATCTTCTCGACCAGACATACAGCATCCAGACAGTCTTTAAGACTTGCCAAATTTTAGACTCAAAGGTTTATGTTTATATTTTACAATACAGATTTAATTGATAGAACAGATTAAAGACATAAATACAAAATTAAAATAATTGTTAATTTTAAACAATGTTTTAAGTGAGAAGTAGACATTGGTCTGACGCCGAAAAAGAAAGGAAATTCACATGAGCACCACAACGCCTACTCCATCCATGCTCTACCAATGTTTTTCAGCTAACAGCTTTGACCTACTACAGTAGCTATGTTGGTCTATTGTACTTCAAACAATGTGTATGCAGTTTGCTTAGGATTCAAACCTTCTCAAACAGCCTACTGTAATTCATAGTCTTATAATTGGTGCTCCCACTAGAAGGTGATTTGTACCACATTCAACTTAAAATATTGGCAGTGCTATTGTAACCTTTAATTTTGCCTCTGCCAAAAGATCAGCCTTTATGCCACAGGTGATGTGCTTGCATAACCGCAAGGGTTGCTGGTTTAAATCCTGTTCTGCTGCCTGTAGCCCTTTAACACCCTAAGGTTGATGTCTGCGCCCCTGTGGAAATCTAATTAGTGTTAATAAAATCCACATAGAAATCTGTCAGTTTGAGCTGGAGATATCTATGTAACTCTTCCACATTTGTGGTGAAAGGTGACAGAGCAAGAGCAGTGTGTCAGACCATGAAACATCCAGAAGATCAGGCTTCTCACAAAATCGTCTCTAGCGTCCAAACTATTATGACCACTCTATGGAAAGAAGAGACTCTCCTGAACATGATGGTGTTCTCTGTTTTGCTCTACGACCCCCACAAGCGTCTTAGGACTGAAGTCGGTACAGCCGATCTGCCAACTTCTGTCTGTAGCTTCCGCACAGTTTGGGCTACACACTAATAGGACCCCTCTGTGTAAAGGTGAGACTCGCACGAACATGTTCGTTGTTTTGCTCTAGGACGCCCACAGGCCTCACAAGACTCGTCTGAAGGTCCCCTGGTACCAGTTGAAAAAATAAATGGAAGTATATATGGAGACTGTTAGTGATAAAAATAAGGGGTTAAATACATGTAAAAAAAAAAGTTTCCTGATCTTTCTTATATGTGACCGACTGGCTCAAATCGGTCTTAATTAGCAACATTTCAAATTGTGGTTTTTTTTTTTACATTGGAGAAGAGTAAAGACTACAACATGGTATATCATACACTCCATTTTTAGGAACAATAGGAAAGTAATTATGCTTTGAAAGTTGATAACTTGTAAACTCACTTTTGAGAAAATGGCCTTTGAATGTTTTGGTACCTAGAGTGAAGAGCTAATCTTTGTCTGCACCCATTCAGCATTGTTCACACCCTCTTAAGCTTTAGCCCCACCCATCTCGTTTCGCTCTCTAAGTGCACACTTGACGCTCTGGCAGATGATTTGTTTACCTCTGGATAACATGAAAACAGCCTAACCAGCACTGCTGGCAACAATTTCATTACACTTTTTTGCTGATGTTTACTGACACCGGCTATATTCAATTGGTGTTGTGCTTTCGTAAATTCATCAGTTATTCAGCGCTCTGGCATACTCAGACTGAATGTACGAACGTTTGCTAGTTAAACACAATGAACATAGTGTCAAAACATGTCGTTACTACCCTGCATGAAACAGCTGGGACCTAACCAACCAGGTTCAATGTTAGCTAGCTAACATTAGGCTCTAACTAACCAAGCAAACGGCTCTGGGATACGAATAATAACATTGTACATGTAACTTTAGCTAGGGAGCCAGCCAGCTAAAGTTAGCTAGCTAGCTAACAGTACACTTTAGCTTAAGACATATAGTTAGCTAGCTAGGTAAACAATGAACCTAGCTAGGCAAACAACGTGTAAGATCATACACATCACGTAACGTTAGCTAGCTAGCGAGCCAGCTAATGTAAGCTAATTAAACAACAGTTAACATAGTGCCAGCTCATGACGTTACTACGCCTCGCTTTGCTGGTAGTGGTAACTAACCAACCAGATTCAATGTAAGCTAGCTAACATCAGGATCTAACTATTCAAGCAAACAGCTATGGGATACGAATAATAACATCATACACGTAACATTAGCTAGGGAGCCAGCCAGCTAACATCAGCTAACAGTACACTTTAGCTTGAAATTAAACCACTTTCTGTCAATTTGAAATGTGTAATATCTGAAAATACAGCTAGCTAGACTATCTTACATCATCAGGCATGATGGACATGTCTCCCGGTCACGGATGCCATCCCACGGTTGCCCTTAGTTTGAAGATGTAATCCGGAGACAGGTGTTTTCTCCATCTCTTTAGCTATCATACTATAATTCCACTGATTTCAAAACTCGATCCTCCAGAAAGTGGAGATCAACACTTATGCAGCTCCACTACACAATACATTTTTTTAAAGCCGAGTTCGACAGGATTACCAGCACAGACTGACCAGCTCAATAGACAGAAGCCCTCTATATGTCAGACCGATCTGAACTCCTCTCTCGGCATGTCCAGCCCATTCATTATCTCAGCCAATCATGGCTAGCAGGAAGGTTGTTGTTTTTTTCTATAGCTTAACCAAACAGACTCATAATTTAACAATCAAATTTGTATTTACAGATGGCATACAAGTTTGTTGTTAAGGCACATGAAAGTTCACATGTTCCAGAAGGCATTTCTGCCCAAAAAAAAACACATTTTGATTTTTTTTAAAGTTTACGTTCAAATGGCGCTCCTGTGAAGTAGTGACCCACGACATACGCCTAGTTTCCTGAAACGAGTCACATATCTCTGATATGATAGACACCACTTGTTTTTTGGGACTCTGTTGTTCCATACAGTTCATGTTATTCAATGCGTTCGTAATAGGCCAAATAAAATGTTATCAAATAATTTTTGCATATATTTTTGTTGTACTTCAAAAGGTCTTAAAATTCTAAATCAAATAGCAAAATGATCATTGGTTTGCCTTTCTTTAACCAATTCCATATAGCTTAGTAGTACCCCCTCCCCAGCTTAGACTCTTACGGGTTAATAGCTCAAATCAGTTTGGAACTAACTGTTAACATATGTGTAGAATTTAGCATGGATAGTCAAAAGTAATTGTCTGCAGTTATCTGAGAGGTGAATTGATTGTGACAGTCTTACATTCTAAAATATGACAAAAGTAAAAGAAGACTATTTTAAGTAATTTACTTTTGAAGGTCATATAATCATAAAGACTAAACAAAGATATCCCCAAATAAACTCGAGCCGCATCTTTCTTGTGCCTTTTACAGCTTGTTTCTAGCCTAAAGCATTGCAGAGTTATGCATCCTATACATTTCTATAATCCGGCTTTGGGGGGGCATTTGGACGTTAGCTAGCTAACATTAGCTATCTTCTGTGTCAAGGTCAGCCGTTGTCTGCTAACGGCTGAAGTAATTTGTGTACAAACCTTCCATGCCCAAATATAGCAAGCTACCTTTCTTTACCTATTTTTTAGCTAGCTAGCAAGCTGACTGGTGTTAGCTAGCAAGCTGGACTTTGGATAAGCAAGCTAATGTTAGCTATCTAACATTAAATAACTTTGCAGGCTTGCGCTGGCTAATGTTAACAAAGGATGGCAGCCAAGGACGTTCGCTAGCTTATTTGTTCATATGTGTTTGTGCTCTGATTACACACAAGTGTCTACCCAGCTAGCACAGTGGATCTGGGCCGATTTGGCGGTATTACTTATAATACTGTATTACTTATGGCTAGGATGCGGGGATTGAGCTCGGGCCGATTCCGGTGTGAGTTATCTGGACCAAATATATTAATTAGGGCTCTGGCCAATTGTGGCTACTTTCTGGCAAAGGATTTCCAGGCTGCTTTATATAATTAACATTTCATTATTTATTTATTTTTTCATATTTCCTCATTGTTTCTGTGATCAAAAAATAAAATGTACATTTAACTTAAATTCTTTAAGTCCTGTTCAAGTAGTATTTAAAAATGTATATGCTTTGTGCCAGGCAATTGATAAGCATTAAAAACTTTGGATGGGGTCCCGAGTAGCACAGCAGTCTACAGATGCTGGTTCGATACCCGTGCCGGCCGTGATAAGGAGACCCATGAGGCGATGCGCAATTGGCCCAGTGTCGTCCGGGTTAGGGGAGGGTTTGGCCGGCCGGGATGCCCTTGTCCCATTGCACTGTAGTGACTCCTGTGGCGGGCCAGACGCATGCATGCTGACACAGTCACCAGGTGTTTCCTCCTACAAATTGGTGCTCTCGACCTTCACCTCACCCGAGGCTGTACGGGAGTTGAAGCGATGGGACAAGACAATTGGATTTGACGAAAAGGGTGTAAAAAAAAATAGATAAATAAAATGATTTTCAAAAGTTGTGAATGGGTATAATTTCTATAGATAAAACGTATAATAGTATTATTTATAACTGCACCGCTTCTGGGGGGATTCTAGTAAGATGCCAGCAAATTCGGCTGAATTCCGGTAGGCGGAAATGGCCTGATGTACTTGGGCCGATTCAATCAGTTCCAGCCCCTCGGAAGAGGGCCGCTTCTGGGCCGATTCATCATTGCAAGCTGGATAGGTCAGCAGTTTACACAGATGACGTCAGTCTTATATGAAAAACCTTCCTTGGCAAAAAAATTAGCTAGCTTGCTTTACTTGCTTGTTGGTGAGCGACCTAGCCAACGTTAGCGCTTGTCTGACTGGTGTAACGTTACATTAGATAGCTTGCTATCTACAACTACAAAACCACATTCATTTGGCTTATCAAATTGGAAACAGATCACTGATAACAACCAACCTATTTTTTCATGTTAGACAATTATCTGTATGCATTTATTGATTAGCCTCAGCTTGAATACCAACATACTACAGTAGCCTAGGTTTGTTTTCCAACACTTATTTTGCTTGGTACAGCCGGCCAGCTGTGTTATTGAGTTGCTGAGCAACCTAGTTGCTTGGCCCGGTTTTAGATAGAACTCTGAGATCAGGTTGAAAAATATGTAGCATTGTTAGAAATGCTACAAAAAGTTAGCACCTCCTTGTTTCTCTATTGACACGTGAGAGTGATAAATTATAAATTTAATCAGAACTGTTGCACCTACAAACATAGTCAGTCCGAAAGGGAGCAAGTCTCATGGTCACTTTATGTACACTGCATTCTCGTTCTTATCCGACGCCTAGATCTTGAGCTAATCGGGTCGTGCCAGAAGATACCGACCCTACCATTACGCTTGTTTACACTGAGATGCACTGGGGTCGGAACACAATCTCACATTAAGAAGCAGTGGACCCGGAGTGAGATATTGGTCAGAAAATGTACCTCAATGCAAGGATGGGAATTGCCACTGTACTCCAAATTCGACCTTTATCCACACTGCTCCATAAAAACTGCCCTTTTCATCCTCAATAAATATAATATTTTTTCCTAATGCTAATGACCCTGTTAAAAATCCGGTATGTGGTTTTCGGTAAGGGCTGAATGGTTCATGACTAGAGGCGGGGGAGTGTTGTGTACCTCCGATAAGGGTAATTTATGAAGTTTCATCGACATTGACTGGCTGATTTTTTATTTAACATGGAGTTTAAATCGATCCCATACTATAGTCACGCCTATAATATCGCATAACACTTCACTGTCTGTGAGATAATACAGGAAATAAGAATTAGTTTATTGATCAACGATGTACAGTACCAGCTCTGCATTGCGCCTTCAAATCATTTCTGGCTAATAAAGTAAGTACCTTACTGAAATAGATGTCCATTAAAATGGGCAAACACAGTTTTTTAAAAAGATATACTTTCTCAAAAGCAAACATTTTTCTAGGTTTCAGTAGCTCTGCATTAGAACACATCCCTCACTATTTGCAAAAATGTTGTGTCCATTTTGCAAATGTAATTAATACGTTTGTAGACAATGTTATTGAAACAGTTCCTGAATTGGATGATCTTTTTGAGTTTATTTGTGAATCTTGTCCATCACGTCGGCGGAAAGACAATTCATCCAATTCAGATTTGAGTTTTTGATTTCACAGCAAGTCCTGGAACAGCTTTGGGATTTACCCATTCACCAAATAGTGCTTGTATGCTTACAATCAAGGAGAGGTTTAATGGATCTACAACAAAATTCCATATACTATTTCTCACAAATCATATTTTAGCAACTGTTACTTCTGACAAGCTAACTAAATTCAATTGAATAACTGATGTGAGCACATCTTTGTCAAATTCAAGACGATTGAATTCAGTAAAAATTGCTGTTGGTATTACTATCAATCCCTAGTCTTCAAATCAAAATCAGATCAAATTGTATTTGTCACATGCGCCAAATACAACAGTGAAATGCTTACTTACAAGCCCTTATCCAATAAATGCAGTTTTAAGAAAAATAAGTGTTAAACTATTTACTCAAATAAACTGTAAATAAAAATAAAGAAGAAAAATAACTAATAATAGTCAAGGTAATATGTAGGTAGAGGTGACTTAGAATGGATAATAAACAGAGAGAAGCAAAAAGATGGGGGACAATGCAAATAGTCTGGTTAGCCATTTGATTAGCTGTTCAGGAGCTTGGGGGAAGAAGCTGTTTAGAAGCCTTATGGACCTAGACTTGGTAGTCCGGTACTGCTTGCCGTGTGGTAGCAGAGAGAACAGTCTATGACTAGGCTGGCTGGAGTCTTTGACAATTTTTAGGGCCTTCCTCTGACACCGCCTGGTATAGATGTCCTGGATGGCAGGAAGCTTGGCCCTAGTGATGTACTGGGCCGTACACACTACCCTCTGTAGTGCCTTGCAGTCGGAGGCCGAGCAGTTTCCATACCAGGCAGTGATGCAACCAGGATGCTCTCGATGGTGCAGCTTTAGAGCCTTTTGAGGATCTGAGGACCCATGCCAAATCTTTTCAGTCTCCTAAGAGGGAGAGGTTTTGTCGTGGTCTTTTCACGACTGTCTTGGTGTGTTTGGACCATTCTAGTTTGTTGGTGATGTGGACACCAAGGATCTTGAAGCTCTCAACCTGCTCCACAACAGTCCCGTCGATGAGGATGGGGGCGTGCTCGGTCCTCCTTTTCCTATAGTCCACAATCATCTCCTTTGTCTTGATTATGTTGAGGGATAGGTTGTTATCCTGGCACCACACTGCCAGATCTCTGACCTCCCTATAGGCTGTCTCATCGTTGTCTGTGATCATGCCTACCATTGTTGTCATCGGCAAACTTAATGATGGTGTTGGAGTCGTCCTTGGTCATGCAGTCATGGGTGAACAGGAAGTACAGAAAGGGACTGAGCACACACCACGGGCCCCCCGTGTTAAGGATCAGATTGGCAGATGTGTTGTTACCTACACTCACCACCTGGGGGAGGCCCGTCAGGAAGTCCAGGATCCAGTTGCATAGAGAGGTGTTTAGTCCCAGGGTCCTTAGCTTAGTGATGAGCTTTGAAGGCACTATGGTGTTGAACGCTGAGCTGTAGTCAATGAATAGCATTCTCACATAGGTGTTCCTTTTGTCCATGTGGGAAAGGGCAGTGTGGAGTGCAATAGAGACTGCATCATCTGTGAATCTGTTGGAGCGGTATGCAGATTGGAGTGGGTCTAGGGTTCCTGGGATAATGGTGTTGATGTGAGCCATGACCAGCCTTTGAAAGCACTTCATGGTAGGCTCGTGTCACAGGGCAGCTCGCGGCTGTGCTTCCCTTTTTAGTCTGTAATAGTTTGCAAGCCTTGCCACATCCGATGAGCGTCAAAGCCGGTGTAGTACAATTCAATCTTAGTCCTGTATTGACGCTTTGCCTGTTTGATAGTTTGTCGGAGGGCAAAGCGGGATTTCTTATCAGCGTCCGGGTTAGAGTTTACTCCTTGAAAGCGGCACCTCTACCCTTTAGCTCAGTGCGGATGTTGCCTGTAATCCATGGCTTCTGGTTGGGGTATGTATGTACAGTCACTGTGTGGACGACGTCATTGATGTGGTGTACTCCTCAATGCCATTAGAAGAATCCCAGAACATATTCCACTCTGTGCTTGCAAAACAGTCCTGTAGCTTAGCATCTGTGTCATCTGATCACTTCCTTATTGAGTGAGTCACTGGTACTTCCTGCTTTAGTTTTTGCCAGTAAGCAGGAATCAGGAGGATAGTTGTGGTCAGATTTGCCAAATTGAAGGCAAGGGAGAGCTTTGTACACATCTTTGTGTGTGGAGTAAAGGTGGTCTAGAGTTTTCTTTTCTTCTGGTTGCACATTTAACATGCTGGTAGAAATGAGGTAAAACAGTTTTATGTTCCCCTGCATTAAAGTCCCCGGCCACTTGGAGCGCCGCCTCTGGATGAGCATTTTCTTGTTTGCTTATGGCCTAAAACAGCTTGTTGAGTGCGGTCTTAGTGCCCCTAAGACACACTTTTCATTTTAAGATCATTGATTAGACTCTGGCATCATCATTTGATACATACATAACAGAATGAGTGATTTGATATTGATAATATTGCAAAATAATTTCACAATGCCAGCTGATAACAGCAGTCATAACACCTTCAGAAAGTATTCATTCCCCTTGAGTTATTCCACATTTAATGTATACTCTAATCTACTTACTCAGTTGTGCAACGGGGCCTCCCACTCTTTCTATTCTGGTTAGTCAGTTTGCGCTGTTCTATGAAGGGAGTAGTACACAGCGTTGTACGAGATCTTCAGTTTCTTGGCAATTTCTCGCATGGAATTGCCTTCATTTCTCAGAACAAGAACAGACTGACGAGTTTCAGAAGAAAGGTCTTTGTTTCTGGCCATTTTGAGCCTGTAATCGAACCCACAAATGCTGATGCTCCAGATACTCAACTAGTCTAAAGAAGGCCAGTTGTATTGCTTCTTTAATCAGTATAAGTTTTCAGCTGTGCAAACATAATTGCAAAAGGGTTTTCTAATTATCAATTAGCCTTTTAAAAGTATAAACTTGAATGATCTAACACAACGTGCCATTGAAACACAGGAGTGATGGTTACTGGTAATGGGCCTCTGTACGCCTATATAGATATTCCATTAAAAATCTGCAGTTTCCAGCTATAATAGTCATTTACAACATTAACAATGTCTACACTGTATTTCTGATCAGATTGATGTTATTTTAAAGGACATTTCTAAGTGACCCCAAACTTTTGAACGGTAGTGTATATCATTTAACAAAAGTCAAAGAACCTTTATGGACATGTCATATAGCTGTTATATACCAATGTTATCATTGGGTTCTCGCCCCCTTGTGACAATCTTTTTGTTAAGGAAAAAACTGTTCACTGTTGGACCTTGATGCGCGATTCAAATAATGCATAGACAAATAGTAGGGTGAATAGGAAAGGTGTTCTATCATGTCCAACTATGTCAACAACAAGAGCTAACATGTAGTCTTTGATTACGTGCAATGCGTCGACGATGTTAATTGTCGATTGCTTAAGCTAAATCTTGAACTTTCTAATGTTCACAAGTATGACCCTGTAATATCCTGAGTTATTGTGTGTAAGCCTATCACACGTTGCATTCTAGAGGTTTTGATCATCTTTAATGTATTTCATTGATGCAGTTTTGAATGCCCTTGAAGTATGAAAACCAAATTGTGTGAAAGACTACAATAGTCTGTCATTTGACTGTCTAGATGCCTGCTTTTGGCATTGGAGTTCGGGAGATACCCTTTAACAAGTTATTTGACAATCAGGGGTTTCAACCACCTTTGTATTCACATGGATTTTGTGTTTTGTTAATTGGACGTAACCAGAAATCAATGTTTTTGAAAGACTGTGGAAGACACTGTTGAATTGTAAAATGCGCTAGCTGAAAGTTTGACCTCGTGTTGCTGGACAGTCAAGGAACTCAAGTGAAGTCAGAACTGGGTTTGATTGTATTTATTAGGGTTGGGGAGTTATGGATAAAATAACTGTATTTCATTACCAGCTAAAATATTGTAATCGGATTACAGATACTTTTGAAAAATTACTTTTAGGATTACTTTTAAATTCATTAAGGATGTTTGTGGGGGGGGAGTATTTATGACACCTTTCAGTTTTCTCAGTGATATTCAAAATCAGCATTGAAAAAAAGATGCAAGTTTAAAGAGCGACTGCCTTTCAAAAGCAAACAATCCTTTTGAAAACGGCCTGTGTGTGGCAAAGATTCAAGCCAGAATAAGGTATTGTGTCAAAATTTACTACAACGTGTAGGATCATTTTGGTCATAAAGTCAGTCTCGTCTAATATTAAGGTTGAGTTTTGATTTGACAATGTCCATATGCCCACTGACATGAAGCTGTGGTGATTTCTCTCTATCCAATAGACAGTAAGACAGACCTGCCCAGCAACTCTTTGTTTATGTAAAACAACATGTCGTGCATTCTTTTACTTGAGAAATACTGCAGCAAACACTGTAGTTGGGTGTAAAATTGCGCAACTAAAATGTCCTCGGCAAAAACGTCTAAATTAATTACAGGCGTCTTTTAGATTCATTCTGATTATTTTTATGGTGTGAAATGGGCTTCCGCGTCTACAGTGGCTCATGGGGGACAAGCATATTTAACTAAATGTGGAATCAGTCAGGAAACACCTCCAAGACTGAAATCTAATGAACAACACACGTGCCAATCGGCGTATTCAGTGGCTATTTAAGTTTGTTCCACCTGAGCGAGTCTGACTACAAGTAAGAGCAGGGAACAAATCAGTTGGATGGGCCTTTGATTTCCCTAGGTGAGCGCCCGTTCACAATTTTTGTAAATTGGTGTAATAACGTTGTCGTTTCACCAAATAATTGTCACGTGGTTAATCATAATCTGATGTAAAAAAAAAAAAATGTAAATTCAACTGAGGCGAGAGCACCAGCCTCAATATGGACACATTGATACACAGTGATCCATTGGCGGCTAAAGGAATGAGAGCATAGAACTCAAATAGTTTATGGTAATGCAGCTTATGGCAATGCCGTTTATGCCAATACAGCAGTAGGCCTAACTTCAATTGTCAACTAAGTAAAATATATAGGCCTAAAGTCGACAAAAAAAAACAGTAAAAAATATCCTGATAAATTCTGGCTCTTTCAATCACATTAATCTCTCAACTCCGCCTGTCTGCCTCCTTTTCTAAGTCTTGACTTGAGTTATTATAGTGAAGTATAGCATTGTATCAAATCATCACAGAGTCGAGCCAGTCGCTAGCGAACTTCCAATATTGTATCGACTAGCCTCAGAGATTCCTGCGACAGTGAAATCAGGACAGACAGCTGTTTTTGTGTTATTATGTTTCCACTGGATGCATGGGATCATCAGATAATTACATTTTGCTCTTTCACACCGAGGCTTGGTGAATATCGAGGCCGGGAGTGTTGGAAAGATTTTTAAGTAGTGAGGGACTATCATGCGCAATGGATGTTTATAAAAAACTGTTGACTTACTGTGTGAGTTGAAGAAAAAATTACAAACTCAGCCTACATTATTAGTGGTGTTCGTGGTGAATTAAGACAATCAGACAAATGGGCACTTTCCTACATATGGATGCATTCGGGAGACGCACCATATCTAAGTCACCTCCCCTCCCCTACTTCTTGATGCAACATTAAAAATTATACTCAAGACACATTATCTTCACACATTTTAGACGCTTTTCACCAGCAACCGCAACTCAATCAGCTATACCTATAATGTTATGTGATAAAGTTTTTTGTTGTTGACAGGAGTAATTATATAATTTTGGCAAAACATCAATTTACTTTAGGGCAATCCAGCATCCTAACAGTGCACTATGCACCCGCCAACTTTCCAATTTGCAAGAGGCTGAAACCAAAGATCTATATTTCATGACGAGCCGCTCATGACTCTGCCCTAACAATGGGAGACTTTGTCCCAAAGGCGGGAAGGTGGGCGACAAGCTTAGATCTGCATATTATGCCCATAGAAACATATTGGGCAATTTGGGCTTATTCTGGACAGATATTGGCGAGAGTGAGCCCTCTCGCGTAACCTCTTCCTCTCTGCTAAAACGATTTCACCAGAGAAAGCATCCGAGCGAGCGAAACAGCGCCCCCTCTATATGTAGCCCATGTCAGAAATGGTATCATAGTATTTTGGTCCAGATAGCATCAGATACTTTTTGCCATGTAGTGTATGTGGACACCTGCTCATTGAAAATATCATTCCTAAATCATTGGCAATAATATGGAGTTGGTCCTACCTTTGCTGCTTCAACAGCCTCCACTCTTCTGGGAAGGCTTCTCACAAGCTGTTGGAACATTGCTGCAGGGACTTGCTTCCATTTAGCCACAAGAGCATTAGAGGTCGGCACTGATGTTGGGAGATTAGGCCTGGCTCGCAGTCGGCATTCCAATTCATCCCAAAGGTGTTCGATGGTGTTGAGGTCAGGGCTCTGTGCAAGCTTTTCCACACCGATCTCGACAAACCATTTCTGTATGGACCTTGCTTTGTGGATGGGGGCATTGTCATGCTGAAACAGGAATGCTAGATTGTCATTGTATGCTGTAGTGTTAAGATTTCCCTGCACTGGAACTAAGGAGCCTAGCCCGAACATGAAAAACAGGCCATTATTCCTCCTCCACCAGCCTTTACAGTTGGCACTATGCATTGGGGAAGGTCGCGTTCTCCTGGCATCCGCCAAACCCAGATTTGTCTGTTGGACTGCCAGATGGTGAAGCAGGATTCCTCACTCCAGAGAACGTGTGTCCACTGCTCTAGAATCCAATGGCGGTGAGCTTTAACCACTCCAGCTGACGCTTGGCATTACGCATTGTGATCTTAGGCTGGTGTGCAGCTGCTCGGCCATGGAAACCCATTTCAAGAAGCTCCCGTCGAACAGTTCTTGTACTGACGTTGCTTCCAGAGGCAGTTTGGAACACGGTAGTGAGTGATGCAACCGAGGACAGACGCTTTAGCACTCAGCGGTCCTGTTCTTTGAGTTCGCGCCTGAGCTGTTGTTGCTCCTAAACGTTTCCACTTCACAATAACAGCACTTACAGTTGACAGTGGCAGCTCTAGCAGGGCAGAAATTTGACTAACTGACTTGTTGGAAAGGTGGCATCCTATGATGAATGAATGCCACGTTGAAAATCAAGGAGTGCTTCAGTACGGGCATTCTACTGCCAATGTTTGTCTATGGAGTTTGAATGGATGTGTGCACCTATCAGCAACAGGTGTGGCTGAAATAGCCAAATCTACTAATTTGAAGGTGTCCACATTCTTTGTCCATGTCGTGTACATACTCTACACATTGAGACAGAGTTGCACTGTTTCTCTCGCTCTGATGCTTTAACATATTGATGGTCTTTCTCTCAGCACGGATTCAGTCAAATAAATCCATATTTATTTGGACGGGCAAGGAGGTATGGTAGGACAGGCCAGGCCACCTAAGGCCCGCCCATAATGCCGTCCCAGAGTCATAGACTACTATGATGACACACCACATGCATTTGATGGATCGCGGGAAAAATGAAGGAATAGGCTTTTGTAGGCTACAGTTCAAGGGATGTCAACCGGTGATATGGACATGACTTATTATTGATATCTACATAGTCTCACACTTCTGCTCTCTCATTTAGCTGTTTGTGCCTTAGATTGTGGTTGTTGGGGATGGCTGTTCACAAAATGTCTGTATTTTAACCCAAATGAATTGAAGAAGTTTAATCTGCATATCATTCATTGTTTTTGAGACCCCTGGACAGCCAGTGAAATGTGCGCTCTTGCAACAGCTGCATAGTACGGATCCAGTCTACGGAAGAACAGTTTGAGGGAGTTCATCCATTCTTAAACTCCTCCATGGTATTGTGGTCCATACTGTCAAAAATGAGTTTCATTTTTATTTAACTCCCTTTTCTCCCCAAGTCTGTGGTATCCAATTGTTAGTAGTCACTATCTTGTTTCATCGCTACAACTCTCGTACTGGCTCGGGTGAGACGAAGGTCAAAAGCCATGCCTTCTCCGAAACACAACCCAACTAAGCCGCGCTGCTTCTTACAGAGGAAACACCGTGCACCTGGTTAGCGTGCACCGCCGCTAGCGCAAGATGAGACAAGGATATCCCTACCGTCCAAACCCTCCCTAAACCGGACGACGCTAGGTCAATTGTGTGTCGCCCCATGGACCTCCCGGTCGCGGCCGGCTGCGACAGAGCCTGGGCTTGAACCCAGAGTCTCTTAGACCACTGCGCCATCCGGGAGGCCCTAGTTTCCTTTATGAAGATGCTTTTTTTGGTCAATCTAATAAAATAAAATAAATCCATAAGGCCTAAATTCGCACACTTTTGATAGACTTAACATCTGCAAATTATTGAGTCATCAAAATGTCACCAACAAAAAATGTATAGCAACTGCAGCATATGGCATTCATTTTTTACATGCAAATAACACTTTAAGGTAGTGCTCAAAGCATGCCGTTCCATGAGCAGCATTTATTTTTCCTCTTGAAGCAATGAGCCCAACCAATCCTCCATGACAACAAAATCATAAACAGAGGAGGCTGATATTTAATTTGTTTTGGTGTTATGCTCAGGTAAAACAATTTGGCTAATCTACAATGTGTTTTTCCCTCATCAATCTATACACAATATCCCATAATGACAAAGCAAAAAGTTTTGACATTTTTTCAAATTGATTAGAAATAAAAAACGGAAATATCACATTTACATAAGTATTCAGTACTTTGTTGAAGTGCCTTTGGCACTGATTACAACCTTGAGTCTTGGGTATGATGCAGCAAGCTTGACACCTCTCAAGCACTGTCAAGTTGGAGTGTCGCTGCACAGCTATTTTCAGGTCTCTCCAGAGATGTTCGATCGGGTTCCAATCCTGACTCTGGCTGGGCCACTTAAGGACATTTAGAATTGTCCCGAAGCCACTCCTGCATTGTCTTGGCTGTGTGTCCTGTTGGAAGGTGAACCATCGCCCCAGTCTGAGGTCCTGAGCACTCTGGAGCAGGTTTTCATCAAGGAACTCTCTGTACTTTGCTCTGTTCATCATTCCCTCATTCCTGACTACTCTCCCAGTCCCTGCCGCTAAAAACAGCATGATTCTGCCACCACCATGCTTCATCGTAGGGTGGCGCCAGATTTCCTCCGGACGTGACGCTTGGCATTCGGGCCAGAGTTCAATCATGGTTTCATCAGACCAGAGAATCTAGTTTCTCATGGTCTGAATGTCTTTAGGTGCCTTTTGGCAAACTCCAAGTAGGCTGTCATGTGCCTACTACTGAGGAGTGGCTTCCGTCTGGCCACTCTACCACAAAGGCCTGATTGGTGGAGTGCTGCAGAGATGGTTGTCCTTCTGGAAGGTTCTCCCATCTCCACAGGGGAACTCTGAAGCTCTGTCAGAGTGACCATCGGGTTCTTGGTCACTTCCCTGACCAAGGCCCTTCTCTCCCGATTGCTCAGTTTGGTCGGGCGGCCAGGTCTAGGAAGGTTCTTGGTGGTTAAGAATGATGGAGGCCACTGTGTTCTTAGGGGTTTTTAATGCTGAAAAGAATTGGTACCCTCACCCAGATATGTGCCTCGACACAATCCTGCCTTGGAGCTTTACGGACAATTCTTTGACCTCATGGCTTGGTTTTTACTCTGACATGCTGTGAGACCTTATATAGACAGTTGTGTTCATTTCCAAATCATGTCCAATCAACAGAATTTACCACCGGTGGACTCCAATCATGTTATAGGAACATCTCAAGTATGATCAATGGAAACCGGATGCAACCAAGCTCAATTTCATGTCTCATAGCATAGGGTCTGAATACTTATGAATTAAAAGATATTTCAGATGGATTTTTTTTAATACATTTGCAAAAATGTCTAAAAATCTGTTTTCACTTCGTCATTATGGGTTATTGTGTGAAGATTGAGAAAAAAAATATTTAATACATTTTAGAATAAGGCTGTAACGTAACAAAATGTGGAAAATGTCAAGGGGTCTTAATACTTTCTGAATGCGTTGTATATTTCCAAGTCTTATTCTTGAAAATAAAGGGGTATTAAATTATTTGGATTGGAAATCTGACACTTGTTTTATTTTATGTAAATATATAACCTAATATCTGTATTAAAGTATAAAGAAATGGGTTAGAAGAAGCCTACATAACCAACGCATAAAGTAAAATGCAACATCCGTTTATTGTTAACTGTGTAAACTCTAACATTGATTTATCCTGCAATAGCAATAGATATGGTCGAATGCCTCCTAAGGGGAAAGTAATCTAAAAGTAACTGAAAGTAAAAACGTTAGAGTTTGGGTAATCCAAATGTTACTGTTTGACAGGTAAATAGTAATGGGTTACATTTAGAAAGTAACCTACCCAAACCTGTGCACACATAACGTTTTGCAACAGAACATTTTTGCAATGGAAACAACTGTTTCTTATTGGACACCTTCAGTTAAGTCCCTTACCTGTTTCAATCAGTTTTTTGTTGTTGTTGGGTACCTAGTGAATTTGACATGGAACATTGCATAAGTATAGCTGTGAAGCCCAATCGCAAAACTCCACAATGGCCTCGTTTTGTCTAAGTGAAATGTTCACCATATTGCTCACACCAGTCCAATCCTCACAGATCTGTACAAGTCAGGGTACAAGTCAGTTAGGGGTCAGGGCTTGGGGCTTGGGGTTGTTTTGCGTTTGGGCCTAAGCCATACTTGCTCCATACCTCCTCAGCAGTGATATTTGGATTAACAGACATCTTCAAAAACTATAACTGGTCCTTATGTCAAAATGTGCACTTTATCCAACAGTAAAACACAACGCAGAATATTGTTCATGCTGTAACGGATGACGAGATTTGAACATAAAATTAAGTTAACCCTTTACCAATAAGTTAACCCTTTGTTAATAATTTTGGCCTTTTACAAAAGGTGTCTAAAATATGTATTTTATTCTGCATATTTATCACACTGTGGACATGTACATTCAAACTTCTATACATTGAAGAGTAGAAGCACTTCATGGCATAAGAATGAACCGAGAGGGCAGTAGTACTTGCTGTGATACATGTTTTGTTCTCCTTTTGGGCATTTAAATGCATACCAAGCAATGCACTTCTCATGATGTATACATTTGGCATAACCTGTACCTATCAACGCTGTGAATTATTTGTGCCTTGCCCTTTTACAGTTCCAAGTTCTCAGTGTATGTTCATATATTTTTGGGTAAAACCTAACTTGCTGTTATATGGCCTTGCAAAACTGTGACATAATCACTGATAGACGTTCTACACATGCTCCCAATGGACGTGAGAAAGTCATTCGACTCGTACGTCGGTCAACATGAGTGTAGGGTCATGTTCATTAAGACACAACGGACGTTTTTTTTATGTTGCAACAGAAAACACAAAAGTACATTTCTTATTGGACAAGCATAGGAGTCCCCCCCCCCCCTTTTGTTTTCCTACCTAATGAAGGCGATCCAGTTGTTAGTCAGCAGGCATTATGTTGCTGTGCCAGTGTTACGTTACACTAGTGGCCTTCATTTATCATAGCACTACTGCCCTCTCCATTCGTTCTCATGCCATAAAGTGCTTCAACTCTTATGTATGGAAGTGTGGATGTACATAGACATGTCTACAGTGTGATGTTCTCTCATTTCTTAAGAAAATGTTACCCTTACACAAGTGGCCTTCAGAGCTGTGTATCATGGTTTCTCATTCCAGTTTTTTTTTAAATGACTTGTACTTTCTATTCTGTACTAGACCACTTTTAATATTTTGATTTAAATATATAACATGCAAATTATATTCTTACATATTTTATGTTTCCCTTTGTCTTTTCAAGTGGACCAGTTATTAATAAAGAGACATTTAAAACGGATCAGTTTGGAGTTTATATCAAGTTCTATCTAACAATAGAATTCCACACACAATTGCATTGTAATAACTGCCTTGTTTTGTTCCCATATAAATAAATGGACAACTGGATATCAGTGTCAGAAAATTAGAAAGTATACTTCAAAAAAAGTAAAAGTCAGGAAGCCAGCGCAACATTTCAGACAAAGTCACTTATTGCACAAGGATGGTCACCAACCACCGACATTACACGTCACCCTTTGACCTCATCCTCCTCATAGACAGCTGAATCACAGCACAATGTAACTGATGTAATGTAAACCCAGATCTCCTGTGTGCCAGAAGAATACCATAGCCCGCTAAAGCCCATACATTGGCTCAGGGAGCAACTTGGGTCACTGATCCACCTCCTTTAAACATAGATTGTTTCAGAGTGTTAACATATCTATGCTGAGATTCAACAATTAGTTTGGATCGTTTTCCTTCAATAATATTGCTTATGAGTGGTCAAGAAAGCACAGTACCTAGATAACATCTGTTAAACCTTATCTATTTGCACAGCTTTTCCCAAGTAAATAGTTTGTGTACTGCATGCCAGAAGACTTTACAAGTTAGTAGGCTACCTGGACTTTTCCCATAAGTCGTCTGTCCCAGGGCCCCCATTGCTTATTTCGGCCCTCTGCCAATTACGGAATTCTGTTACACGTCATTCTAACTCCTTTTTCCTCCACCGCCACCCGGGCTCATATGACACATCGGTTTGGCTTTATCACCTCCTGGAATGGCAATTGCACCATCCGCAACCATAGGACTCTCCAGAGGGTGGTGCGGTATGCCCAACACATCACCAGGGGCAAACTACCTGCCCTCCAGGACACCTACACCACCCAATGTTACAGGAAGTCCAATAAGATCATCAAGGACAACACCCACCCGAGCCACTGCCTGTTCACCCCGCTATCATCCAGAAGGTGAGGTCAGTACAGGTGCATCAAAGCTGGGACCGAGAGACTGAAAAACAGCTTCTATCTCAAGGCCATTAGACTGTTAAACTAGTATCACTAGGCGGCTTTGTTATGAATTTTATGTATAATGACTAAATGATGTAAACATTTAAAGTAATGATATGACTATATCTAACATAATTCTACCCTGTCTCTGTATAATGATGAAGAATGTTTGTCCATAAGGAAGAGGGACTGTGGCAGACAACTTGTGACCACTGTGAAGCTGATAACAGGGAAGGAAGTCGCCCCACCTAGGGAGGGGAGAAACCTGGGGCTTGCAGTAGATTGTGTAACATGTGGCAGGGTGTGATAAGCAATGTATGAGTAGGAGAAGACTTGTATACTATATTGTCATTGTCTGAGAGGAGGAGGGACATTTATGATGAAATGGGAGATATATAAACCAATGTACATGATTGGGAGACCTCTCGCAAATAAACTTGGATTCGATGAATTGTGAGCTGGGAAATCTGTCTGTTTAATTTAAACCAGGACTTTACAAACTCTCGGTTTCAGACCAATTAAGATAAATGAAATTTATGAACATTGACTACAAAATTACAAAACAGGCTTCCACCCGGTTATGTGACCCTGCACCTTAGAAGCTGCTGCCCCATATACACAGACTTGAAATCACTGGCCACTTTAATAATGTTACTCAACCCTGCACCTTAGAAGCTGCTGCCCCATAAACACAGACTTGAAATCACTGGCCACTTTAATAATGTTACTCAACCCTCAACCCTGCACCTTAGAGGCTGCTACCCCATAAACACAGACTTGAAATCACTGGCCACTTTAATATTGTTACTCAACCCTGCACCTTAGAAGCTGCTGCCCCATAAACACAGACTTGAAATCACTGGCCACTTTAATAATGTTACTCAACCCTCAACCCTGCACCTTAGAGGCTGCTACCCCATAAACACAGACTTGAAATCACTGGCCACTCTAATAATGTTACTCAACCCTCAACCCTGCACCTTAGAGGCTGCTACCCCATATACACAGACTTGAAATCACTGGCCACTTTAATAATGTTACTCAACCCTGCACCTTAGAAGCTGCTGCCCCATAAACACAGACTTGAAATCACTGGCCACTCTAATAATGTTACTCAACCCTCAACCCTGCACCTTAGAGGCTGCTAGCCCATAAACACAGACTTGTAATCACTGGCCACTTTAATAATGTTACTCAACCCTCAACCCTGCACCTTAGAGGCTGCTACCCCATAAACACAGACTTGAAATCACTGGCCACTTTAATAATGGAACACTAGTCACTTTAATAATGTTTACTTATTTTTGCTCATATGTATATACTGTATTCTATTCTACTGTATTTTAGTCAATGCCACTCCAACGTTGCTCATCCTAATATTTATATATTCCTTGATTCAATTGTTTTACTTTTAGGTTGTGTGAATTGTTAGATACTACTGCACTGTTGGAGCTAGAAACATTGCTACACCCGCAATAACATCTGCTAAACATGTGTATGTGACCAATGACATCTGCTAAACATGTGTATGGTACCAATAACATCTGCTAAACATGTGTATGTGACCAATGACATCAGCTAAACATGTGACCATTAACATCTGCTAAACATGTGTATGTGACCAATGACATCTGCTAACCATGTGTATGTGACCAATAACATCAGCTAAACATGTGACCATTAACATCTGCTAAACATGTGTATGTGACCAATGACATCTGCTAAACATGTGACCAATGACATCTGCTAAACATGTGTATGTGACCAATGACATCTGCTAAAGATGTGACCAATGACATCTGCTAAACATGTGACCAATAACATCTGCTAAACATGTGTATGTGACCAATAACATCTGCTAAACATGTGTATGTGACCAATAACATCTGCTAAACATGTGTATGTGACCAATAACATCTGCTAAACGTGTATGGGACCAATACCATCTGCTAAACATGTGTATGTGACCAATGACATCTGCTAAACATGTGACCAATAACATCTGCTAAACATGTGTATGTGACCAATAACATCTGCTAAAGATGGTACCAATACCATCTGCTAAACATGTGACCAATAACATCTGCTAAACATGTGTATGTGACCAATAACATCTGCTAAACATGTGTATGTGACCAATAACATCTGCTAAACATGTGTATGTGACCAATAACATCTGCTAAACGTGTATGGGACCAATACCATCTGCTAAACATGTGTATGTGACCAATGACATCTGCTAAACATGTGACCAATAACATCTGCTAAACATGTGTATGTGACCAATAACATCTGCTAAACATGTGTATGGTACCAATACCATCTGCTAAACATGTGACCAATAACATCTGCTAAACATGTGTATGTGACCAATAACATCTGCTAAACATGTGTATGTGACCAATACCATCTGCTAAACATGTGTATGTGACCAATGACATCTGCTAATCATGTGACCAATGACATCTGCTAAACATGTGACCAATACCATCTGCTAAACATGTGTATGTGACCAATAACATCTGCTAAACATGTGTATGTGACCAATACCATCTGTTAAACATGTGTATGTGACCAATGACATCTGCTAATCATGTGACCAATGACATCTGCTAAACATGTGACCAATAACATCTGCTAAACATGTGTATGTGACCAATAACATCTGCTAAACATGTGTATGTGACCAATAACATCTGCTAAACATGTGTATGTGACCAATAACATCTGCTAAACATGTGTATGTGACCAATAACATCTGCTAAACATGTGTATGGTACCAATACCATCTGCTAAACATGTGACCAATAACATCTGCTAAACATGTGTATGTGACCAATAACATCTGCTAAACATGTGTATGGTACCAATACCATCTGCTAAACATGTGACCAATAACATCTGCTAAACATGTGTATGTGACCAATAACATCTGCTAAACATGTGTATGTGACCAATACCATCTGCTAAACATGTGTATGTGACCAATGACATCTGCTAATCATGTGACCAATGACATCTGCTGAACATGTGACCAATAACATCTGCTAAACATGTGTATATGACCAATGACATCTGCTAAACATATGTATGGGACCAATACCATCTGCTAAACATGTGTATGTGACCAATAACATCTGCTAAACATTGTTATATAGACTTTTTGTTTTCTTTTGTTCTACTGTATTATTGACTGTATATTTTGTTTATTCCACGTGTAACTCTGTGTTGTTGTATGTGTCGAATTGCTACGCTTTATCTTGGCCAGGTCGCAGTTGCAAATGAGAACTTGTTCTCAACTAGCCTACCTGGTTAAATAAAGGTGAAATAAATAAAAAATATGACCAATGGCATCAGATTTAGATTTGACCAGCAGCTTGTTACAGCTATTCACATGACAACTGTTAGGACCCCAACAGGACTGGGCTTGGTGCTCTCTCACTATGTCTGCCCATCCTGTGCCCGCTGACGTAGAGCTCCGTGAAGTGCCAGTCTAGTCTGCTGCCAGGCTTTGCCATCCTGCAGTGGGAGAGAAAAGCTTGTTCCACAAGCCATGGGTGTTTGTTTGAAGTGACAAACTGTCGCTGGCAGAATTCAGGCTGAGGATTCAGAGGTAAGCTCTGTTTGTTGAGAGACTATGAATGATGGGACGATAAAAATAAGATACTGGGAAATAAAAATATATACAGTGGGGCAAAAATGTATTTAGTCAGCCACCAATTTTGCAAGTTCTCCCACTTAAAAAGATAAGAGAGGCCTGTAATTTTCATCATAGGTACACTTCAACTATGACAGACAAAATGAGAAAAGAAAATCACATTGTAGGATTTTTAATGAAATTATTTGCAAATTATGGTGGAAAATAAGTATTTGGTCACCTACAAACAAGCAAGATTTCTGGCTCTCACAGACCTGTAACAACTTCTTTAAGAGGCTCCTCTGTCCTCCACTCGTTACCTGTATTAATGGCACCTGTTTGAACTTATCAGTATAAAAAACACCTGTCCACAACCTAAAACAGTCACACTCCAAACTCCACTATGGCCAAGACCAAAGAGCTATCAAAGGACACAAGAAACAAAATTGTAGACCTGCACCAGGCTGGGAAGACTGAATCTGCAATAGGTAAGCAGCTTGGTTTGAAGAAATCAACTGTGGGAGCAATTATTAGGAAATGGAAGACACACAAGACCACTGATAATCTCCCTCGATCTGGGGCTCCACGCAAGATCTCACCCTGTGGGGTCAAAATGATTACAAGAACGGTGAGCAACAATCCCAGAACCATACAGGGGGACCTAGTGAATGACCTGCAGAGAGCTGAGACCAAAGTAACAAAGCCTACCATCAGTAACACACTATGCTGCCAGGGACTCAAATCCTGCAGTGCCAGACGTATTCCCCTGCTTAAGCCAGTACATGTCCAGGCCCGTCTGGTTTGCTAGAGAGCATTTGGATGATCCAGAAGAAGATTGGGAGAATGTCATATGGTCAGATGTAACCATAATAGAACTTTTTGGTAAAAACTCAACTCGTCATGTTTGTAGGACAAAGAATGCTGAGTTGCATCCAAAGGACACCATACCTACTGTGAAGCATGGGGGTGGAAACATCATGCTTTGGGACTGTTTTTCTGCAAAGGGACCAGGACGACTGATCCATGTAAAGGAAAGAATGAATGGGGCCATGTATCGTGAGATTTTGAGTGAAAACCTCTTTCCATCAGCAAGGGCATTGAAGATGAAACGTGACTAGGTCTTTCAGCGTGACAATGAACCCAAACACACCGCCCGGGCAACGAAGGAGTGGCTTCGTAAGAAGCATTTCAAGGTCCTGGAGTGGCCTAGCCAGTCTCCAGATCTCAACCCCATAGAAAATCTTTGGATGGAGTTGAAAGTCCGTGTTGCTTAGCAACAGCCCCAAAACATCACTGCTCTAGCCTCTTACACCTATGGTGGCGCAATTTCATTTTTGGAAGAAAAACGTTCCCGTTTTAAACAAGATATTTTGTCACAAAAATATGCTCGACTATGCATATAATTGCTACTGTTCGAAAGAAAACACTCTGACGTGTCCAGAAATACAAATATCTTCTCTGTGCGTGCCCTTTAACGTGAGCTTCAGGCAAAACCAAGATGACTTGGCATCCAGGAAATGACAAGGATTTTTGAGGCTATGTCTTTCATGATCTCCTTATATGGCTGTGAACGCAAGAGGAATGAGTCTGCCCTTTCTGTCGTTTCCCCACGGTGTCTGCAGCATTGTGACGTATTTGTAGGCAGATCATTGGAAGATTGACCATAAGAGACCACATTTACCACGTGTCCGCCCGGTGTCCTGCGCCGAAATTGGTGCGCAAAAGTCACCTGCCAGTATTTTTCCATGGGAGAAAAGAGAGAGAAGCAAGCTTCCACGAACTGCATGTCAATGAAGAGATATGTGAAAAAACACCTTGAGGATTGATTCCAAACAACGTTTGCCATGTTTCGGTCGATATTATGTAGTTAATCCGGAAAAAGTTTCACGTTGTAGGTGACTGCATTTTCGGTTCGTTTCGGTAGCCAGGCGCAATGTAGAAAACGGAACGATTTCTCCTACACACAGACGCTTTCAGGAAACACTGCGCATCTGGTATGTGGCTGGGAGTCTCCTCATTGAAAACATCAGAAGCTCTTCAAAGGTAAATGATTTTATTTATTTGGTTATCTGGCTTTTGTGAAAATGTTGCGTGCTACATGCTACACAAAATGCTATGCTAGCTTTGCATACTCTTACACAAATTAGTCAATTTCTATGGTTCAAAAGCATATTTTGAAAATCTGAGATGACAGTGTTGTTAAGAAAAGGCTAAGCTTGAGAGCAAACGCATTATTTTAATTTTATTTGCGATTTTCAGAAAAAATTTAACGTTGCGTTATGCTAATGAGCCTGAGGCTTAGTCACAATCCCGGATCCGGGATGGGGAGTTTCAAGAGGCTAGAGGAGATCTGCATGGAGGAATGGGCCAAAATACCAGCAACAGTGTGTGAAAACCTTGTGAAGACTTACAGAAAACGTTTGACCTCTGTCATTGCCAACAAAGGGTATATAACAAAGTATTGAGATAAACTTTTGTTATTGACCAAATACTTATTTTCCACCATAATTTGCAAATAAATTCATTAAAAATCCTACAGTGTGATTTTCTGGATTTTTTTTCTCATTTTGTCTGTCATAGTTGAAGTGTACCTATGATGGAAATTACAGGCCTCTCTCATCTTTTTAAGTGGGAGAACTTGCACAATTGGTGGCTGACTAAATACTTTTTTTGCCCCACTGTATACTTAAGTATCAAAAGTTAAAGTATAAATCATTTCACATTCCTTATATTAAGCAAACCAATCACCACCATTTTCTTGTTTTATTATTTTATATGGGCACACTCCAACACATTTACAAACAAAGCATTTGTGTTTAGTCAGTCCGCCAGATCAGAAGCAGCAGGGATGTTCACTTGATAAGCGTGTGAATTGGAAAAAAAAAATCTGTCTTGCTAAGCTTTGAAAATGTAACGACTACTTTTGGGTCTAAGGGAAAATGTATGGAGTAAAAAGTACATTGGTTTCTTTAGGAATGTTGTGGAGTATAAGTAAAGTTGCCAAAAATATAAATAGTATAAGTAAAGTTGCCAAAAATATAAATAGTAAAGTAAAGTCCCCCAAAAAGTACTGTATTAAAAATACTTTAAGGTACTACTTACACCACTGCTAATTTGAGTATAATGATGTCTGTTTCTTGTGAGGTTTTCTGTCCACAGTGAGCTGCGAAAGCCTGTATGCAGATGAAGAGGTCACAATGAAGAGCAGTGGTTCTCAGTATTCTTCCTGGGGACTCAAAGGGGAGTAGAATTGAGTTTTTGCCTAAGCACTACACAGCTGATTATATATTCATTTGTGAAGCTATCCTTGTTATTATCCTCCTATTCTACATGCTACACATGCACGTGTGTGCACATGCATTTATCTATCAAATGTTATCATAATTTGTTATAAGAGAGATTATACTTTAGTAATCCACAATGACCGGTGATGTAGGAGTCTAATAATTACATTATCTTCCATATTCCTACAGATACCTTGTAACTGGAGATTCCTTCAAAACAATTGCCTACAGTTGGGTGACCAGGGCCATCTGGGACTGCATCGTGGGGGAATTCAGGCATGTGTGAAGGCTACCTGTGTCCTGCATAACTTCATGAGGATGGACACGAGGACCAGAAGGGGACCTGCAGCTCGCCGCCGTCTACCAGAGGAGAGGTCTGCGGCTCTGCAGGATGTTACAAGGATGGGGGCCAACAACGCGGCATGAGAGGAAATCCGTGTGCGGGAGATCTTCACCTCCTAGGATTCTACTATTTCAGCCACACCCGTTCCTATGACTTAAAACAGTTTTTCAATATAATGAGCCTGAGTCACAAAAAAATATATATTATCATCAGATGATAGCCGACAGACATCACAATGAGTTATTGGTATTAAATGAAAAACTGGTAGACCAATAACTTACATGATAAACTTTTATTTTCATATTTAGTCTATAAGTGTTTGTGTGTTTTGTTAACATTCAAATGGAACAGTATAAATGTTATCAACAATAGGGCACCTTTTAGCTCTCCCAGTCTTGTTTCACACTCGGGAACTGACCAATAAAAACACGCTCAATCAAAACCATCTAACCAATTACAGAGTGGTGGTGTAACGCCTTACGCTGTTGATATTCCCACTTATGTTGACGCGCCCACTTTCAGACACACTCCATGTATGTCATTAAGTAAGTTGCTCTGGATAAGAGCATCTGTTAAATTACTAAAATGTAAAATGTTAGAGACAGAAACAGACACTAGATGGCAACATCTGCTTGCTCACTGATATAATTACACAGTGTACAAAACATTAGGAACCCTTGCTCTTTCCATGACTGACGGGGGGAATCCAGGTGAAAGCTATGATCCCTTATTGATGTCACTTTTTGAAATCCTCTTCAATCAGTATAGATGAAGGGGAGGAGGCAGGTTAAAGATAGATTTTTAAGCCGTGAGACAATTGAGACATGGATTGTGTGTGTGTGTGCCATTATGGGTGAACGGGCAAGACAAAATATTTAAGTGCCTTTGAACGGGGTATGGTAGTAGGTGCCAGGCTCACTGGTTTGAGTGTGTCAAGAACTGCAAAGCGGCTGGGTTTTTCCACTCTCAACAGATTCCCATGTGTATCAAGAATGGTCCACCACCCAAAGGTAGTCCAGCCAACTTGACAGAACTGTGGGAAGCATTGGAGTCAACATAGGCCAACATCTCTGTGGAACGCTTTCGACACCTTGTAGACTCCATGCCTCGAAGAATTTAGGCTGTTCTGAAGGCAAAACTCAATATTAGTAAGGTGTTGCGAATGTTTTGTACTCTGTGTATATGGCCTTTTCATCCCCTCAGAAATGAACGGTGACTGAAAACTACTGAAAACTACTTTTTATTTAATATTTTCAATTATTTATTAGATGTTTGTCTACTCAAATGGAATTGGGGACATGGTTAATTGTCGGTGTGTGCAATTTTATAGGAATGATGTTGTAACGTCTAAGAAATGCAGACTGTATTGTCTTCACTAACTGTAAGTCGCTCTTGATAAGAACATCTGCTAAATTATTATTGTAAATGTAATGTGAGGCCTACGTATTGAAACCAAAGGAGATTGACTCGACACTGGACAGTTATTTCAAGTCCAGTGTCTTTTCACTTGGTTTAACTGGGGTGTAAAGTGAGGTACCCGTGCTCTCATAGGGCCCTTTTGTGACTGGAAGTAGCTTTATATTTATATGGTAATTGGAGGTCGGTGCACCTGCTAACTGATTATAATCAGATCAAATAAGCTCCTCTGTGATTCATGTGAGGGAAATTGAATCCTTACACAAGTGAGAATGAAAAGGAGCTTCCTATTGAGGGAGCATTTGAATGGATCAGAGGCTATCTACAGGAAGCATGGCTACAAGGTCTGTCGAGTATTGAATGGAAATATCTGATGGGATGTGTAGAAATAGATCTGAGCACACACCGTTTTTTTTTTTAAATGACCAATATTTTGTATATTTACCATGAATATATACTTTTTTTAATGTGTCGACCCCTCCAGATTCAGTAAATGTGGAGATGTTTTTGCTGAAAGCATATATTATTATATGTTATCATTACATATCAACTATTTAGGTTTTATGAAAGACTGGTAGGAAAATCAGATTCCAATTTATGTTTCTACGGTAGCTCTTGTGGTAAAGAAAAGTATTGAGTATCTTAGCAAAATCATTTTGTAATCGTTTAGGGGAGATTAATTGCAGTGAGCCCTGTGTTGTGCCACTGCCATCTCATTCAGATCTTGACCGACAAATCTACCTAATAATTTATGTTGTGGTAAGAAAATGGTGGACACCACAATGTACCTCTGGTAGATTTAATTTTAATGTGAACCAGATATTCAACCCTCTTGGAGGAAAATAGAAATTGAAAACAAGTGTCTTTCTATGAAGAAAGGTGCATGATAAGTTTTGCCATAAGAATTCATAACAGGCCTTCTGAGTTACACAGTGGTCTAAGGCACTGCATCGCAGTGCTCGTGACATCACTACAGACCCAGGTTTGATCCCGGGCTGTATCACAACCGGCAGTGATCGGAGTCCCATAGGGCGGCGCATAATTGGCCCAGTGTCGTCCGGGTTATTGGAGAGGGTTTGGCCAAGGGGGAGTTGCAGCAATGAGACAAGATCGGAATTGTGGAGAAAAGGGGGGTACAATACCGACAAAAAAAATATTAAAAAAGAAACTAAGTGCCTACTGAAACTGTGGTCGGATGCCATCAAGAAATAAAGAAATATAGTCGTGCATGAGAGAAAAAACATGCCACCCGTTCCCACATCCAATGCCAGCGCAAAACCAGATTTGAAAACATTGTACAGAAAGGACTGTAATAGAAGGAATGGGAACGGGAGAAGCTCATTTTATCCAGAGTTGGAGGTGGTATTGGGTGACCATCCCACCACCCACCGTTCGTTCTGGACAGTACTGTGGCAATATTGAGGGAAAGCTGCCGAGCGCTTTATCAACTTTGTGGGTTATGTGAATAGTCTAATTAGGCAATAACGCCCAAGGAGTTGTGGTATATGGCCTATGTACCACGGCTAAGGGCTGTTCTTAGGCATGACGCATTGCGTCCCCTGTGGTGCCTTATTGCTACTATAAACTGATTACCAACATAATTAGACTAGTAAAAATAAATGTTTCGTCATAGCCGTGGTATGCGGTCTGAAATACCATGGCTGTCCGCCAATCAGCATTCAGGGCTCGAACCACCCAGTTTATAATTCAGTCTCTATATTAGATGTGAAAATAATACAGTGTTATACAGTGGCTTGCCTATGGAAGTGTTATAAAAGTCCCCTCTGATCTAAAGATACAGGTTGAAATGTGACTTATAGGCCAACAGATGAAACCTCGCCATACACTTGTCATGCACTGCGCTCTTCTGCTGCGACCAGTAGTGCGTCTCCAATACATTTGTAATTCAGTTTCAATTCTGTCATGCTCGTATATCAGTCTATCAATCTTCGATGAGTGAAAGACTCCGTTACTGAATTATCACTGATCAATGATTTGGAGGAAAACCAAACCACTATCGTTCTCCCAGCACGTCACTTTTTTTTTATTTTTTGGTTTTCCTACTGTTTAGGCCTATACTAAATAAGAATCTGACTCCTGGAATGTAATGCAATCCTTTTCGATTGAATTGTATTCTATTCTATTATATTCTGTGAATCTTTGATAATTTTCCAGACAAATCGCTAGCAATAAACTGCAGAATATGTCCAAATTGATGCGTAATGGCACATCATTTCTGTATGCTTGGGCGAGGCCACTGTCCAATATGACGTAAGGACTCTTCAGGCTACATTTAGATTTACAGTGCCTTGAAAAAGTATTCATACCCCTTGACTAATTGCGCATTTCATTGGGTTACAGCCTGAATAAAAAAGTATTAGATAGGTAAAGAAATGCAGCTACACACAATACCCCATAATGATGCCAGTGAAAACATGTTTGTATCCATTTTTCTAATTGATTGAAAATGAAAAATAAATCTCTCACTTGCATTAGGATTCAATACTTTGTAGAACGATTACAGTTGTGAGTCTATTTGGGTAAGTCTCTAAGAGCTTTGCTCACCTGGATTATACAATATTTGGCAATTATTCTTAACTTATTCAACCCCTGCCAAATTGGATAGATTTTCCAGACGATTTACGTTAAAACTGTAACTAGTCCACTCAGGAACATTCAATGTTGTCTTGGTAAACAACTCCAGTGTATATTTGGCCTTGTGTTTTAGGTTATTGTCCTGGTGAAAGGTAAATTCATCTCCCAGTGTCTGTTGGAAAGCTGTATTCTGTTTCTTTTTATCCACAAAAACTCCATAGTCCATGCCGATAACAAGCATACCCACATGATGCCACCACCATGTTTGAAAATATGAAAAGTGGTACTCAGTGATGTCTTTAAATGCAAGTAAAACTAAATGCATGCTCTTCAACCGATCGATGCCCGCACCCGCCCGCCCGTCTAGCATCACTACTCTGGACGGTTCTGACTTAGAATATGTGGACAACTACAAATACCTAGGTGTCTGGTTAGACTGTAAACTCTCCCTCCAGACTCACATTAAACATCTCCGATCCAAAATTAAATCTAGAATTGGCTTCCTGTTTCGCAACATAGCATTCTTAACTCATGCCGCCAAACATACCCTTGTAAAACTGACTACCCTACCGATCTTTGACTTCGGCGATGTCATTTACAAAATAGCCTCCAATACTCTACTCAGCAAATTGGATGTAGTCTATCACAGTACCATCCATTTTGTCACCAAAGCCCCATATACTACCCACCACTGTGACCTGTATGCTCTTGTTGGGTGGCCCTCGCTTCATATTCGTCGCCAAACCCACTGGCTCCAGGTCAAACCCACTGGCTCCTGGCTCCAGGTCATGTCTTTGCTAGGTAAAGCCACGCCTTATCTCAGCTCACTGGTCACCCATAGCACCCTTCCAATGACTGGAATGAATTGCAAAAATCACTGAAAATGAGTCTTATATCTCACTAACTTTAAGCATCAGCTGTGAGAGCAGCTTACCGATCACTGTACCTGTACACAGCCAATCTGTAAATAGCCCACCCATCTCCCTAATCCCCATATAGTTATTTATTGTTTGCTCCTTTGCACCCCAGTATCTCTACTTGCACATTCATCTTCTGCACATCTGTCACTCCAGTGTTTAATTGCTAAATTGTAATTATTTCACCACTATGGCCTATTTATTGCCTTACCTCCCTAATCTTGCTACATTTTCACACACTGCATATAGATTTTTCTATTTTGTTATTGACTGTAAGTTTGTTTATGTGTAACTCTGTGTTGCTGTCACACTGCTTTGCTTGATCTTGGCCAGGTCACAGTTGTAAATGAGAACTTGTTCTCAACTGGCCTACCTGGTTAAATAAAGGTTAACAGGATAATAAGTTAATTTCTTTGCCACATTTGATCTAAAATGTAATCTACATATAATCTCCAAAATACATGTTTTATCACGAGAGGATCATAAACAATAACTAGTAATGCTGCATACTCTTAAGAAAGGTTACAATCTCACCTTTCTGGTAAAAATGGTTATACATTGCTGAGGTGTTGTCACTTTTAAGCTCAAGTTCACAGTACAAATATGATAAAAATATGAAATATTTCATGATGTATTTCCTACTCAACAAAACTGTATGAATAAGGCTTGAAATAACTTATATGCTTTCTAAATATAGTATAATCCAATTATAAAACCACAAACTAAGATTTCACCTTCCTTATAACTGTAAAATACATATTTGTATGTTTAGTCTTAGAGAAATTGTGCATATTTTCTAAAGGTCTCTCTTGATCAAAACATCTGCCCCCACCACTGTGAATGTCACACAGAGCTCGCCTTTCATCTCATATTAGTCCTGTCCATCAAACAGAAAGTGTGTTTTGTTTAAAATCTATTAATTATTTCAGATTAATGGCTATAAATTGATCTCTGAATGTGTTATGGTGATGGAACACTTTCACAAAATGTATGAATACATGGCTAAACGTCAATCAGATTTGTGATCATAATCCCTAGCTGTGTATTGCCACTTTCCATGTTGTCTGTTGTCTGTAGCTTGTGGAAACACTTTGTTGCTTTTATGAATTTTGTCTCGCTGCTTTTTGTTCTATGTTGCTCTGTCTGTATGCTACGTCTTGCTTGTCCTATGTTGCTCTGTCTGTATGCTATGTCTCGCTTGTCCTATGTTGTTCTACGTGTTCTCACTGCTCAATTATTGTCTATATTGTAATTGTTTTTAATAACCTGCCCAGGGACTGGGGTTGAAAATTAGCCGGCTGGCTAAAACCGGCACTTTTAATGAAACGTTGATTAATGTGCACTGTCCCTGTAAAAATAAAATAAACTCAAACCACTATTTCCTGCTGCGCTACGATGTAAGGATTGTAGGCATGTGCTTTGTCAGTGGATGTGACCTAGGGTTCAGCCAGGAGTTGGATAGTCGGAAGTGCGAATGAAATGGTAGGAGGGACATCCCAGCTTCATTGCACACTGGCGACTCCTGTGGTGGGCCGGGCGCAGTGCATGCTGACCAGGTCGCTAGGTGTACGGTGTTTCCTCTGACACATTGGGGCGGCTGGCTTCCGGGTTGGGTGCGTGCTGTGTTAAGAAGCAGTGCGGCTTGGTTGGGTTGTGTTTCGGAGGACGCATGGCTCCCGACCTTTGGCTCTCACAAGTCCGTGTGGGTGTTGTAGCGATGAGACAAGACAGTAACTGCTAACAAAAAACATTTAAAAAAAGGTATATTCAGCGTCTGGTCTTTTTTTTTTTTTACACATCTACCAATTGGTGCCCTTCTTTGTGAGGCATTAAATAACCTCCCTGGTCTGTGTGGTTGAACCTGTGCTTGAATTCACTACTTGATTGAGGGACCTTACAGATATTTGTATGTGTGGGATACAGAGCTAGGATCGTCTATCAAAAATAAAGTTAACCACTATTATTGAACACGGAATATGTCCATGTTATTATGCGCTTTAGTAAGCAACTGTTTTTTCCTGAACGTATTTAGGCTTGCCATAATAAAGTGGTTGAATAATTATTCAGCTTTAAATTTTTATGAATAAAAATAAAATCTGCAAACAAAATTCCACCTTGACATCATGGGGTATTGTGTGTAGGTCAGTGACACAATCTCAATTTTATCCATTTTAATTTCAGGCTGTAACACAACATCTGGAAAAAGTAAAGGGGTGTGAATACTTTTCGAAGGTACTGTACACTATATTCATTTATAGACATAATATTTGCTTTACATGCGTGCTCCTTTGCACTTTTTGATCAATTGCCACTTTTGTCCATTTTCATAATGTGACTACACGTCTTGCCATAGGTTATCATATTAGAGAGTCTTAGAAGAATTAGCATACCAAAAGTCTGCCGAAGACCTGCCTAAACCAAACCATTGCTCGTAGGCATACAAAGCTGTTTTGCTGTTTTTAAAACAGGAAGATATTAAATAGCCTAATATATATTTGTATGGATGTGGAAAGGTTGAGGATATCAGGACAATAGCCTAGAACACCCCAGTATTAAATCATTGGATAACAAATATAGCCTGTAATGATGAGTGTAAAGCTATTGACTACAAAAGTAAACGAGTGTAAAACTGTGTTTGTGTGTGTCATGTGTATGTGTGTTTGTGTCGGTATGCACGTGTGTGTTATGTGTGCGTATGTAGTGTATGTGAATGTGTTTGGGTTATGTGTAGGAGTGTCAATATCGTGTGTGTGAACGAGTGTTTTATATGGTGTGTATATATAGTCCAGTGAGTTTTCGTAGGGTCAGTGAAAAATAGTAGTCTGTTAAAATGGCGTCTCATGGAAACATAACATGTGCAGTTTGAGCTACTCCAGGAAGTGATGTGGTAGGCTAGCTCAGTGCTGCCCCCTCTCATTTAGTAATTTAAGTTGAAGGTAGACCGGGATACTGCAGGCTGCCACTAGCAAATCAGTCCTTATAACTTTATCTGTGTCAGATTTTTTAGATCATTTCAAGGACATACATCTGGATTATTTTAAGTCATTATTGGTACCATGATTGTCTTAAAAATATATATAAACTATCGTTCAAAGGTTTGGGGTCATTTAGAAATGTCCTTGTTTTCCATGAAATTATACATGAAATCAGTTGCAAAATGAATACGAAATATATTCAAGATGTTGACAAGGTTATAAATAATGATTTTTAATTTAAATAATAATTGTGTCCTTCAAACTTCGCTTTCACCAAAGAATCCTCCATTTGCAGCAATTACAGCTTTTGAAACCTTTGGTTGTCAATTTGTTGAGGTAATCTGAAGAGATTTCACCCCATGCCTTCCGACGCACCTCCCACAAATTGGATTGGCATGATGGGCACTTCTTACATACCGTACAGTCAAGCTGCTCCCACAACAGCTCAATAGGGTTGAGATCCGGTGACTGTGCTGGCCACTCCATTATAGACAGAATACCAGCTGACTGCTTCTTCCCTAAATAGTTATTGTATAGTTTGGTACTGTGCTTTGGGTCATTGTCCTGTTCTAGGAGGAAACTGGCTCCAATTAAGCTCTGTCGACAGGGTATGGCATGGCGTTGCAAAATGGAGTGCCAGCCTTCCTTCTTCAAGATACCTTTTACCCTGTACAAATCTCCCACTTTACCACCACCAAAACACCCCCAGACCATCACATTTCCTCCACCATGCTTGGCAGATGGCGTCAAGCACTCCTCCAGCATCTTTTCATTTTTTCTGGGTCTCAAGAATCCAAACACCTCAAACGTAGATTCATCTGTCCATAACACTTTTTTCCAATCTTCCTCTGTCCAGTGTCTGTGTTCTTTTGCCCATCTTAATCTTTTATTTTTATTGGCCAGTCTGAGATATGGCTTTTTCTTTGCAACTCTGCCTAGAGGGTCAGCATCCCAGAGTCGCCTCTTCACTGTTGATGTTGAGGCTGGTGTTTTGCGAGTACTATTTAATGAAGCTGCCAGTTGAGGACTTGTGAGGCGTCTGTTTCTCAAACTAGACACTCTAATGTACTTGTCCTCTTACTCAGTTGTGCCGGGGATTCCCTCTCCTCTTTCTATTCTGATTAGAGCCAGTATGCTCTGTTCTGTGAAGGGAGTAGTACACAGCGTTGTACGAGATCTTCAGTTTCTTGGCTATTTCTTGCATGGAATAGCCTTAATTTCTCAGAATAAGAATAGGCTGATGAGTTTCAGAAGAAAGTCCTTTGTTTCTGGCCATTTTGAGCCTGTAATCAAACCCACAAATGCTGATGCTCCAGATACTTGACTAGTCTAATGAAGGCCAGTTTTATTGATTCTTTAATCAGAACAGCAGTTTTCAGCTGTGCTAACATAATTGCAAAACAGTTTTCTAATGATCAATTAGCCTTTTAAAATTATAAACTTGGATTAGCTAACACAATGTGCCATTGGAACACAGGAGTGATGGTTGCTGATAATGGGCCTCTGTACGCCTATGTAGATATTCCATAAATCTGCCATTTCCAGCTGCAATAGTCATTTACAACATTAACAATGTGTACACTGTATTTCTGATCAATTTGATGTTATTTTAATGGACAAAAGTGACCCCAAATCTTTGAATGGTAGTGTATTTACACAAAATATTGCAATTTTTCATTCACTATAATGGGGAATCCTGAGTTAATGTCAGACAAATTTTCAGTAAATCCAACATATTGGTGTTCCAAAAACACTTAATGTTTAACATTTTTTCATTGTTTGTAGCTTATGTTGTACATAATGTTGCTGCTATCTAAAAGAGCTTCTGGACATCAGAACAGCGATTACTCACCTTGAACTGGACAAATAAGTTATCTTTAATGAGTCGGAATAGAGAGGGATTTACTCCAGACACCCAAACAGGCCCTCAACCCCACCATTCGCTGGAGAAAGAGACGGAGGTTTGGCGGAAGGAGATCGGGGTGCCTTGTAAGGCTCAGGCAACGAGTGGCTAATCTGCCTTTGCCATTGATACTATTGGCCAACGTACAACCACTGGATAATAAATTGGACGAAATAAAAGCACGTATATCCTACCAATGGGACATAAAAACTGTAATATCTTATGTTTCACCGAGTCGTGTCTGGATGACGACATGATTATTAACATACAGCTCTATATGCTCTCTACATCTCTCTATATATATATATATATTTGTAAACAACAGATGGTGCACGATATCTAAGGAAGTCTCAAGGTTTTTCTCGCCTGAGGTAGAGTATCTCATGATAAGCTGTAGACCACACTATCTACCTAGAGAGTTTAATCTGTATTTTTCGTAGCTGTCTATATACCACCACAGACCAATGCTGGCAAGAAGACCGCACTCAATGAGCTGTATACCGCCATAACGAAACAGGAAAACGCTCATCCAGAGGTGGTGCTCCTAGTGGCCCGTGACATTAATGCAGGGAAACTTAAATCCATTTGACCTCATTTCCAACGGCATGTTAATTGTGCAACAAGAGGGAAAAAAACTCTAGACCAACTTTACTCCACACACAGAGATGCGTACAAAGCTATCCCATGCCCTCCATTTGGCAAATCTGACCATAATTCTATCCTCCTGATTCCAGCTAATAAGCAAGAAATAAAGCAGGAAGCCCCAGTGAGCCGGGTCAATAAAAAAGTTGTCAGATGAAGCAGATGCTAAGCTACAGGACTGTTATGCTAGCACAGACTGGAATATGTTCCGAGATTCTCCCGATGGCATTGAGGAGTACACTACATCTGTCACTGGCTTCATCAATAAATGCATTGATGACGTCGTCCACACAGTGACTGTACGTATATACCCCAACCAAAAGCCATTGATTACAGGCAACATTAGTACATGAGAGCATCAGCTGTTCCGGACGACTGTGTGATCACGTTCTCTCACCATAGTCCCTGTGCCCAAGAACACTAAGGTCACCTGCCTTATGGACTATCGACCCCTAGCCCTCATGTCTGTAGCCATGAAGTGCTTTGAAAAGCTGGTCATGGCTCACATCAACATCATCCCAGAAATTCTAGACCCACTCCAATTTGCATACCACCCAAACAGATCCACAGATGATGCAATCTCTAATGCACTCCACACTGCAATTTCCCACCTGGACAAAAGGAACACCTATGTGAAAATGATATTCATTGACCTCAGCTCAGCTTTCAACACCATAAAGCCCTCAAAGCTCATCCCTAAGCTAAGGACCCTGAGACTGAACACCTCCCTCTGCAACTGGATACTGGACTTCCTGACGGGCCGCCCCAGGTGGTAAGGGTAGGTAACAACACATCCGCCACGCTGATCCTCAACATGGGGGCCCCTCAGGGGTGCATGCTCAGTCCCCTCCTGTACTCCCTGTTCCCCTGTTCATGACTTCATGGCCATCACGACTCCAACACCATAATTACGTTTGCCGATGACACAACAGTGGTAGGCCTGATCACCAACAACAACGAGACAGCCCCTGTCGGGCCAGGACAACAACCTCTCCCGCAACATGATCAAGACAAAGGAGATGACTGTGGACAACAGGAAAAGGATTCTCATCAACGGGGCTGTAGTGGAACAGGTTGAGAGCTTCAAGTTCCTTTGTGTCCACATCACCAACAAACTAACATGGTCCAAACACACCAAGACAGTCGTGAAGAGGGCAAGACAAAGCCTATTCCCCCTCAGGAGACTGAAAAGATTTGGCATGGGTCCTCAGATTGAGAGCATCTTGACTTCTTTCATGACTACCTGGTATGGCAATTGCTTGGCTTCCGACCATAAGGCACTACAGAGGGTAGTGCATACGGCCCAGTACATCACCGGGGCCAAGCTTCCTGCCATCCAGGACCTCTATACCAGGCAGTGTCAGAGGAAGGCCCTAACAATTGTCAAAGATTCCAGCCACCTTAGTCATAGCCTGTTCTCTATGCTACCGCACAACAAGCGGTACCGGAGCACCAAGTCTAGGTCCAAGCGGCTTCTAACCAGCCTTACCCCCAAGCCATAAGACTCCTGAACATCTAAAGAATGTGCTACCCAGGCTATTTGCTTTGCGCCCCCCCCCACCTCAATCACCTCAACTAACCGGTGCCCCCGCACATAGACTCTGTACCGGTACCCCGTAAAAAATTGTTAGAGATGGATTTCAAGGCACAAACAGTTTACAAAATGTTTTGATTTAGGTTATAAAAATGGATTTTTTTCAAAGAAAACGGCACTTCATTTGATCAATGGGTCACTCAGGAAGAGAAAAAAGAGCAAGTTATCAGAATGTAAGTCATAATTTTAAGCTTCAGATGTGAATGTGTAAAAACTGTCATGGCGGAAAATGTTTCTGCTCTTGATTGATCTTCTCAAACAAAAGCATGGGATTTGTTCTCTGTAATAGCTATTTTAAATTGGAAAACGTTGTTTGATTACCAAGATTCTAATCTTTTGAAGGGTGTAAGACTTGCATTTTCTAGAATGTTTAATGTTACGAAGTTGTATTTTTAGATGTCACTCTGAAATTTCCCCTGATGTTGGTCCCTGTACGGGGATCATAGCCATATTAAGGTTGTGGACAGGTGTCTTTTATACTGATAACAAGTTCAAACAGGTGCCGTTAATACAGGTAATGAGTGGAGGACAGAGGAGCCTCTTAAAGACGAAGTTACAGGTCTGTGAGAGCCAGAAATCTTGCTTGTTTGTAGGTGACCAAATACTTATTTTCCACCATAATTTGCAAATAAATTCATTAAAAATCCTACAATGTGATTTTCTGGATTTATTTTCTCATTTTGTCTGTCATAGTTGAAGTGTACCTATGATGAAAATTACAGGCCTCTCTCATCTTTTTAAGTGGGAGAACTTGCACAATTGGTGGCTGACTAAATACTTTTTTGCCCCACTGTATATAGCATCGCTGTTGTTATTTTTTTCTGCTGCTCTTTAATTATTTGTTACTTTTATTTCTGTTTAGGTTTTTTTCTTAAAACTGGATTGTTGGTTAAGGTCTTGTAAGTAGGCATTTCATGGTGGGAATTGGTGGTCTGATCATTGAAAGTAAATTTGTAAGTTAAAGTAAAGTAATTTTTCAATAAATGGTTTTCACAGTAACCATTATTTTGAATTTCCACATATAGCAAGCGAAGTGTTTGTGTTGTCAAATCTACATGGGTAGTGAGTGAGTCAGAAAGACTCATGCATCTAATTAGACTATTTCTCAGTGGCGCCGGCAGCAGCATGACTCAGCCTCCTCACCTGACTGGCTCTCAAGTTCAAAAAAGTTATGTGAATCAGGTTGGACTCGGATGGAAAGTGAGTGTGTTGTTCAAGATGGATGAACAAAAGGCAAGACCAAGTGGTGCACAAAAACGCAGCAAATTAGCTTTATCTGATAAAGCTCATGCCAAATTACCGAAGATAACCATATCAGCAAAGCTACCACCAATAATGAAAAAAAAATAATAAAAAAATGCATTATCTGAATTAGATCCACAAAATTATACCTACAGTAGGTGGAGCAGCTTCTATGAGGGAGATTTGAATGTACTTTGAAGTAGCTAGCTGACAAGCTTGAGCTAGCTAGCTAAAAAGCTTGTGCTAGCAAGCTTGCCAACAAACTTGTATGCACAGCGGCACCAGAATGAAAAACATATCCTACCTGCCAGCCAGCATTCTAAATAGCAGCATTGCGACACTGTAGGCCTGTAGCTTTGTGAACAACAAATCGTTAGGTTTAAAATTCGAAAATGACGACCAAACAAAAATAAACTTGTACAGTGCCTTCAGGAAGTATTCACACCCCTTGACCTTTCCCACATTTAGTTGTGTTACAGCCTGAATTTGAAATGGATTGAGTTTTTTTGTCACTGGCCTACACACAATACCCCATAATGTCAAAGTAGAATAACGTTTTTCGAAATGTTTACTAATTCATTACAAATAAGCTGTAAATACTGGAGTCAATAAGTATTCAAACTTTTATATGGCAAGCCTGAATAATTCCCAGGAGTTTGGTTTACAAGTCACATAATAACTTGGATGTACTCACCATGTGTTCAATAGTGATTAATGACTACCTCATCTCTGTACCCCACACATATAATAATTGACAAGGTCCCTCAGTCAAGCAGTGATTTCAAACACAGATTCAACCACAAAGACCAGGGAAGTTTTCCAATGCTTCGCAAAGAAGGGCACCTATTGGTAGATGGGTAAAAAAAAGGCAGACATGAATATTCCTTTGAGCATGGTGAAGCTTACACTTTGGATTATATAAATATGAATACACCCAGTCACTACAAAGATACAGGTGTCCTTCCGAAGAAGACGGAAACCGCTCAGGGATTTCACTATTAAGCCAATGGTGATATTAAAAGAGTTACAGTTAATGGCAGGAGAGAACTGAAGATGGATCAACAACATTGTAGTTTCTTTAAAATACTAACCTAACTAACAGAGTGAAAAGAAGGAAGCCTGTACAGGATAAAAAATATTCCAAAACATTCATCCTGTTTGCAACAAGACACTAAAGTAATACTGCAAAAAATGTGGCAAAGAAATTAACTTTGTTCTGAATACAAAGTGTTATGTTTGGGGCAAATTCAATACATTACTGAGAACCACTCTTGTAACGTATACCAGCGACTTCAGAGGTCGGAGAGTAGGGGCAGGAGTAGACCTGACAGTAGGACTATTCCAACTGCAGGACTACGCCGGCCAGAGGGACAGTACGAGGAGCGGGCCGGGCTGCGAAGGTGGAAATCACGGATGATGTTGGGATCCAGATACCCCTCCTCTGGGCCATACCCCTCCCAGTCCAGCAGATACTTGAGCTGACCCCCAGGACATTGCGAATCCAGTAGAGATCTGACGGCACAAGCTGGACCCTGCTCGATGTCCAGGAGGGTTGGAGGGGTGCTGTGGGGGACAGCATCCGCTAGGGGACCAGGAATCACCAGACCCTCCGGAGAACCGTGAACAGTCCCACAAACCAGGGGCTCAGCTTCTTGCAGGACAGGTGGAGTGGGAGGTACCTGGTAGAAAGCCAGACACAAACCCCAGGGTGGTACACAGGGGTCTCACTGTGGTGTCAGTCTGCCTGCTCCTTTTGACGGTGGACGGCGCGCTGGAGTCTCACTTGAGCGTCGCTTGGCAAATGTCCACGTCGACGAATAGACGGGACAGGGCATCGGCCTGTGTGTTTTTTTTAACCTGGGGGATATGTCAGTGTGAAGTTGAACCATGAAGAAAAGGGCCCACCTTGCTTAGTGCAGATTCAGCCTCCTCACTGTCTGTATGTACTCCAGGTTCAAATGGTCAGTGAGGATGATGAATGGTTCCTTGCCGCCCTCCAGCCAGAGTCTCTACTCCTCTAATGCCAACTTTACCGCCATCACCCACGTCCTAATTCCTCTTTGCAGGGGACAGTTTCTTAGAGTTACATGCACACGGATACAATTTATGTGGATTACCCTGTCGTTGAGACAGAACTACCCCTACGCCCACCTCTGAAGGAGGAGGTTGTGGGATGTGGGTGTTTGAGCAATGGGGAGGAGGTGAAACGTCCCTTGAGTAGATGGAAGGCCCTGTCAGCTGCTGGGCTCCACACCAACCTACGGGGACCACCCTTGAGGAGAGAGGTGTGAGGGGCGGCAACAGCGCTGAAGTTCCTGATGAAACGGTGGTAGAAGTTGGCAAACTCCCAAAAACATTGTAACCCCTTTATGGTCGTTGGGACTGGCCATGATCTGACCGCATCTATCTTCTTGTCTTCCATCCTCACTCCCTGTGGGCTGATTTGGTAGCCTAAGGAGACAGCCTTCTGATGAAATTGTCACTTCTCAGCCTTGACGAACAGGTGGTTATCCAGGAGGCGTTCCAGGACTGTTCGAACGTGAGTGTTGTGATCCTCCAGGGTAGCCGAGTAGACCAGAATGTCATCGATATTCACTACCACCTGGCGTCCGAGCATATCCCTGCACACCTTGTTAACGAATTCCTGGAGCATTGGCTAAACCAAATGGCATCACCAAGTATTCGTAGTGACTAGACATCGTGCTAAACGCAGTCTTCCATTCATCCCCCTTCTGGATGCAGATACGATTGTATGCACTCTGCAGCTCCAGTTTGGTAAAGGACCGGGCCCCGCGGAGCTGTTCTGTGGCTGCCGGCACCAACGGGTGTAACAGTACTTTGTACTCATCCTCGACCATGAGATGGTGGGGTTATGATGTTGAAGCCAAGGGAGGCCGAGGATGCTCTTGTGAACTGGAGCACTGGTGATGAAGAAGGGGATGTTCTCCTGATGAATGGACTCCACGGTGTTTGTGAATGGTTGGGTAATGTGTGTGATGGTTCCAGATCCTAGTGGCCGACTATCGAGGGCTTGAACCTGGAAAGGAGTGGAGAGCGGGTATGAGATGATGTTAAGAGAGGAGGTAAGGGTCTGGTCAACAAAGTTCCCCGCGGCACCGGAATCCACTAACGCTGTAGACACAGTACACGAGGGACAGTCAACTAGTGTGATGGACACCAAATAGAACATAGCAGAAAGTGATGAAGATGGAATGCTCACTCTTGCCCCAGTAGGTGGAAGATCAAGTGACCGGCCCTCTGCTCTTGTGGATCACTGTTTGGGAAGTGCCGGACACCATTGGAGCTGTTGCCCTCTTTGACCACAATACAGACAGAGCCCAAGCTCTGTTTGTCTGTGTCGCAGGGAGGCGTGTGAACCCTACCTCCATGGGTTCAGGCTCTGATCCAGAGTGTTCACTGAGGGAGGGAGAGAAGCGATGAGAGTACTGACGCTCCTAAATTAGGTTATACAGATGGATGGCCATCGCAATGAGTGCATCCAGGGTGAGGTTGTCGTCTCGATAGGCCAGTTCCATCTGGACCTCCTTGCGCAGTCCTCTACTGAATAGCGTACAAAGCGCCTGCTTATTCCATCCGCTGGATGCTGCTACTGTCCGGAAGGTGAGCGTGTACTTGGTAGCCGTCTGGTCCCCCTGCCATAATTGAAGTAAGCGCCCACCCCCCTTTCTGCCCTCCGGGGGATGATCGAAGATGCACTTGAGTAGAAGTGACAGCTCTCCATATTTTCAAGCATAGTTGGCTGCATCATGTTATTGGTATGCTTGTAATCGTTAAGGACAAGGGAGTTTTCCTGGATAAAAAAATCAAATGGAATGGAGCTAAGCACAGGCAAAATCCTAGAGGAAAGCCTGGTTCAGTCTGCTTTCACCTTTCAGCAGGATAATAACCTAAAACAGAGGCCAAATCTACACTGGAGTTGCTTACCAAGAAGACAGTGAATGTTCCTGAGTGGCCGAGTTACAGTTTTGACATAAATCTACTTGAAATCTATGGCAAGACCTGAAAATGGTTGTCTAGCAATGATCAACAACCAATTTGACAGAGCTTGTAGAATTTTTCAAAGAATCCAGGTGTAGAAAGCCAGAAAGACTCACAGCTGTAATCGCTGCCAAAGGTGCTTCTATAAAATATTGACTCATCGGTGTAAAAAGCTATGTAAATGAGATATGTGTATTTGTTATTCAATAAGTTAGCAAAATTTTCCAATAACGTGTTTTCATTTTGTCATTAAGTTGTATTGTGTGCAGATGGGTGAGAGAAAAAAGTATGTTTTATCAATTTTTAAGGGGTATGAATGCTTTCTGAAACTATTCATTTTATTTAAAAAATGTAGTAAATTAAATCAAAATGTTATCTCTTGATTGTCCTCATGAAAGAAATTGTTGCTAAAATAAAATGAACAAATCATTGAAATGACTTGAACTCACTGGTATTAAGGATATGTCGCTGTTCTGTTTTTTTTTGTCAATTTCAATTTCCCTCAGAATATTTTCTTTTACAGTGGACTATAATATTGACTGTAGTGTTTTTGTGGTGGACATTACTGTGGTATACTGTAGTATTTACTGTAGTGTTTTTGCTGACAATACTGTACTGTTTTAGAGGATATTACTGTAGTGTTTACTACAGTGTTTTAATTGTGTTATCTTTGACGTAGAAGTGTGGACTTTCTTCTTGAGAAAGCTACTGCACAAGTATTAAAAGTGCACATTTTCCATAACCTGTAAGTAGGTAGGACTGGGGTCTGAAAGGATAGGTTCAGAGCTTCTATTATTTTCTATTACCTTTAAGGAACACAATATATCTTCTACACTTAGTAAGTAGGTTTCTCAGTCATGAATGGCACAAATTGGGATATGGGGAAGATGAATAGACAGAGTGTATGCAAATGAAGTATTATCATATCAATACAGTGTGAGGGAAACAAATTTGAGATCAGAATTTTTACATAGAAATTACGTGTGACTCACCGAAACTTTTCAAAGTGTTCACAAACTAACACCCCTAACTAGCACCATGGGTGTTGCAAATTCCGACTTAAATTAACACATTATTAGAAGTTGATGCTGTTACACTATTTTTGTGTTAGAAAATTATACATGTAGTGTCACAGTATTTATTTTTTTTGGGGGGGGGGTTGTTTTAACATTGTAGGTTGTAAAGCTTATTTAGATATATCCCAGCATGCCTTTCAAGTGAATGTGAGAGCTACCCACTTATGACTGTGTTTTTTAGTGACAGAGACATGGTTGTAGCATTCAATAACTTCTAGTCCTGAAGCCTTTACCAGGTGACTGCCTAAGTGGATGTGTTCAAATTCAAATTAAACCCTTTATGGCCATATGTTTTACATTTTATGTCTTTACTGATGTCCTAGTTATCATTAACATTGTGGTCTGAAAATCTTAGTAATTCCTATCCAGAGGGAGAATATACAACAATTGGGAAATGTATCACCCACAACCTGCATTCAGAATGACTGCTATGGTGAAGAACTTGACGAGCAGTATAAGATACATTTATCAATGTGCATGTAGAAACATAGATCTTAAAACAAACATCACTGGCCTTTCTAATAATGGAACACTATTCACTTTAAAATGTTTACATACTGCTTTACTCATCTCATATGTACATCTATATATACTGTATTCTATTGTAATGTATTTTAGTCAATGCCACTCCAACATTGCTTGTCCTAATATTTATATATCTCTTAATTCCATTCTTTATTTTTAGATTTGTGTGTATTGTTTTGTATTGTTAGATACTACTGCACTGTTAGAGCTAGGAACACAAGCATTTCGCTACACCGGCAATAACATCTACTAAATATGTGTATATGACCCATAAAATTAGATTTGATTTGAAACTATTCAAAACAAATCAACCTACAACAAAGCATTCTGGGAAGAATTTTAATGAGGCCCAGTTCACCTCTTTTTCACGCCGAGTTAATGGAAATGAACTTGAGTAACAACAAGCCATGTAGTGTTGATTCCAATTTGATTCAAATTACATTTGTTCACCGCATGTGGTGTCAATTTCAACCCCACTGGTGTTAACCTCACTTAGAATCAACACCCAGATATAACACTCACAACACTTTTTAACTAATTAATTAATAACACCGAGATTTTAACACTTGCAAATGAGTTTGATTAATTGGAAAAGATTTCTTGCAGATCAAAGCAATGCATCAGGCCAGCTGCCTCTGGGAACCGGGCACAACCAAAAGCGTATTTGTCGATGGGGGATCCGATCATAAAATGAGGAGCTGAGTCACTGTGGTGCAAAGCCACATAAAGCTAGTAGCTGCCTGGTATTTTAAAGTGGGGAAGAGTTCAGCAGCACTACGCTGTTACAACTTCTAACGATGGTGAGTGGAGGAGTCAAGTGCAGAGAGCAGGTAATTCAGTACGTGGATATTTTATTCCATAGACTGTGGATCCACGACATGCAAAACACCAGGGCGCATGAAACAACCCGTCCCAAAAATACACCGGACTAAAACCTGTCCGTAAAAATACTGATAACACTCATACATAGATAACAGGAAACAATCCCGCACAAATACCCAGCGGGCCCTAGTGCCCTTAAATAGCCTACAAACAAACACTAACTCAAATTACCCAATTAAACCCAATAAACAGAAAAAAACGGAAAGGGAATCGATGGTAGCTAATAGGCCGGCGACGACAACCGCCGAGCGAACAGGAAGAGGCACAATCTTCGGCGAGATTCGTGACATACGCTCTATCGCTTTCTCTTTGTGGTGTTTGCTGAGGACAGGAAGCTACAGGGCTCGAAATTAAGGGCGTCCCATGGTCCCGGGGATAATACAACAATATGTCTGGGACAGTTCAAAACAGACTCTGGGACAGTTCGCTAAAAAATAGATCCAAAAATTCATACAACCACTGTACATAAAATATTTTTTGACTAAGTTTTAGCTGGGGGGGGGGGTTTGTTGGGGGGTTACAGGTACATTATCCATTTAAATGTTGAACCGTAGGCTGCCACTCAAAATAAAAAACAGTAACATATACATGGAGTTTAAGTAATAATAAATTCAGTATAAACAGGAAAAGAAGGTGGTCTCCACCCACAGCCTCCCATCCTATTTCCCCGAGCCAAACCCAACCAACCCCCCTGCAAAGTTCAAGGGGGTCGAATACTTTCGCAAGGCACTGTATTTTGTTTGTGTGTGTTGGGCTTTATGGATTGATTATTTGTATTTTTATTCAACCTTTATTTAACTAGGCAAGTCAGTTCAGAACAAATTCTTATTTACAATGACTGCCTATCCCGGCCAAACCTAACCCGGAAGACGCTGGGCCAATTGCGCGCTGCCCTGTGTGACTCCCAATCACGACCGGTTGTGATACAGCCTCTAGCACTGAGATGCAGTGCCTTAGACCGCTGACCCACTCGTGAGCCCATAAAATGTATGTGTTGAGCTTAAGCAGAAATGATTCTTTACAGAGCCAAGTATGTTTTACCACGCTTCAATTGTTGACTAGCACCATTCATTCTCGCTGTCAATAATTCTAATGTTATAACTTCTAATAGTAACTGTAAGCAGTGGGAAATTGGGAAAGAGTGAGGTGAATGCCATCTATAGGCAACACCTGCGCAGTGCTGCCTGCAGGTAGTAATCATCTTTGATTGATTGAGAGATTCAATAAGCTATCATTGTTAAGTAACATAATAGATGGAAAGCACTGAATATTTACAATCATGCACTCCCACATATGAAGGAATGTGTCTACCTGATTTAGGGGACACAGTGAACAGTTGGGAGTTGGGGTTAATTTCATTGTAAAATGTTTCCTTGGTGTTAATACAGTCTGTGAACAAACTGTAATTTTATAACTTGAGATGAAGCTGAATTGATCTATGATTTTCAGTGAATTTGGGAGCGATTGAGATACATTGCCTAGATATAGTAAAATATCATCTACATATATTGAGATGAAGTTATCAGTAGATTTGAAGGAAATTGGTGTTATTTCCTTCGATTGACGAATTGCCTAGGCCAGGGTTCCATGGATAATAAAAATAGCAAAGGCGAAATTGGATCACCTTGTCTGCTTCTTCTAGTGATTCTGAACAGAGCAGAGCTGATATTTCCTGTTATAACATTGGCTGTGCGATTGGCACATATTATTTTAATCATATTGATGAAATTGGAGGCAATTTCCATATGTTCCAAAACAGACCAGAGATAATGTATGTAATTGTTGACGGAGGTTAGCCGAGGATAAATGATTTTTAACAAACCCACCTTGGTACGTGTAGACCAATTTGAGTAAGTAAGTATCTCTGAAGACGGAAGGACAACATTTTGGAAAACAATTTAATATCTGTGTTTATCAAAGATAGGGAACGATAGTGAGAACACTGGGTGGCATATTAAACAAAAAAAATGACATTTATGCTGTATTCATATATCTCCTAAATTAACCTTTCTGAACGGCTGTGTTAATAATTTGAAGCAATAGTGAACCTAATCAATTCCAAAATGTTAAATAGACCTCAAGAGGATTCCTTTCCCACCCAGGTGATTTACATTTATTCATGCTATCCAATGCTCTTTTTAGTTCAGAGAGAGATTTGAGCTCCAAGTGAGGTGGCTTCTTCTTTCAAGAGAAGAGGAGTTCTTAATTAGTCTGGCTTGGTGTGGATTTGCAATCAGAGGTGAACAGTGCTTTATAGATGCTGGATAATGTTGTTTTAATATTGCAGATATATTGTGGCTTCCGTCAATGTAATTGTCTACCTAGGTGCCAATCATATATTTACAGTGCATTTGGAAAGTATTCAGACCCCTTGACTTTTTCCACATGTTGTTACGTTACAGCCTTATTCTAAAATTGATGAAATCATTTCCCCCCTCATCAATCTACCCACAATACCCCAAAAGGACAAATCAAAAACAGGTTTTTAGAACCTTTATTCAGTAACTTTGTTGAAGTACCTTTGGCAGTGATTACAGCCTCGAGTCTTCTAGGGTATAATGCTACAAGCTTCGCATACTGGTATTTGGGGAGTTTCTCCCAATCTTCTCTACAGATCCTCTCAAGTTCTGTCAGGATGGATGGGGAGCGTCGCTGCAAAGCTGTTTTCAGGTCTCTCCAGAGATTTTTGATTGCGTTAAAGTTCAGACTCTGGCTGGGCCACTCAAGGATATTCAGAGGGTTGTTGCGAGGGCCACCCCTGTGTTGTCCTGGCTGTGGGCTTTGGATTGTTGTCCTGTTGGAAGGTAAACCTTCACCTCAATCTGAGCACTCTGGTCCTGAGCACTCTGGAGCAGGTTTTCATCAAGGATCTCTCTGTACTTTGCTCCGTTCATCTTTCCCATGATACTGACTAGTCTCCCTGTCCCTGCCGTGAAATACATCACCACAGCATGATGCTGGCACCAACATGCTTCACCGTAGGGATGGTGCCAGGCTTCCTCCAGATGTGACGCTAGGCATTCAGGCCAAAGAGTTCAATCTTGGTTTCATCAGAACAGAGAATCTTTTTTCTCACGGTCTGAGAGTCGAGATTCTCCAATACAGTTGAAGTCTGAGGTTTACATACACCTCAGCCAAATACAGTTTAATGCAGTTCTTCACAATTCCTGACGTTTAATTTCAGTAAGAATTCTTAGGTCAGTTAGGATCACCACTTTATTTTAAGAATGTAAAATGTCAGAATAATAGTAGAGATAATGATTTACTTCAGCTTTTATTTCTTTCATCACAATCCCAGTGGGTCAGAAATGTACATACACTCAATTAATATTTGGTAGCATTGCCTTTAAATTGTTTAACTTGGGTCAAAGTTTCAGATAGCCTTCTACAAGCTTCCCACAATAAATTGGGTGAATATTGGCCCATTCCTCCTGACAGAGCTGGCAAAACTGAGTCAGGCTTGCTCGCACATGCTTTTTCAGTTCTGCCCACACATTGTCTATAGGATTGAGGTCAGGGCTTTGTGATGGCCACTCCAATACCTTGACTTTGTTGTCCTTAAGCCATTTTGCCAAAACGTTGGAAGTATGCTTGGGGTCATTGTCCATTTGGAAGACACATTTGCGACCAAGCTTCAACTGGTGTCTTGAGATGTTGCTTCAATATGTCCATATAATTTTCTTCCCTCATGATGCCATCTATTTTGTGAAGTGCACCAGTCCCTCCTGCAGCAAAGAACCTCCACAATATGTTGCTGCCACCCCTGTGCTTCACGGTTGGGATGGTGTTGTTCGGCTTGCAAGCCTCCCCCGTTTTCCTCCAAACATAACGATCGTCAACAGTTCTATTTTTGTTTCATCAGACCAGAGGACATTTCTCCAAAAAGTATGATCTTTGTCCACATGTGCAGTCGCAAACCGTAGCCTGGCTTTTTGTCGATATAGGACTCATTTTACTGTGGATATAGATACTTTTGTACCCGTTTCCTCCAGCATCTTCACAAGGTCCTTTGCTGTTGTTCTGGGATTGATTTGCACTTTTCACACCAAAGTACATACACCCCTAGAAGACAGAACGCTTCTCCTTCCTGAGCGTTATGATGGCTGCATTGTCCCATGGTGTTTATACTTGCATACTATTGTTTGTACAGATGAACGCGTTACCTTCAGGCATTTGTAAATTGCTCCCAAGGATGAACCACACTTGTGGAGGTCTACAAATTGTTTTTTGAAGTCTTGTCTGATTTCTTTTGGTTTTCCCATGATGTCAAGAAAAGAGGCACTGAGTTTGAAGGTAGACCTTGAAATACATCCACAGGTACACCTCCAATTGACTCAAATGATGTCAATTAGCCTATCAGAAGCTTCTAAAGCCATGACATCATTTTCTGGAATTTTCCAAGCTGTTTAAAGGCACAGTCAACTTAGTGTATGTAAACTTCTGACCCACTGGAATTGTGACACAGAAATAATCTGTCTGTAAACAATTTATGGAAAAATGACTTGGGTCATGCACAAAGTAGATGTCCTAACTGACTTACCAAAACTATAGTTTTGTGTGGAGCGGTTGAAAAATGAGTTTCAATGACTCCAACCTAAGTGGATGTAAACTTCCGACTTCAACTGTATATATCAATTCCAGTCGTACTTTATCAAATGTCTTTTCAAAGTCAGCAATAAATACCAGGCCTGGTTTCCCAGATTTTTCATAATTTTCTATTGTTTCCACTTGATCTTACCTGAATAAGTTCCTCCATTTCATTTAGTTTTTCCTGTAACTTATACTGTGTCTGTTTGATATAGATACATGGTACAGTTTGTATTGCTATCTATCTGTATTGTTAGTCCCTCTATTTCCTTTGTTAATATGAACTCTTTTGACCTAAATTGCTTTTGTTTCAAAGATGAGTATTGCAGTGCATGGCCTTTAATTTAAAAGTGTCCCCATACAATCTGCTGTATCTACTGAATGTTAGGTTGGAAAAAAATTAGTGATCAATTCTTCTGTCCGGGTTAAAAACAAGTTGTTTCCAATAGGCTTTGATAAAATTTCCATGATCCTCGCCCATGTGGAAATTCTGTAAGAGTAATGTATATGCTAATTATTTGATGGTCTGAATGCATTATGTCCCCTATCAACACTTTTTAAACTTTTTGTGCCAGCGAGAATGACATAAGAAAGTAGTCAAGAAGCCCAACTTGATTGTATATCTCACTTGGTCAGGATATTTAAGCTTTCATATATCCACTAGTTCCAATATATCCATGATATTTCTGATTTCCTTAAGTGCATGAGGGTGATAGTTTGTAGTGTGATTTCCTTAAGTGCATGAGGGTGATAGTTTGTAGTGTGATTTCCTTAAGTGCATGAGGGTGATAGTTTGTAGTGTGATTTCCTTAAGTGCATGAGGGTGATAGTTTGTAGTGTGATTTCCTTTACGGTCCATAGAGGTATTTAAAACCGTATTATAATCTCCCTCTATTAGGGTAGAGTCTTGTATAGTTTGTAGGCTTGATAAATTATTATATAAATAATAAAAGCGTGAATCATCATTATTTGAACCGTATAGATTAATCAGCCAAGTCTGTTTATGATCCAATAACATATTTTAAAGAATTAATCAACCTTGCGGATCTATTTAGACAAAATGATTGTTAATTAATCCCATTTTGAGTTTCTTGGGAGAAGTATTTTCGCCCCCCCCCAGTCCTTTTCCACACAACTTCATGTAAAATTGTTGATGAGTTTCCTGTAAACAATAGATATTATATTCCTTCTCTTTTCGCCAAGTAAATAATGGTCGTCTTTTCTTACTATCTGCTAAGCTATACTTATTTCACTTTTTTTTTAAATGAGATACACATTTCAATTCTATTTATCATAATATATGTTTGTAAACTTACCATTAAAAAGTACAAAAATGATTGAGTGTCCATTTAGCTGTACCATGATATTTGCATGCTACTGAGTAAACCTCCAATTGTTCTCCACTATTCCACCCACTAAAACCTCCCCCCATTATAAGTTGGGTTGTCGTCCTAGTGACTGGCAGACCACCCCTGTCCACCTGGATCCTAGGGTATTTGAGAGATTGGGACCCATCATAAAAAGAGCACACAATGCCACCCATAGAACAGAAAGATTAACTGCCAAAAGCATTTCCAACGCCCTCACCTCGTATACAGTTATAAAAAAATATATACAGTACCAGTCAAAAGTTTGGACACAGTTACTCATTCAACGGTTTATCTTTAATTTTAGTATGTTCTACATTGTAGAATAATAGCGAAGACATCAAAACTATGAAATAACACATGTGGAATCATGTATTAACCAAAAAAGTGTTAAACAAATCAAAATACATTTTAGATTCTTCAAAGTAGCCACTCTTTGTCTTGATGACAGTTTTGCACACTCTTGGCATTCTCTCAACCAGCTTCATGAGGAATGCTTTCCAACAGTCTTGAAGGAGTTCCCACATATGCTGAGCACTTGTAGGCTGCTTTTACTTCCCTCTGCTGTCCAACTCATCCCAAAACATCTCAATTGGGTTGAGGTCAGGTGAATGCAGAGGCTAGGTCATCTGATGCAGCACTCCATCACTCTCCTTCTTGGTCAAATAGCCCTTACATAGCAGAGATGTGAGTTTTGAGTCATTGTCCTGTTGAAAAGCAAATGATAGTCCCACTAAGCGCAAACCAGATGGGATGGCGTATCACTGCTGAATGCTGTGATAGCCATGCTGGTTAAGTGTGCTTTGAATTCTAAATAATTCACTGACAGTGTCTCCAGCAAAGCATGCCCACACCATCATACCTCCTCCATGCTTTACGGGGGAACCACAAATGCGGAGGTCATCCGTTCACATACTCTGTGTTTCACAAAGACACGGCGGTTGGAACCAAAAATCTCAAATTTGGACTCATCAGACCAAAAGGACAGATGTCCAATGGTCTAATGTCCATTGCTTGTGTTACTTGGTCCAAGCAAGTCACTTCTTCTTATTGGTGGCCTTTAGTAGTGGTTTTGTTGTAGCAATTCAACCATGAAGGCCTGATTCACGCAGTCTCCTCTGAACAGTTGATGTTGAGATGTGTCTGTTACTTGAACTCTGTGATTTATTTGGGCTGCAATTTCTGGGGCTGGTAACTGTAATGAACTTCCTCTGCAGAAGAGGTAACTCTGGGTCTTCCTTTTCTGTGACAGTCCTCATGGGAGCCAGTTTCATCATAGCACTTGATTGTTTTTGCGACTGCACTTGAAGAAACTTTCAAAGTTCTTAAAATGTTCCAGATTGACTGACCTTCATGTCTTAAAGTAATGATGGACTATTGTTTCTCTTTGCTTATTTGAGATGTTCTTGCCATAATATGGACTTAGCCCAATTTGGTAAATGGCCATCTTCTGTATACCACCCCTACCTTGTCACAACACAACTGATTGGCTCAAACACATTAAGAAGGAAAGAAATTCCACAAATTAACTTTTAACAAGGCACACCTGTTCATTTAAATGCATTCCAGGTGACTGGTTGAGAGAATGTCAAGAGTGTGCAAAGCTGTCATCAAGGCAAAGGGTGGCTACTTTAAACATTCTCAAATATAAAATATATTTTGATTTGTAACCATGTTTTGATTACTACATGATTCTATATGTGTTATTTCATAGTTTTACAATGTAGAAAACAATACAAATGAAAAAACAACTTTGGATTGGTACTGTATGCATATTAAAACATCTTCATTTATTTCCACAATTAACGAATAATATGCATAATAAAGTAGACAGTTTATATGAAGGATTGTTTTCCTATAACTGAGATTGACATTACAAAAATGCATATACAGTTGTAACTATTTGAGAAGGCATGGAACATTTATCAAGAATGAGGAGATTTGATTAACCAATGTCAAGTCCTAGCTGATACACCCCTTTCCCCTGAAACACACACACGCTAGTCCCCCGTTGTGACCATTTTCCCAAGCATCTCTGTGCAGTCAGACCATTTGATTATTCTATGCCACTAGGGCCACAATAATATACCCCCTCTTTGAATGTCTGAGTGTGACCCCCGCCCCATGGGTTACTGCAGCTAGTGTAGTCAGCACTGCCACTACCTGGGTGGGGGCACCCCACCGGAATTCCCACAGGCTAGGTACAAGGTTGTCAAGTTTCTCATTAGCAGCTTTGAGAAATTCCTTGTGTATCATGCTCACCCATCTGGGGGCTTTGGCTTTGTTGGACCAACCCTGCCAGGCAGGCTCAGACTCCTGAGGGTCTTGGACTGCATTTGTCTTTCTATCTTGGCTACTTGCAATAGGCCTATAAAACAGAGTACTTCTCCTTAGTGTGTTGGGGGCCGTTTCATCATGATAGGACAATAAATAAATATACTCTATTTATAATTTATTTTAAAGTGTATATCCCATATCTGCACAAAATTGAAAGCTCTCTCTGTCACATCTCCTGCTCGCAGACACACATGGGCTCTGGCAATTGCAACCATTTTCGTAACTTTTCCAAACACGAAAACACACACCCCACCTTCCATCACAATACACCCACACATACCCACATACTGTGCCTTCTATGTCCTCTGTCTACTGTGTTTATCCCTACCATGTTGATTCCTCCCTAATTTCAGGCTTTTCAGTAATTTTGTCTTCCAGTTCCATACTGTATATACTCTTGAGAGTAGTCACGCTGGAAGGAGTCTTTTGAATTGGGCTCTCCAAAGACTGACTGTTATTTATTCTTATGGTCCTCAATGATCTACGCAAATCTTTACATAAAATAATCATTAGTTGAATCGTTGTCACCACACTGTCACTTAACCCATCCTTCACGAACAATTATAACATTTAAGACCAGTTCAATACAAAAAAAGCCACTAGCATCAATGGGACTGAAATACTGACCCTATACTGGAATGGGATTTATTTCTAAGCCTTTCATTCTGCCACATTCCGTGGTGCTTGAAGAGAAATTAAAAAGTTGCCAGAACTGATTTACACTACAGGTGTTCATATTTTAGAGCAAAATTTGACATTTGTTAGCTAAACACGATATGAACATGTTGCTTTGTTCTCACTTTTTATGTTTTTCTACCTCTTTTTCTTTCTTGTCCTCATCCACAGATTTCAGTAGGAAAGAGACAAAGACAGAGGGATATACTGGAGACAGAGAGGAGACGACACACAAAGAGAGTGAGTGGAGGAGATCACACAGGAAGAGCTTTTTTAAAAGCACAATGTTTTGTTCAGAATGCAATAAATTGTCCTTTCCAACCACCTCTGTCTGGGGGTCAATGAATCTGTCTGGAAATCGAACAAAATACCCAGTGGGCAAAATGCCTTAACCAATAACAACACCACAGACACAGCAGGCATTTCTTGATGTTCTACTCTTTCCGATCTATATGCGAGTGCTTAAAAGTACCTTAAATACTATTATACAGTATTATATCATGCACCAATTATTTGAGAGGGCACTAATTGCCAAATGCAATATCTTGGCATTAATTGTGTCTTCTACAGTTTTATCCTAAATATTTATACAATTTTAGGGGCACGACCCCACCTCAGTTTCAATAGGTGTGACCCATTTGGGCCATTGACCAAAAATCATGGCAAGCTTTCAATTACTCCAGAATTATACGATCAAGTAATTCAGTTTGAAGACAAAGAAAACTTGGTAGATAATGGACATGATGGCAAGCTATTATTCCAAGTCAAGTCATTCAGTCATGTCAGTCTATCGGTAACTGTGGGGTATTGCTTCATAATTTGTTATCAGTAGCTCAAGGATTTATTGCCAATTAAGACAGTATAAGAGCCCAGTCAAAGTTTCTCAATCTTTTCTAAAGCATTAGAAATGAAAAATCTTCATACAAACTGGTCATAATGTTTTCACTTGGGTTTATTCATAATCATTGTCTCGACATTACTCAATTCATTGTATTGCCTCAAACAGATTTACCAGTTGGCTTTTTAAAAAGCCAATTTCTAGCTTCATTGACTGGATACATTGTTAAAAAAAACAAATCACAAAACTATTTACCCTTTATCGGTCCTGAAAAAATACCAGAAGTAAAGCTATCTTTTGTGGTAGGTATGAATAAGCCCTAATGGACTAAATTATAGTTTGACAAATGAGTTTTTAATCTCCAATTAGATGGTAACGCTCCAGCATCTCTCCCCCATCTCTCCTATGAATCATGTTTGGCACCTGTTCCACACAACGCTCCACTATCTGAGCTCTTCCATCATAAACACGTGGTGACTGACTACTTTCAATGGACATGGGTCAGCAAATGCACTATGATTAGGCCTTGTACATGTTGATACCCAATACCCTGTTTCCAACAATACCATGCACTTAAAAACTCTGAGAAGACACTTATCAAGGAGCCTCTGAGACAATGATAGGTCTGTATGTATGGGAGAATGTATGTATTCCCATCCTTGGTTTATGGTCCTTTCGGTCATGTATTAGGTCTTTGTACATGTTGGCCTTAATGATATTGCGTTTAAGATGCTGTCACATGACCTACAAGGCTTATCATATAGATGCTTCCTGCCCAATGAAGGTCATTTGAGTTTATCCATCAGATGCTTGGACTCTAGCTCTGACCATTTCAAGGTAAGATTGCTTCACTGCAGGATGAATGCATTGTGAAAATGTATGCTTTCAGATTTGTACAATTTTTGGCAAATGAATAAACGATATATGCATGATACTGATATCACCCACCTTTTGAAAAAAACAAACAATTTGTTCGGACAGCAACTTATACCAGTTAGATTGTACATCATGAGTGGATTCAACAGACAATCACACTGAAGTCTAATGTCTATGTAGGAATAGTTATTTATTTGTATAAGACACTTGCTGCCACTCTGAAAATGGACATGGGCAAATTGGAGAAGTGCATGCCGTTGTCTCATCCCCCAAAACAGAAGCTCACTTCACACCAAAATTAGCAGTGTGGTGCCAGAAATGAGTCATATCAGACTAGACGCTATGATCTCCTATACATTGTTGTAGAATCACAAGTGCTGTCTTTTCCAGGGGACAAATGCGCTTGGGGCATGAATAACATTACTGAAGCATTTCATATTCTCTGTTCCGCACCATGCCAAGTTAGAGTGACAGGTGAGCTGATCTGTTTGAAGTCCTAGAGAGAGCGGGGGAGAGAGAGAAGAGAGTCACAGGCCAAGGAGATTTAGAGCAGAATTGTTATGAATTCCCTGCAGGTGACTGTTATCAGCACCTCACAACCCTGAGCTGCACTCCCCACCCCCCACGACCAGATCCTGAGAGTCTAGGGGGTACCATAAACCTGCCTCTCAAACACTCTCTGACCTGTGTGAACTGGGCCCCGATAGGTTGCTAGGGAGGTTACTAGGGGGACGGACATCTGCCACAGGCCACACAATACTTGCAGTCTCCCTCAAGCAGTGGCAGAGAGCAACATCTCTGTCTCTGCCCATCAACAACTGGACACACTCTGGACTTGTGGAATGGTGTGCATCCAAAGTGAGTGTGTAACATGTATATAATTATTGCTTGTTGTTCTTTATAGTACTACTATTGCCTATTGTATGTTTCTCCTCTGTGTTTACTGTGTTGTGTAATACTCTTGCACAAAGTTATCAACGTGAGGGGATTTCGTCTTTTTCTCACCAAACTTTTTGCCTAAATCCAATGACGGGGTGAATGTTTTGTTTGATTTCAAATTGAATTCACATTAGTTCACAACTCAACCAAATGTAAATCAAAACCAGGTGTTGAACTGACGTCTGTGCCCAGTGGGAGTCCTGTCCTGGAAAATGAACACTTTGCAGGTGTTTGCAGGAATGCCATAAAGCAGAAAGGATGAATCTATTTTTTTACAGAATCATGAGGCGAGGAGATAGGACGGAAGGAATCAAGGAAATACAATTGAGATTCACCCTTTTTGGGATAGGGGATTATTACTATTGGATAGAAAACACTCTGAAGTTTCTTAAACTGTTTGAATGATGTCTGTGAGTATAACAGAACTCATATGGCAGGCGAAAACCTGAGAAAAATCCAACCAGGAAGTGGGACATCTGAGGTTTGTAGTTTTTCAAAGCTTGGCCTACCGAATACACATTGAGATATGGACAAAATTGCACTTCCTACGGCTTCCACTAGATGTCAACCGTCTTTTGAAACTTGAATAAGGATTCTACTATAAAGGAGGAGCTCAAGAGACCTCTGAGTCAGTGGTCTGGCAGAGAGCCTTGGTCTCATGACGCGCGCTCCCGACAGAGTTATCTCGCGTTCCAGTGCTTCTCTGAAGACAAAGGAATTCTCTGGTTGGAACATTATTGATGTTTAATGTTAAAAACATCATAACAATTGATTCCATACATCGTTTGACATGTTTCTAAAGGACTGTAACGGAACTTTTCGAGTTTTTGTCTGGATGAAGTGCCTGCGCCTTATGAAGATGGATTACTGGGCTGAACACGCTAACAACAAGTGGCTATTTGGACATAAATGATTGAACTTTATGGAACAAATCAGTCATTTATTGTCGAACTAGAATTCCTGGGAGTGCCTTCTGATGAAGATCATCAAAAGTAAGTTAATATTTATGGTGTTGTTTCTAACGTTGTTGATTCCATAATGGCGGCTATTCCTCTGGCTGTTTTGGGTTCTGAGCGCTGTTCTCAGATTATGCTTTTTCCGTAAAGTTTTTTTGAAATCTGACACAGCGTTTGCATTAAGGAGAAGTCTATCTTTAATTCTATGAATAACACTAGTATCTTTTATCAATGTTTATTAGGAGTATTTCTGCAAAATCCCCAGATGTTTTGGAATCAAAACATTACTGCATGTAAGGCGCTAATGTAAACTGAGATTTTTGGATATAAATATGCACATTATCGAACAAAAAATACATGTATTGTGTAACATGATGTCCTATGAGTGTCATCTGATGAAGATCATCAAAGGTTAGCGATTAACTTATGCATTTCTGCTATTTCTGCTTTTTGTAACTCCAATCCTTGGCTGGAAAAATGGCTGTGTGTTCTTTTGGACTTGCTGTATTGGACTTGTTAATGTGTGAAAGTTACATATTTCCCAAAAATATTTTTGAATTTCGCGCTCTGCCTTTTCAGCGGAATGTTGCGCTAGAAAGGTTAAGTGAATATAACCCACATCCTATCTAGTGAAGGGATTAAACCAAGGCCTCATACCTTTAATAATAATAAATTGTGTTATGATAAACTGTTAAGGTCTCCTCTCAGGATACCTTTCTGTGTGTGTTAAAACCTGTTTTGAGTGATATGCCCTGCAGACACTATCAGAAGGCGGAAACTGCCTACACTCACACTCCTCCTGTCTGGGTCCCACCGTGACTGTCTGAGGTTCTGAAAATACGACTGGTTTTCTGAGAACACAAGGCCACCGCAGGCTTGATGGAAACCGCCACCTGGCAGAGGATGCTTAGACTTATCTATTGTGAAATGTCAATGGGGAGGCAGGATGTCTTAGACACCTTGCAGAACTTGGAGAGAACTGTCATCTTCTGTACTCTGTACCAACTTCTGCCATGCAATTGTATTACTAAAGGAGAATCATAATACTTAAACAAAGAGTCCGTTTCCTTTCTACTACCAATATATAAGTTTGATAATTATATAGACCTGCTCATCTGTTGAAGAAATTGACCAAAACTAGTCAAATAATTAAAGCAAAATTGTCAAATTTACAGATGTTTTCTTTCATTATTCATAAATCATGTTTCTGACATGGATTGGTAACCGATCTACATTTCAAAACAGTGAGTAAAGTACATCCAATCATTTCAACAATAGAAATGATAGAGGCCAGGCCAGGCAAAATTGTGAGTTAGATAACTAAATGCAATAAAAGTTGTAGAAAATTGACTGCATGTGTAACCGGTTCTTTTCTGACTAAAGAAATTCTAGCATTCTAACATTCTGTAAAAAATGAATTTCCTCATGAAACATTACCTGAACAAGCCAGCCATAACTTTCTTTCTGCATGATTTCCTCAGTCATTTCCAAGAACTCCATATTCTCCATATCCCAGAGACGATGGACCTAAACACAGAGGATCTCCTTATAGGTACGATTGTAATCTATGTCCCAGAGACATACAGTACAGTCCAGTCTTCACAGAGGGACACAGATTAAACCTAGTGCTGTACTTAATAGCAATCTCAAAGCTATTAAGCTTAACGCTTTGCTTGTATGAGGCTCCGGGTTCAATCCCTGGCATCTCTGCAATTGTTTGGGGCGGCAGGTAGCCTAGTGGTTAGAGCGTTGGGTTAGTAACCGTACGTTTGCTAGATTGAAAATACCTGAGCTGACAAGGTAAACATCTGTCGTTCTTCCCCTGAACAAGGCAGTTAACCCACTGTTTCTCGGCCGTCATTGTCAATAAGAATTTGTTCTTAACTGACTTGCCTAGTAAAATAAAAAATAGCAATCTCAAAGCTATTAAGCTTACTCCTGTACTTGCTGACTTTCGAGGTCAACTGGTTATCACATTTGGTGTCATAATACAAGACACATTCTGAGTTGAGTGCATGTCGGCTCCCCAGCGAGCTGTGAACTAAATACTTTTCTGCTCCACACGCCTCTTGCATTCCAAGGTTTCCTATCTAAGATTAAATCTCTTCACTTATCGATGGCCACAAGCGAAATTAACCCACTCCACTCTTTCACTCAGAAATTAAAGTTATTCAGATGTAATCAGACCTCAAAAGTAGAGTAATGTTAACATGAAACCAAACTTTGATTTCAAAGTGTAACGCTCCTACAGTATAAGCAAGACAGCAAAAATAGTGCTGGTGGTAGACAACTGGTGCCAAAATCATGGCTCACCAAGTAACTGCTTTTTGGGGTCTGTCTGAGATGGTCAAACAAATCTAGACCTCTATTTATGGAATTTATAATTGGAATGATAGAAATGAATGTGCCTTGAAAATGTATGAGGCCTAGATCAAGCCTATATCAAAGTGGATATATTGCCTTCAAGGACTGCTTTGCTCTACTCGACCCAATCAGGTATTCTACAATCTTACCCTACTGGCCAGGGTTGAATGGAGCAAACAGCAAACCTTACTTCATGTCGATATAGTTCCAGAACTCCGGCAATCAGTTCCTGTATACTCCTGATGATGTCGGCAGGAGAATCGCCTTGAGCTACTTTGTTTGTTCCCGTTTGTATTATCATCATCAGGTCCCCGCTTTCCCCGCAGATGCTGATTTAGGCTGTGCTGCAGTGTTGGCCCTGTATGCACTCACACATGTGCTCCCAGTAGAGCATTCTCCACCCCATGCAGGATAGAGTCCAAGAGGACACAAACCTTAAGTGCCGTTAGGTAGTCAAAAGATTAAGCTCATTCTCAAGGCATAGAGTTCGGCTAGGTGGAGATTTAATTAAACAAATAATAGGTTATATGGAGGTCACTCACTAGAATTAGTCCTCCCTGAACCATCTTGGGACATAAGACATACTTTCCTTATGAGACGTTGAAAAGACATTTTCAAACAACTTTGCTCACTGGGTTTGATCAACAATCCTTGATTGTAGAGGTTTTGACTTAGGCACTCAACAGAGGGGGTGGTTGTCTTGATGCTCTCTGAAAACGCCTGCTCTAGTCAAAGCGGCTGGTCCCTTCACATGGAAGGCAATGGCCACCGGTGACCATAGCAACGAAGTGAACAAACATTATCCTTGGCCAAATCAACTCTATTATTGGGTTGAAAACACGTCTTATATTATTCCCACTCTCCAGATAGTGTTATACACACAGAAGATGATGCTATTAGACCGTGACTGCTAAGAACTGCAGATCTTCACCTACTCTAAGGGAAACACCACTAACTGTGGTAAAAAAATCAGCTGTACCAGTGATTGTCCGGGAGGTGAGTTTGTTAATTTCGTTACCCATCATTCATGCAGTTTGTTCGAGAGGGGCGGTTCCGTCAGGCTGACATGTAAAACTATCTCTTGTGGCTCCTAAAATCATGTCCCTCTCTTAATAAAAACACTTTAATAATTTTTCATATTTCATGCACAACACATAGGATTGAAACTTCGTACATATTTATTTATTTTGCTCCTTTGCACCCCATTATTTTTATTTCTACTTTGCACATTCTTCCATTGCAAATCTACCATTCCAGTGTTTTACTTGCTATATTGTATTTACTTTGCCACCATGGCCTTTTTTTGCCTTTACCTCCCTTATCTCACCTCATTTGCTCACATCGTACATAGACTTGTTTATACTGTATTATTGACTGTATGTTTGTTTTACTCCATGTGTAACTCTGTGTCGTTGTATGTGTCAAACTGCTTTGCTTTATCTTGGCCAGGTCGCAATTGTAAATGAGAACTTGTTCTCAACTTGCCTACCTGGTTAAATAAAGGTTAAATAAATAAACATGTAGTGGGTTTACTTTCCAAGTTCAGTATTTCCTTTATACCATTTTTAATGTCATCACAAAATAACAACCAAAACTACATTAGTTTTCTTTAGATCGCCTCTGACCATTCCCCACTTTCTCTGTTAGAAATATTGTTCCAGTTTTCACTTTAGAACATGTTTCAGCAGAAAAAGTCTGTGAAACAAAGGCACATTCCTCTGGTGAACAATAGAGAGGGAGATGCTGCATGTTCTGTCCTTGATTTACAACACGGTGTAAGTTGTTAAACCCCACCAGTTCTCTCCTTCTGAGGGTCTGGTTGAAGTCATTCATTGCGAACTTGATCTGACCTATCTGGATCCTCACAAGACAGTCATGACAATATCAGAAGTAATCCATCAAACTAATGTTCTTTGATTCGCACAGATTATTCTAATGCCAGCAGCAGTTTTGTGAATGTGACCGGGCTGCCATTGAGTGCATGGTTCAAAAGCCCCTACAACTCTGCCATGACAGGCCTTGCTGGACAATACTGTTCAATAGAAAAACAAACAGGTACTTCCTGCTTCCTGTTTTTTTAACAGCTCCTGCGTTTTGCTAATAGATAATCTAATCACTCCAGGTGTGCCTGCTTTGTATTGTAGTTCCTTGAACATGAATGTGAAAGCGTGCTGTTTTCACATACCGTATGTAAACACTCATATGGTGCTGGAGATAATTAATATGAAGTTGAAAAGTGGTGGAATTTCCCTTTAAACTTGATTTTGTGCTTTTAGTTGCAGATTGGGGACAGGTGGACCTGTTTGGGTCATTAAGGTGACAAGTTGCACCTGGGTTTGGGATCAACTAGGAGATAAACGTTCCTGGTGCCCAGTCCCGGCTTTCTCGCCACAAGGTTTACCTTCATCATGCATCGCCATTACATGCCTACTGTCACACTTCACAGGTTAGTTTTCCTCTGTGGTTTTGTACTTTGTTGGTGGTTTAATAAGTATTTTTGTTACTAACTGCCAACGTGTGGACTCCCTTGCTTGTCACCATCTAAGAGACAGGTTGTGACATAAGTAAGACAATTATAAACAGTGTACAAAACATTAGGAACACCTGTGCTTTCATGACATGGACTGACCAGGTGAAGGCTATGATCCTGTATTGACATCACCTGTGAAATCCACTTAATCAGTGTAGATGAAGGGGAAGAGACAAGTTAAAGAAGGAGCCTCCTTTCTTTTTGATGCCCAATTAACCTCTACCAAAGAGCACCTGCTGTCTACCAAAACCTACTATTGTGTACCTTAGTAACACTTCCCTTTTTCAACAGGATTTTTAAGCCTTGAGATATGGATTGTGTATGTGTGCTATTTAGAGGGTGAATGGTGAAGACAAAATATTTAAGTGCCTTTGAACGGGTATGGTAGGTGACAGGCGCACTGGTTTGAGTTTATCAAGAACTGCAACGCTGCAGGGGTTTTCCATGCTCAACAGTTTCCTGTGTGTATCAAGAATGGTCCACCACCCAAAGGAAGTCCAGCCAACTTGACACAACTGTGGGAAGCATTGGAGCCAACATGGGCCAGCATCCCTGTGGAATGCTTTCAACACCTGGTACAGTCCTTGCCTGACAAATTGAGGCTGTTCTAAGTTTACAAGGGTGTCTTGTACACTCTGTACATCCACTGAATGATGCTTCCTTTACTCATCTCAGTCGCCAAATAAATTCTTAAGTTGCCTGGTAAGTTTATGCGGAGAAGGTAGAACTCATTCTGGACTTTTTCTCACGTCTGACTTTGTTGTCCAGTGTTGCTGCATAACAAATTGATCGTCAGTGAGTTCTTCAATGTTACAACAGAGTGCCGTCAATTCCCTTCTCATGAAGCTAACAGCTAGCTAATAATGAAAGTCCACCAGTCCGCATCTCTTCGTCAATATGCTTATAGAAAAACAAGTAGTGACGTCAGACTTCATTAAAAACATGGTAAGATTGGGCTCCTGAGTGGCGTACCGGTCCAAGGCACTGCATCTCAGTGCATGAGGTGTCAAATCCAGGCTGTATCACATCCGGCCGTTGTTTGGGAGTCCCATAGGGCGGTGCAAAATTGGCACGGGTTTGCCGGGGTAGGCCATCGTTGTAAATAAGAATTCTTAACTGACTTGCCTAGTTAAAATAAAGACCGTGAGTCCAATCAATCAAATGTATTTATAAAGCCCTTTTACATCAGCAGATGTCACAAAGTGCTATACAGAAACCCAGCCTAAAACCCCAAATGGCAAGCAATGCAGGTGTAGAAGCATGGTGGCTAGGAAAAGCTCCCTAGAAAGGCAGAAACCTAGAGAGGAACCAGGCTTTGAGGTGTGGCCAGTCCTCTTCTGGGTGTGCCAGGTGAGGATTATAAGAATACATGGCCATTTAAGGCCAGATTGTTCTTCAAGATGTTCAAATGTTCATAGAATACCAGCGGGGTCAAATAATAATCAGTGGGTGCAACAGGTCAGCACCTCAGAAGTAAATGTCAGATGGCTTTTCATAGCCGAGAATTCAGAGGTTGAGACAGCGGGTAGAGAGAGAGTCGAAAACAGCAGGTCCGGGTCAAGGTAGCACGTCCGGTGAACATGTCAGGGTTCCCCAACCGCAGGCAGAACCATTGAAACTGGAGCAGCAGCTCGACCAGGTGGACTGGGGACAGGCACAATATAATTTTGAATGAATTCTGGCTATCTTTCAGATCTGCCAACCAGGCTCGGTGGGTGACAGGTAAGTGTTTCCACCAAGCTGTTCAATGCCTGGAGTGGCACGCTGGAACTTCCAGAGGCTTGTAGGCCTGAAGCAGTGTGATGTGGTACAGGTAAGTATCACACACATATACACACACTCAATAACTTACTCAGTTTTGTTATAATTTAACTTAAGAAAATTGTTCCTCTATTTTAGCTCACCCACAGTCTTCACAGCTGGAGTCGTGTGCCCTGCAACTGCTGAACTGGCCATGAAAGGTGATACAGGTAATTATCACATGCATGTATACACATATGCACACTCTCCCTCACTTGGGGCGCTATTTAATCACATCTGCTTTAGCAGACATCCACATAGCGGTTGTTTTTGGCGGTGTCTGAGGTGTTAGAGCTATCAAATTCACAAGCGGCTCCTGGCATTATACCTAAAGTGGACATCGCATTAACAGAAATCTCATGTTTACAAGAACACTGGAATTTGAGATGTAATCTACACCTCAATTAGGCTGATAGAAATCCAGATTATTTAGTAATCTATATAACCTACAGTTTCTAGTTCTGAACTTGTTACGCAAGTAGGACGGATGTGGTTTTGTGACAATGATCAAGAGCTGCTGCTTACTGATTTGACAGATCCAACGCAGTTACACCTCAGACACGGCCAAAACATCAGCTACGCGGGTGTCGGCGGTTAACGCTTGATCTGTTTGAATCTAGGCCTTACACTCAGTCTGTTTCGTTGTATGATTGCCAGTTAAATTGCCTCTCTTTTAGATATGCCACCAGGTTTTCAGCTGCAGTCACAGTAGTCCTCTGCTGTGGTATTTAATCTACCAGCTGCACCAGTTCCGACTACACAACACTACAGACTGACAAAACACTGGCCACGGTGAGGAATACCCAGATGGATACAGGTAATTCACTCTTATATTGCATATGCCCACCCACACCAACAGATGTACACACAGACATGTTGTTGAGCTGTTTATTCACTGTCACTTTGTGCATCTCTCTTTCAGATCTGCCATGCACTCCACCACTGCCCAACAGCCTCACCCAGAAGGGAATTACACTGGGCCTATGGAGACTGACAAAGCAGAGATGGGTGGCTAACTAGAAAAAATAAAACGTATACTCACACACATTTGATTTTGATTAGTATGTAAATATATTGTGATTACTTGTTTATTTTATATGTATGCTCCATTTTCTTATGATTGGAAATGTTTAGTCCTACAGATTGTGTTATCCATTTCCCACAATGGACATGTGCAGTTGTGCTTACTCACAGTTGGTGGGAAGGTAAGGAGATGGTGGCTGACAAGGAAAAATAAAATACAATATGTGCACACATTCTCCCTCTCCCACACAATCTGTGCTTTTGTCTGAGCTACAAAACATGACTCATTTTAAGTATGCTCTATTTTGAGGAAATGATATGCAGTAGTACATTCACAGTTAAAGCAATGTCTTTGGTTCTTTGGATATTTCTCAGAATGTGTGACCAAAAGGAAGTCGGCCGACCTAATTGCCTTGTTCAGGGGCAGGACGACAGATTTTTACCTAGTCAGCTCGGGGATTAGATCCAGCAACCTTTCGGTTACTGGCCCAACGCTTTAACGTGCTCTTCACCAAATGTAATACCATTTCATATTTTTAACAAGAGTAATAGTATATTACATTCGTGAATGCGTTTAAAAATATGTATTTTTACTTTCCAAATAAACGTTATATTTCCATGGAAATACATGGGTAGCCATGAGAAAGCCTACCATGCGTCTCCTGCTGGGGTTCTGTGTGGGGTGGTTGCTCTCCGGGAGATGAATTAAGCAGAGTATCTGCTGGTCATCCAACATGGCAATTCACATAGAAATACATCACCTACAACAGCCTTTGCCGTGTAGAATAGAGAATCGAGTACGGATCTATATATTGCATTTCTATCTGGAAAACTAAATGCGGCGCCTCAGATGAAATAAGCCGCCTTCATTATCAACGGAGAAAAGGTCAAACTGCGGAGGAAAGCAGAGAGGGGGATGGTGGGATCTGTGTGAAGCATAAACAGAGGTTCAAGCACTCGCTGTAATTAGCAGGTTAGGAAGAGTACACAACCATTCTAGGAGGCACTCTGCCACAAATGTGCTCATTTGATCTTTTCCGGTGGCAAACCTAATCTAGGCAAGCAGTGAGGAGCGCACATAACAATACAGGCTCCAGACATCACAAGCAGTGAGGAGGGCACATAACAATACAGGCTCCAGACATCACAAGCAGTGAGGAGCTCACATAACAATACAGGCTCCAGACATCACAAGCAGTGAGGAGCGCACATAACAATACAGGCTCCAGACATCACAAGCAGTGAGGAGAGCACATAATAATACAGGCTCCAGACATCACAAGCAGTGAGCACATAACAATACAGGCTCCAGACATCACAAGCAGTGAGCACATAACAATACAGGCTCCAGACATCACAAGCAGTGAGGAGAGCACATAACAATACAGGCTCCAGACATCACAAGCAGTGAGGAGCCAGACATCACAAGCAGTGAGGAGGGCACATAACAATACAGGCTCCAGACATCACAAGCAGTGAGCACATAACAATACAGGCTCCAGACATCACAAGCAGTGAGGAGCGCACATAACAATACAGGCTCCATACATCACAAGCAGTGAGGAGCGCACATAACAATACAGGCTCCAGACATCACAAGCAGTGAGGAGAGCACATAACAATACAGGCTCCAGACATCACAAGCAGTGAGGAGCGCACATAACAATACAGGCTCCAGACATCACAAGCAGTGAGGAGCGCACATAACAATACAGGCTCCAGACATCACAAGCAGTGAGGAGAGCACATAACAATACAGGCTCCAGACATCACAAGCAGTGAGGAGCGCACATAACAATACAGGCTCCAGACATCACAAGCAGTGAGCACATAACAATACAGGCTCCAGACATCACAAGCAGTGAGGAGAGCACATAACAATACAGGCTCCAGACATCACAAGCAGTGAGGAGCGCACATAACAATACAGGCTCCAGACATCACAAGCAGTGAGCACATAACAATACAGGCTCCAGACATCACAAGCAGTGAGGAGCGCACATAACAATACAGGCTCCAGACATCACAAGCAGTGAGCACATAACAATACAGGCTCCAGACATCACAAGCAGTGAGGAGCGCACATAACAATACAGGCTCCTGACATCACAAGCAGTCAGCACATAACAATACAGGCTCCAGACATCAGAAGCAGTGAGCACATAACAATACAGGCTCCAGACATCACAAGCAGTGAGCACATAACAATACAGGCTCCAGACATCACAAGCAGTGAGCACATAATACAGGCTCCTGACATCACAAGCAGTGAGGAGCGCACATAACAATACAGGCTCCAGACATCACAAGCAGTGAGCACATAACAATACAGGCTCCAGACATCACAAGCAGTGAGCACATAACAATACAGGCTCCAGACATCACAAGCAGTGAGCACATAACAATACAGGCTCCAGACATCACAAGCAGTGAGGAGGGCACATAACAATACAGGCTCCAGACATCACAAGCAGTGAGGAGAGCACATAACAATACAGGCTCCAGACATCACAAGCAGTGAGCACATAACAATACAGGCTCCAGACATCACAAGCAGTGAGCACATAACAATACAGGCTCCAGACATCACAAGCAGTGAGGAGTGCACATAACAATACAGGCTCCAGACATCACAAGCAGTGAGGAGAGCACATAACAATACAGGCTCCAGACATCACAAGCAGTGAGGAGAGCACATAACAATACAGGCTCCAGACATCACAAGCAGTGAGGAGTGCACATAACAATACAGGCTCCAGACATCACAAGCAGTGAGGAGAGCACATAACAATACAGGCTCCAGACATCACAAGCAGTGAGCACATAACAATACAGGCTCCAGACATCACAAGCAGTGAGCACATAACAATACAGGCTCCAGACATCACAAGCAGTGAGGAGTGCACATAACAATACAGGCTCCAGACATCACAAGCAGTGAGGAGCGCACATAACAATACAGGCTCCAGACATCACAAGCAGAGAGCACATAACAATACAGGCTCCAGACATCACAAGCAGTGAGGAGTGCACATAACAATACAGGCTCCAGACATCACAAGCAGTCAGCACATAACAATACAGGCTCCAGACATCACAAGCAGTGAGGAGCGCACATAACAATACAGGCTCCAGACATCACAAGCAGTGAGGAGCGCACATAACAATACAGGCTCCTGACATCACAAGCAGTGAGGAGCTCACATAACAATACAGGCTCCTGACATCACAAGCAGTGAGCACATAACAATACAGGCTCCAGACATCACAAGCAGTGAGCACATAACAATACAGGCTCCAGACATCACAAGCAGTGAGGAGAGCACATAACAATACAGGCTCCAGACATCACAAGCAGTGAGGAGCGCACATAACAATACAGGCTCCAGACATCACAAGCAGTGAGCACATAACAATACAGGCTCCAGACATCACAAGCAGTGAGGAGCGCACATAACAATACAGGCTCCAGACATCACAAGCAGTGAGCACATAACAATACAGGCTCCAGACATCACAAGCAGTGAGCACATAACAATACAGGCTCCAGATATCACAAGCAGTGAGCACATAACAATACAGGCTCCTGACATCACAAGCAGTGAGGAGCGCACATAACAATACAGGCTCCAGACATCACAAGCAGTGAGCACATAACAATACAGGCTCCAGACATCACAAGCAGTGAGGAGCGCACATAACAATACAGGCTCCTGACATCACAAGCAGTGAGGAGCGCACATAACAATACAGGCTCCAGACATCACAAGCAGTGAGGAGCGCACATAACAATACAGGCTCCAGACATCACAAGCAGTGAGCACATAACAATACAGGCTCCAGACATCACAAGCAGTGAGGAGGGCACATAACAATACAGACTCCTGACATCACAAGCAGTCAGCACATAACAATACAGGCTCCAGACATCACAAGCAGTGAGCACATAACAATACAGGCTCCAGACATCACAAGCAGTGAGCACATAACAATACAGGCTCCAGACATCACAAGCAGTGAGCACATAATACAGGCTCCTGACATCACAAGCAGTGAGGAGCGCACATAACAATACAGGCTCCAGACATCACAAGCAGTGAGCACATAACAATACAGGCTCCAGACATCACAAGCAGTGAGGAGCGCACGTAACAATACAGGCTCCAGACATCACAAGCAGTGAGGAGCGCACATAACAATACAGGCTCCAGACATCACAAGCAGTCAGCACATAACAATACAGGCTCCAGACATCACAAGCAGTGAGGAGCACACATAACAATACAGGCTCCAGACATCACAAGCATTGAGCACATAACAATACAGGCTCCAGACATCACAAGCAGTGAGCACATAACAATAAAGGCTCCAGACATCACAAGCAGTGAGCACATAACAATACAGGCTCCAGACATCACAAGCAGTGAGGAGCGCACATAACAATACAGGCTCCAGACATCACAAGCAGTGAGCACATAACAATACAGGCTCCAGACATCACAAGCAGTGAGGAGCGCACATAACAATACAGGCTCCAGACATCACAAGCAGTGAGGAGCGCACATAACAATACAGGCTCCAGACATCACAAGCAGTGAGCACATAACAATACAGGCTCCTGACATCACAAGCAGTGAGCACATAACAATACAGGCTCCTGACATCACAAGCAGTGAGGAGGGCACATAACAATACAGGCTCCAGACATCACAAGCAGTGAGCACATAACAATACAGGCTCCAGACATCACAAGCAGTGAGGAGCGCACATAACAATACAGGCTCCAGACATCACAAGCAGTGAGCACATAACAATACAGGCTCCTGACATCACAAGCAGTGAGCACATAACAATACAGGCTCCAGACATCACAAGCAGTGAGCACATAACAATACAGGCTCCAGACATCACAAGCAGTGAGCACATAATACAGGCTCCAGACATCACAAGCAGTGAGGAGCGCACATAACAATACAGGCTCCAGACATCACAAGCAGTGAGGAGCGCACATAAAAATACAGGCTCCATACATCACAAGCAGTGAGCACATAACAATACAGGCTCCAGACATCACAAGCAGTGAGGAGCGCACATAACAATACAGGCTCCAGACATCACAAGCAGTCAGCACATAATACAGGCTCCAGACATCACAAGCAGTGAGGAGCGCACATAACAATACAGGCTCCAGACATCACAAGCAGTGAGGAGCGCACATAACAATACAGGCTCCAGACATCACAAGCAGTGAGGAGAGCACATAACAATACAGGCTCCAGACATCACAAGCAGTGAGGAGAGCACATAACAATACAGGCTCCAGACATCAAAAGCAGTGAGGAGAGCACATAACAATACAGACTCCAGACATCACAAGCAGTGAGGAGCGCACATAACAATACAGGCTCCAGACATCACAAGCAGTGATGAGGGCACATAACAATACAGGCTCCAGACATCACAAGCAGTGAGGAGCGCACATAACAATACAGGCTCCAGACATCACAAGCAGTCAGCACATAACAACACAGGCTCCAGACATCACAAGCAGTGAGCACATAAAAATGCAGGCTCCAGACATCACAAGCAGTGAGCACATAAAAATGCAGGCTCCAGACATCGCAAGCAGTGAGCACATAAAATGCAGGCTCCAGACATCACAAGCAGTGAGCACATAACAATACAGGCTCCAGACATCACAAGCAGTGAGGAGCGCACATAACAATACAGGCTCCAGACATCACAAGCAGTGAGGAGCGCACATAACAATACAGGCTCCAGACATCACAAGCAGTGAGCACATAACAATACAGGCTCCAGACATCACAAGCAGTGAGCACATAATACAGGCTCCAGACATCACAAGCAGTGAGGAGCGCACATAACAATACAGGCTCCAGACATCACAAGCAGTGAGGAGCGCACATAAAAATACAGGCTCCATACATCACAAGCAGTGAGCACATAACAATACAGGCTCCAGACATCACAAGCAGTGAGGAGCGCACATAACAATACAGGCTCCAGACATCACAAGCAGTCAGCACATAATACAGGCTCCAGACATCACAAGCAGTGAGGAGCGCACATAACAATACAGGCTCCAGACATCACAAGCAGTGAGGAGCGCACATAACAATACAGGCTCCAGACATCACAAGCAGTGAGGAGAGCACATAACAATACAGGCTCCAGACATCACAAGCAGTGAGGAGAGCACATAACAATACAGGCTCCAGACATCAAAAGCAGTGAGGAGAGCACATAACAATACAGACTCCAGACATCACAAGCAGTGAGGAGCGCACATAACAATACAGGCTCCAGACATCACAAGCAGTGATGAGGGCACATAACAATACAGGCTCCAGACATCACAAGCAGTGAGGAGCGCACATAACAATACAGGCTCCAGACATCACAAGCAGTCAGCACATAACAATACAGGCTCCAGACATCACAAGCAGTGAGCACATAAAAATGCAGGCTCCAGACATCACAAGCAGTGAGCACATAAAAATGCAGGCTCCAGACATCACAAGCAGTGAGCACATAAAAATGCAGGCTCCAGACATCACAAGCAGTGAGGAGCGCACATAACAATACAGGCTCCAGACATCACAAGCAGTGAGGAGCGCACATAACAATACAGGCTCCAGACATCACAAGCAGTGAGCACATAACAATACAGGCTCCAGACATCACAAGCAGTGAGCACATAACAATACAGGCTCCAGACATCACAAGCAGTGAGCACATAACAATACAGGCTCCAGACATCACAAGCAGTGAGCACATAACAATACAGGCTCCAGACATCACAAGCAGTGAGGAGCGCACATAACAATACAGGCTCCAGACATCACAAGCAGTGAGGAGCGCACATAACAATACAGGCTCCAGACATCACAAGCAGTGAGCACATAACAATACAGGCTCCAGACATCACAAGCAGTGAGGAGCGCACATAACAATACAGGCTCCAGACATCACAAGCAGTCAGCACATAACAATACAGGCTCCAGACATCACAAGCAGTGAGCACATAACAATACAGGCTCCAGACATCACAAGCAGTGAGGAGGGCACATAACAATACAGGCTCCTGACATCACAAGCAGTCAGCGCATAACAATACAGGCTCCAGACATCACAAGCAGTGAGCACATAACAATACAGGCTCCAGACATCACAAGCAGTGAGCACATAACAATACAGGCTCCAGACATCACAAGCAGTGAGCACATAACAATACAGGCTCCAGACATCACAAGCAGTGAGCACATAATACAGGCTCCAGACATCACAAGCAGTGAGGAGCGCACATAACAATACAGGCTCCAGACATCACAAGCAGTGAGCACATAACAATACAGGCTCCTGACATCACAAGCAGTGAGGAGCGCACATAACAATACAGGCTCCAGACATCACAAGCAGTGAGGAGTGCACATAACAATACAGGCTCCAGACATCACAAGCAGTGAGGAGAGCACATAACAATACAGGCTCCAGACATCACAAGCAGTGAGGAGCTCACATAACAATACAGGCTCCTGACATCACAAGCAGTGAGGAGCTCACATAACAATACAGGCTCCAGACATCACAAGCAGTGAGGAGCGCACATAACAATACAGGCTCCAGACATCACAAGCAGTGAGGAGTGCACATAACAATACAGGCTCCAGACATCACAAGCAGTGAGGAGCTCACATAACAATACAGGCTCCTGACATCACAAGCAGTGAGGAGCTCACATAACAATACAGGCTCCAGACATCACAAGCAGTGAGGAGTGCACATAACAATACAGGCTCCAGACATCACAAGCAGTGAGGAGCTCACATAACAATACAGGCTCCTGACATCACAAGCAGTGAACACATAACAATACAGGCTCCAGACATCACAAGCAGTGAGCACATAACAATACAGGCTCCTGACATCACAAGCAGTGAGCACATAACAATACAGGCTCCAGACATCACAAGCAGTGAGCACATAAAAATACAGGCTCCTGACATCACAAGCAGTGAGGAGCTCACATAACAATACAGGCTCCAGACATCACAAGCAGTGAACACATAACAATACAGGCTCCAGACATCACAAGCAGTGAGCACATAACAATACAGGCTCCAGACATCACAAGCAGTGAGCACATAACAATACAGGCTCCAGACATCACAAGCAGTGAGGAGAGCACATAACAATACAGGCTCCAGACATCACAAGCAGTGAGGAGCGCACATAACAATACAGGCTCCAGACATCACAAGCAGTGAGGAGCGCACATAACAATACAGGCTCCAGACATCACAAGCAGTGAGGAGAGCACATAACAATACAGGCTCCAGACATCACAAGCAGTGAGCACATAACAATACAGGCTCCTGACATCACAAGCAGTGAGGAGCGCACATAACAATACAGGCTCCAGACATCACAAGCAGTGAGGAGAGCACATAACAATACAGGCTCCAGACATCACAAGCAGTGAGGAGAGCACATAACAATACAGGCTCCAGACATCACAAGCAGTGAGCACATAACAATACAGGCTCCTGACATCACAAGCAGTGAGGAGCGCACATAACAATACAGGCTCCAGACATCACAAGCAGTGAGCACATAACAATACAGGCTCCAGACATCACAAGCAGTGAGCACATAACAATACAGGCTCCTGACATCACAAGCAGTGAGCACATAACAATACAGGCTCCAGACATCACAAGCAGTGAGCACATAACAATACAGGCTCCAGACATCACAAGCAGTGAGCACATAACAATACAGGCTCCAGACATCACAAGCAGTGAGCACATAACAATACAGGCTCCTGACATCACAAGCAGTGAGGAGCTCACATAACAATACAGGCTCCAGACATCACAAGCAGTGAACACATAACAATACAGGCTCCAGACATCACAAGCAGTGAGCACATAACAATACAGGCTCCAGACATCACAAGCAGTGAGCACATAACAATACAGGCTCCAGACATCACAAGCAGTGAGCACATAACAATACAGGCTCCAGACATCACAAGCAGTGAGCACATAACAATACAGGCTCCAGACATCACAAGCAGTGAGGAGCGCACATAACAATACAGGCTCCAGACATCACAAGCAGTGAGCACATAACAATACAGGCTCCAGACATCACAAGCAGTGAGGAGCGCACATAACAATACAGGCTCCAGACATCACAAGCAGTCAGCACATAACAATACAGGCTCCAGACATCACAAGCAGTGAGCACATAACAATACAGGCTCCAGACATCACAAGCAGTGAGGAGGGCACATAACAATACAGGCTCCTGACATCACAAGCAGTCAGCGCATAACAATACAGGCTCCAGACATCACAAGCAGTGAGCACATAACAATACAGGCTCCAGACATCACAAGCAGTGAGCACATAACAATACAGGCTCCAGACATCACAAGCAGTGAGCACATAACAATACAGGCTCCAGACATCACAAGCAGTGAGCATATAATACAGGCTCCAGACATCACAAGCAGTGAGGAGCGCACATAACAATACAGGCTCCAGACATCACAAGCAGTGAGCACATAACAATACAGGCTCCTGACATCACAAGCAGTGAGGAGCGCACATAACAATACAGGCTCCAGACATCACAAGCAGTGAGGAGTGCACATAACAATACAGGCTCCAGACATCACAAGCAGTGAGGAGAGCACATAACAATACAGGCTCCAGACATCACAAGCAGTGAGGAGCTCACGTAACAATACAGGCTCCTGACATCACAAGCAGTGAGGAGCTCACATAACAATACAGGCTCCAGACATCACAAGCAGTGAGGAGCGCACATAACAATACAGGCTCCAGACATCACAAGCAGTGAGGAGCGCACATAACAATACAGGCTCCAGACATCACAAGCAGTGAGCACATAACAATACAGGCTCCAGACATCACAAGCAGTGAGCACATAACAATACAGGCTCCAGACATCACAAGCAGTGAGCACATAACAATACAGGCTCCAGACATCACAAGCAGTGAGCACATAACAATACAGGCTCCAGACATCACAAGCAGTGAGGAGCGCACATAACAATACAGGCTCCAGACATCACAAGCAGTCAGCACATAACAATACAGGCTCCAGACATCACAAGCAGTGAGCACATAACAATACAGGCTCCAGACATCAGAAGCAGTGAGGAGGGCACATAACAATACAGGCTCCTGACATCACAAGCAGTCAGCGCATAACAATACAGGCTCCAGACATCACAAGCAGTGAGCACATAACAATACAGGCTCCAGACATCACAAGCAGTGAGCACATAACAATACAGGCTCCAGACATCACAAGCAGTGAGCACATAACAATACAGGCTCCAGACATCACAAGCAGTGAGCACATAATATAGGCTCCAGACATCACAAGCAGTGAGGAGCGCACATAACAATACAGGCTCCAGACATCACAAGCAGTGAGCACATAACAATACAGGCTCCTGACATCACAAGCAGTGAGGAGCGCACATAACAATACAGGCTCCAGACATCACAAGCAGTGAGGAGTGCACATAACAATACAGGCTCCAGACATCACAAGCAGTGAGGAGAGCACATAACAATACAGGCTCCAGACATCACAAGCAGTGAGGAGCTCACATAACAATACAGGCTCCTGACATCACAAGCAGTGAGGAGCTCACATAACAATACAGGCTCCAGACATCACAAGCAGTGAGGAGCGCACATAACAATACAGGCTCCAGACATCACAAGCAGTGAGGAGTGCACATAACAATACAGGCTCCAGACATCACAAGCAGTGAGGAGCTCACATAACAATACAGGCTCCTGACATCACAAGCAGTGACGAGCTCACATAACAATACAGGCTCCAGACATCACAAGCAGTGAGGAGTGCACATAACAATACAGGCTCCAGACATCACAAGCAGTGAGGAGCTCACATAACAATACAGGCTCCTGACATCACAAGCAGTGAACACATAACAATACAGGCTCCAGACATCACAAGCAGTGAGCACATAACAATACAGGCTCCAGACATCACAAGCAGTGAGCACATAACAATACAGGCTCCTGACATCACAAGCAGTGAGGAGCTCACATAACAATACAGGCTCCAGACATCACAAGCAGTGAACACATAACAATACAGGCTCCAGACATCACAAGCAGTGAGCACATAACAATACAGGCTCCAGACATCACAAGCAGTGAGCACATAACAATACAGGCTCCAGACATCACAAGCAGTGAGCACATAACAATACAGGCTCCAGACATCACAAGCAGTGAGCACATAACAATACAGGCTCCAGACATCACAAGCAGTGAGGAGCGCACATAACAATACAGGCTCCAGACATCACAAGCAGTGAGCACATAACAATACAGGCTCCAGACATCACAAGCAGTGAGGAGCGCACATAACAATACAGGCTCCAGACATCACAAGCAGTCAGCACATAACAATACAGGCTCCAGACATCACAAGCAGTGAGCACATAACAATACAGGCTCCAGACATCAGAAGCAGTGAGGAGGGCACATAACAATACAGGCTCCTGACATCACAAGCAGTCAGCGCATAACAATACAGGCTCCAGACATCACAAGCAGTGAGCACATAACAATACAGGCTCCAGACATCACAAGCAGTGAGCACATAACAATACAGGCTCCAGACATCACAAGCAGTGAGCACATAACAATACAGGCTCCAGACATCACAAGCAGTGAGCACATAATACAGGCTCCAGACATCACAAGCAGTGAGGAGCGCACATAACAATACAGGCTCCAGACATCACAAGCAGTGAGCACATAACAATACAGGCTCCTGACATCACAAGCAGTGAGGAGCGCACATAACAATACAGGCTCCAGACATCACAAGCAGTGAGGAGTGCACATAACAATACAGGCTCCAGACATCACAAGCAGTGAGGAGAGCACATAACAATACAGGCTCCAGACATCACAAGCAGTGAGGAGCTCACATAACAATACAGGCTCCTGACATCACAAGCAGTGAGGAGCTCACATAACAATACAGGCTCCAGACATCACAAGCAGTGAGGAGCGCACATAACAATACAGGCTCCAGACATCACAAGCAGTGAGGAGTGCACATAACAATACAGGCTCCAGACATCACAAGCAGTGAGGAGCTCACATAACAATACAGGCTCCTGACATCACACGCAGTGAGGAGCTCACATAACAATACAGGCTCCAGACATCACAAGCAGTGAGGAGTGCACATAACAATACAGGCTCCAGACATCACAAGCAGTGAGGAGCTCACATAACAATACAGGCTCCTGACATCACAAGCAGTGAACACATAACAATACAGGCTCCAGACATCACAAGCAGTGAGCACATAACAATACAGGCTCCTGACATCACAAGCAGTGAGCACATAACAATACAGGCTCCAGACATCACAAGCAGTGAGCACATAACAATACAGGCTCCTGACATCACAAGCAGTGAGCACATAACAATACAGGCTCCAGACATCACAAGCAGTGAGCACATAACAATACAGGCTCCAGACATCACAAGCAGTGAGCACATAACAATACAGGCTCCAGACATCACAAGCAGTGAGCACATAACAATACAGGCTCCTGACATCACAAGCAGTGAGGAGCTCACATAACAATACAGGCTCCAGACATCACAAGCAGTGAACACATAACAATACAGGCTCCAGACATCACAAGCAGTGAGCACATAACAATACAGGCTCCAGACATCACAAGCAGTGAGCACATAACAATACAGGCTCCAGACATCACAAGCAGTGAGCACATAACAATACAGGCTCCAGACATCACAAGCAGTGAGCACATAACAATACAGGCTCCAGACATCACAAGCAGTGAGGAGCGCACATAACAATACAGGCTCCAGACATCACAAGCAGTGAGCACATAACAATACAGGCTCCAGACATCACAAGCAGTGAGGAGCGCACATAACAATACAGGCTCCAGACATCACAAGCAGTCAGCACATAACAATACAGGCTCCAGACATCACAAGCAGTGAGCACATAACAATACAGGCTCCAGACATCAGAAGCAGTGAGGAGGGCACATAACAATACAGGCTCCTGACATCACAAGCAGTCAGCGCATAACAATACAGGCTCCAGACATCACAAGCAGTGAGCACATAACAATACAGGCTCCAGACATCACAAGCAGTGAGCACATAACAATACAGGCTCCAGACATCACAAGCAGTGAGCACATAACAATACAGGCTCCAGACATCACAAGCAGTGAGCACATAATACAGGCTCCAGACATCACAAGCAGTGAGGAGCGCACATAACAATACAGGCTCCAGACATCACAAGCAGTGAGCACATAACAATACAGGCTCCTGACATCACAAGCAGTGAGGAGCGCACATAACAATACAGGCTCCAGACATCACAAGCAGTGAGGAGTGCACATAACAATACAGGCTCCAGACATCACAAGCAGTGAGGAGAGCACATAACAATACAGGCTCCAGACATCACAAGCAGTGAGGAGCTCACATAACAATACAGGCTCCTGACATCACAAGCAGTGAGGAGCTCACATAACAATACAGGCTCCAGACATCACAAGCAGTGAGGAGCGCACATAACAATACAGGCTCCAGACATCACAAGCAGTGAGGAGTGCACATAACAATACAGGCTCCAGACATCACAAGCAGTGAGGAGCTCACATAACAATACAGGCTCCTGACATCACACGCAGTGAGGAGCTCACATAACAATACAGGCTCCAGACATCACAAGCAGTGAGGAGTGCACATAACAATACAGGCTCCAGACATCACAAGCAGTGAGGAGCTCACATAACAATACAGGCTCCTGACATCACAAGCAGTGAACACATAACAATACAGGCTCCAGACATCACAAGCAGTGAGCACATAACAATACAGGCTCCTGACATCACAAGCAGTGAGCACATAACAATACAGGCTCCAGACATCACAAGCAGTGAGCACATAACAATACAGGCTCCTGACATCACAAGCAGTGAGCACATAACAATACAGGCTCCAGACATCACAAGCAGTGAGCACATAACAATACAGGCTCCAGACATCACAAGCAGTGAGCACATAACAATACAGGCTCCAGACATCACAAGCAGTGAGCACATAACAATACAGGCTCCTGACATCACAAGCAGTGAGGAGCTCACATAACAATACAGGCTCCAGACATCACAAGCAGTGAACACATAACAATACAGGCTCCAGACATCACAAGCAGTGAGCACATAACAATACAGGCTCCAGACATCACAAGCAGTGAGCACATAACAATACAGGCTCCAGACATCACAAGCAGTGAGCACATAACAATACAGGCTCCAGACATCACAAGCAGTGAGCACATAACAATACAGGCTCCAGACATCACAAGCAGTGAGGAGCGCACATAACAATACAGGCTCCAGACATCACAAGCAGTGAGCACATAACAATACAGGCTCCAGACATCACAAGCAGTGAGGAGCGCACATAACAATACAGGCTCCAGACATCACAAGCAGTCAGCACATAACAATACAGGCTCCAGACATCACAAGCAGTGAGCACATAACAATACAGGCTCCAGACATCAGAAGCAGTGAGGAGGGCACATAACAATACAGGCTCCTGACATCACAAGCAGTCAGCGCATAACAATACAGGCTCCAGACATCACAAGCAGTGAGCACATAACAATACAGGCTCCAGACATCACAAGCAGTGAGCACATAACAATACAGGCTCCAGACATCACAAGCAGTGAGCACATAACAATACAGGCTCCAGACATCACAAGCAGTGAGCACATAATACAGGCTCCAGACATCACAAGCAGTGAGGAGCGCACATAACAATACAGGCTCCAGACATCACAAGCAGTGAGCACATAACAATACAGGCTCCTGACATCACAAGCAGTGAGGAGCGCACATAACAATACAGGCTCCAGACATCACAAGCAGTGAGGAGTGCACATAACAATACAGGCTCCAGACATCACAAGCAGTGAGGAGAGCACATAACAATACAGGCTCCAGACATCACAAGCAGTGAGGAGCTCACATAACAATACAGGCTCCTGACATCACAAGCAGTGAGGAGCTCACATAACAATACAGGCTCCAGACATCACAAGCAGTGAGGAGCGCACATAACAATACAGGCTCCAGACATCACAAGCAGTGAGGAGTGCACATAACAATACAGGCTCCAGACATCACAAGCAGTGAGGAGCTCACATAACAATACAGGCTCCTGACATCACACGCAGTGAGGAGCTCACATAACAATACAGGCTCCAGACATCACAAGCAGTGAGGAGTGCACATAACAATACAGGCTCCAGACATCACAAGCAGTGAGGAGCTCACATAACAATACAGGCTCCTGACATCACAAGCAGTGAACACATAACAATACAGGCTCCAGACATCACAAGCAGTGAGCACATAACAATACAGGCTCCTGACATCACAAGCAGTGAGCACATAACAATACAGGCTCCAGACATCACAAGCAGTGAGCACATAACAATACAGGCTCCTGACATCACAAGCAGTGAGCACATAACAATACAGGCTCCAGACATCACAAGCAGTGAGCACATAACAATACAGGCTCCAGACATCACAAGCAGTGAGCACATAACAATACAGGCTCCAGACATCACAAGCAGTGAGCACATAACAATACAGGCTCCTGACATCACAAGCAGTGAGGAGCTCACATAACAATACAGGCTCCAGACATCACAAGCAGTGAACACATAACAATACAGGCTCCAGACATCACAAGCAGTGAGCACATAACAATACAGGCTCCAGACATCACAAGCAGTGAGCACATAACAATACAGGCTCCAGACATCACAAGCAGTGAGGAGAGCACATAACAATACAGGCTCCAGACATCACAAGCAGTGAGGAGCGCACATAACAATACAGGCTCCAGACATCACAAGCAGTGAGGAGCGCACATAACAATACAGGCTCCAGACATCACAAGCAGTGAGGAGAGCACATAACAATACAGGCTCCAGACATCACAAGCAGTGAGCACATAACAATACAGGCTCCTGACATCACAAGCAGTGAGGAGCGCACATAACAATACAGGCTCCAGACATCACAAGCAGTGAGGAGAGCACATAACAATACAGGCTCCAGACATCACAAGCAGTGAGGAACGCACATAACAATACAGGCTCCAGACATCACAAGCAGTGAGCACATAACAATACAGGCTCCAGACATCACAAGCAGTGAGCACATAACAATACAGGCTCCTGACATCACAAGCAGTGAGCACATAACAATACAGGCTCCAGACATCACAAGCAGTGAGCACATAACAATACAGGCTCCAGACATCACAAGCAGTGAGCACATAACAATACAGGCTCCAGACATCACAAGCAGTGAGCACATAACAATACAGGCTCCTGACATCACAAGCAGTGAGGAGCTCACATAACAATACAGGCTCCAGACATCACAAGCAGTGAACACATAACAATACAGGCTCCAGACATCACAAGCAGTGAGCACATAACAATACAGGCTCCAGACATCACAAGCAGTGAGCACATAACAATACAGGCTCCAGACATCACAAGCAGTGAGGAGAGCACATAACAATACAGGCTCCAGACATCACAAGCAGTGAGGAGCGCACATAACAATACAGGCTCCAGACATCACAAGCAGTGAGGAGCGCACATAACAATACAGGCTCCAGACATCACAAGCCAGCAAGAAGAAACCCATGAAACAAACAAGTTACACACACTGATAAACACACAACCTCGTGTGATGGATAGCTGTCGGCTATATTAGCCACGACTTACCGTTCTTTGTGCAGCTTCAAATGTCAAACAAAGTTGGAAATTGTTGCGCCTCCATCTGTAATTTTCTTTTCTTTTGCAAGTTGCAATCCGTTTTTTATTGATACAGCGTCATCTTTATATCCGAAAATAATTATTTGGGGTATCATCTTTCCAAGGGCTCCATCTGAATTCACCCGCCCGTGTTCCTCTGCACTGCCACACACAACTTTCTCAGCTGGCACAATTTGATTGGCTGCTGACCGATTCAAACTGTAATCCGTTAAATGAAGAGTTGATGCGCTACACACTTTTAAATAGCATCATTTTTAATATTTGGGCTTGGGGAGGTTATCAAGTCAGGTCGAGTCATAGGCTCAATCCAAGTCGAGTCGCAAGTCATCATATTTGTGACTGCTGCCCCAAAAATATAAAAGCCTCATGAGCTTAGTTAAACTGTCACACTCCATGAGAACCCAAAACATAAGCTTGCTAATTTGATAATTGCAAATCCTATTATACGGATCCTGATAAATGAAATTTGCCTGGCTCAGAGAAGCTGGCAGTCTTGTCCGGTCGTTCAATCTCTATAGCATGGCGGGTGTAGTGTCTTAACACTTAGTACTTATTTATGTAATAAGAAAGACTCTGAATACAAGCAATTGAACTGGAGCTTCACATTTACTCAAACTAGTTAGTACCAGAATAACATAGAACAACACTGGGCATGACCAAGGGTGCTCCATCCTTAAAGGGGACATCAGTAGTTAACAGAACATAACATTCCTTCTCTTATACAATCAGAGTAACTTTTACCAAACCACAACTGAAACATTTCCCAGAACTTGTTGTAGTTATTTTGCATCTTTTAATTTGAACTTGAACAGTTAGTTTTTGTTTGTTTGTTTATAAGTCTAGTCTGTCTGGTGGACGGTGCCTTCGTTCTGGGTAGCGCCTCGGATTGTCTGGAGGCTCCTGAACATCATCAGTGTGTGTTTGGTGGACGGTGCCTTCGTTCTGGGTAGCGCCTCGGATTGTCTGGAGGCTCCTGTACATCCTCAGTGTGTGTCTGGTGGACGGTGCCTTCGTTCTGGGTAGCGCCTCGGATTGCCTGGAGGCTCCTGAACATCCTCAGTGTGTGTCTGGTGGACGGTGCCTTCGTTCTGGGTAGAGCCTCGGATTGTCTGGAGGCTCCTGAACATCCTCAGTGTGTGTCTGGTGGACGGTGCCTTCGTTCTGGGTAGAGCCTCAGATTGTCTGGAGGCTCCTGAACATCCTCAGTGTGTGTCTGGTGGACGGTGCCTTCGTTCTGGGTAGAGCCTCGGATTGTCTGGAGGCTCCTGAACATCCTCAGTGTGTGCTTGTTCCATTATAGCTTCTGCTATAGCAGCACCTTCATCAACACGTTCCCTTCTTTCAGCCTGGGGTCTCTTTACTGCCCCACCGTCCTCTACAGTTCCCTGTGTGTCACTCTCAGGATCTCTCTGTGCCTGTTTTCTCTCGATAGTTGTGCTGTTTTCCGTGGAATGCATTTTGTTAATGTGACGCCGCCACATTATGTCAGGGCTCACTTGAACCTGGTAAGTTCTGGGTCCCGTTTGTGTGTGTACGGCCCCTCTTGTCCATTTCCCTCCTCTTCTGTAGTCTCGCACCTTCACTTCCTGTCCTGTTTGGAGATGGCGCTCCCGCCCACCGGAGAGCATCTTGGCTTGTTTGTTCAGCACTTCATTATGCCTGTTTGGCTTCATGATGTCCAGCTGTGTGCGGAGAGGCCTCCCGAACATCAGTGCGGCTGGGCTTTCATTTGTCGTGGCATGTGGGGTGTTTCGGTAGGAGGCCAGGAACCTGGCCAGTTTTGTTTGCAAAGTCCCTTCGTCTCATTTTGCTGCACGGAGTCCTTGCTTTAGGGTTTGCACAAAGCGTTCTGCCAACCCATTGGTGGCAGGGTGGTACGGAGCTGGGGTTGAGTGTTTGATTCCATTTACTGACATGAATCTTGTAAACTCGTCACTTACAAAAGCTTGAGCGTTGTCACTTACCAGCTGCGGTGGCAAACAGAAGCGTGCATACGTTCTGAGACACTCTTATCGTTTGAGCTGAGGTGGAGGAGTCAGTGCAAAACACCTCTGGCCATTTGGAATGGGCATCCACTATAACCAGAAACATGTGCTTTTCAAAGGGACCAGCGTAGTCCACATGAATTCTCTGCCATGGCTCTGCGGGCCATTCCCATGGGTGAACTGGGACAGGAACAGGCATGTGGAGGGTTTCCAAACATCCGCTACAGTTCTTCGCCATGTTTTCTATCTGTTGATCCAGACCTGGCCCCCAGAAGTGGCTCCTTGCGAGCAGCTTCATTTTGACAATTCCAACATGACTGGAAATACGGAGTCAGCTCCTTTCTGCCAGTAGCTGTATTCATCAGACCAGAGAATCTTGTTTCTCATAGCCTACTTTTCTTCAGCAGGGACAGGGAAGATGGTTAAAATTGATGGGGAGATGGATGGAGCCAAATACAGGACCATTCTGGAAGAAAACCTGATGGAGTCTGCAAAAGACCTGAGACTGGGACGGAGATTTGTCTTCCAACAAGACAATGATCCAAAACATAAAGCAAAATCTACAATGGAATGGTTCAAAAATAAACATATCCAGGTGTTAGAATGGCCAAGTCAAAGTCCAGACCTGAATCCAATCGAGAATCTGTGGAAAGAACTGAAAACTGCTGTTCACAAATGCTCTCCATCCAACCTCACTGAGCTCGAGCTGTTTTGCAAGGAGGAATGGGAAAACATTTCAGTCTCTTGATGTGCAAAACTGATAGAGACATACCCCAAGCGACTTACAGCTGTAATCACAGCAAAAGGTGGCGCTACAAAGTATTAACTTCAGGCGGCTGAATAATTTTGCACGCCCAATTTTTCAGTTTTTGATTTGTTAAAAATGTTTGAAATATCCAATAAATGTCGTTCCACTTCATGATTGTGTCCCACTTGTTGTTGATTCTTCACAAAAAATACAGTTTTATATCTCTTTGTTTGAAGCCTGAAATGTGGCAAAAGGTCGCAAAGTTCAAGGGGGCCGAATACTTTCGCAAGGCACTGTACATGTTTCCCCTTAAACCACTCAAGTGTTGCTTTAGCAGTATGCTTAGGGTCATTGTCCTGCTGGAAGGTGAACCTCTGTCCCAGTCTCAAATCTCTAGAAGACAAACAGGTTTCCCTTAATAATTTCCCTGCATTTAGCACCATCCATCGTTCTTTCAAATCTGACTAGTTTCCCAGTCCCTGCCGATGACAAACATCCCCACAGCATGATGCTGCCACCACCATGCTTCACTGTGGGGATGATATTCTCGGGGTGATGAGAGGTGTTGGGTTTGCGCCAGAGATAGTGTTTTCCTTGATGGCCAAAAAGCAACATTTTAGTCTCCTCTGACCAGAGTACCTTCTGCTATATGTTTGGGGAGTCACCCACATGCCTTTTGGCGAACACCAAAAGTGTTTCTTTAAGCTTTATGTGACTTCTGAAGGTAATCAAAGTGGGTGAATACACATGCACCACTTTTCTATTTGTATTTGTAGTTTTTGGAACATGTTATTTTTTTTCATTTCACTTCACCAATTTGGACCATTTTGTGTATGTCCATTACATGAAATCTAAATTAAAATCCATTTAAATTACAGGTTGTAATGCAATGATCCACATGTTCCCACCGTATCCTCACCCAATGCTGTTTCTAAGTCTTGTGAGACTGTGCCCCATATGTTTTCAAATTGTGTTATGTTGTAGCCAGACAAACAATTGCTTTTCATTGCAGTGGCTAAGATCTAACTCTTGAAGTCCTTCTGACTTCTCACTGAAAAACACCCACAGCCTCACGCAGCCCCTGAGCGCCACCCACTTTCTATTACAATGGTTGGATATTTTTTTAAAGCTCAGAGGACCAAGAAACGCTGTTGTGCCTTCTTTACCACATTGTCTGTGTTGTTGGACCATTTCCGTTTGTCTGTGGTGTTATTACTATGACAAATTGTAATATTTCAGTTGTGTATATTGGTTTTTATTTGATTAATTTTTATTTCCTTAAGGAAATCACCTCATCTCTGCTCAGGCAGCACCAGTCAACCGGCCAGGCCATCTAACGCTATGTGCTCCCCATACTAAATTGTCTTTAATCATCCTATTTAGCTAGCCTGCCTAAGTATGCTGCAGAGCTGTCTGACGAAATCATTTTAATTGTTCTTCAAACCATTAACTGTGTCTGTCCCACTAGTCATTGTGTTGTGTACATTCCTATCTCATGCTTCTATATGAAGATGCCGCCGACAGAGAGGGCTGCCTCGCTTCTAGTTTTTATGAAACTTTGCAATATCTAATTTTTTCTGTATTGTTTCTTTCATTGTAAGCCCAGAAAATGTTATGTGCTATTACATACAGCCGTGAAGAACTATTGGATGACAGAGCGGCGGTAACTCACCAGCACTTCCGGCACTACGACCAGGAATACAACTGTCGTGAAGCGGAAGCTTTGTTTGCACCACCCAGGGAAACTAAACTGATTCCAGAAGCCGACAAAACAACACCTGCGAAGAAGAGGAATTCGGAACGGTCTTCTAGTCAAAGACATAGGAGGCGCGCACACCAACCACCGCTTCAGAGTATAACGTTCAGTCCCTGGATAACAAAGTTGACGAGATCAGGGCAAGCATTTATTTTCAGAGAGACATCAGGTAACATACTCTGTTTCACGGAAGCATGTCTCTCTCGGGATATACAGTTGAAGTCGGAAGTTTACATACACCTCAGCCAAATACATTTAAACTCTGTTTTCACAATTCCTGACATTTAATCCTAGTAAATGTTCCCTGTTTTAGGTCAGTTAGGATCACCACTTTATTTTAAGAATGTGAAATGTCAGAATAACATTAGAGAGAATTACTTATTTCAGCTTTTATTTATTTCATCACATTCCCAGTGGGTCAGAAGATGGCATTCACTCAATTAGTATTTGGTAGCAATGCCTTTAAATTGTTTAACTTGGATCACTAGTTTCGGGTAGTCTTCCACAAGCTTCACAGAATAAGTTGGCATCTTGAGTCAGGAAATGATGTGGATATATTGAAGCAACATCTCAAGACATCAGTCAAGAAGTTAAAGCTTGGTCGCAAATGGGTCTTCCAAATGGACAATGACCCCAAGCAAACTTCCAAAGTTGTGGCAAAATGGTTTAAGGGCAACAAAGTCAAGGTACTGGAGTGGCCATCACAAAGCCCTGACCTCAATCCTATAGAAAATTTGTGGGCAGAACTGAAAAAGTGTGTGCGAGCAAGGAGGCCTACAAACCTGACTCAGTTACACCAGCTTTGTCAGAAGGAATGGGCCAACATTCACCCATCTATTTTGTGAAGTGCACCAGTCCCTCCTGTAGCAAAGCACCCCCACAACATGATGCTGCCACCCCCACAGTTGGAATGGTGTTCTTCAGCTTGCAATCCTCCCCTTTTTTCCTCATTATGGCCAAACAGTTCTATTTTGGTTTCAATCAGACCAGAGGACATTTCTCCAAAAAGTACTATCTTTGTCCCCATGTGCAGTTGCAAACCGTTGTCTGACTTTATGGCGGTTTCGCAGCAGTGGTTTCTTCCTTGTTGAGCGGCCATTCAGGTTATGTTGATTACTCGTTTTACTGTGGATATAGATACTTTTGTACCCGTTTCCTCCAGCATCTTCACAAGGTCCTTGTTTTTCTGGGATTTTCAATTTTCACGCCTAAGTACGTTCATCTCTAGGAGACATAACGCGTCTCCTTCCTGAGCGGTATGACGGCTGCGTGGTCCCATGGTGTTTATACTTGCGTGGTATTGTTAGTACAGATTAACGTGGTACCTTCAGGCGTTTTGAAATTGCTCCCAAGGATGAACCAGACTTGTGGAGGTCTACACATTATTTTTCTGAGGTCTTGGTTGATTTCTTTTGATTTTCCCATGATGTCAAGCAAAGAGGCACTGAGTTTGAAGGTTGGCCTTGAAATACATCCACAGGTACACCTCCAATTGACTCAAATGGTGTCTAATAGCCTATCAGAAGCTTCTAAAGCGATGATATCATTTTCTGGAATTGTCCAAGCTGTTTAATTGCACAGTCAACTTAGTGTATGAAAACTTCTGACCCACTGAATTATATGTGAAATAATCTGTCTGTAAACAATTGTTGAAAAAATTACTTGTGTCATGCACAAAGTAGATGCCCTAACCAACTTACCAAAACTATAGTATGTTAACAATAAATTTGTGTAGTGGATGAAAACGAGTTTTAATGACTCCAACACGTGAACTTCCGACTTCAACTGTATTCTATACTATCTACTGTATCTTAGTATATGATGCTCTGACATTGCTGGATATATATTCTTAATTCCATTCCTTTACTTAGATTGGTGTGTATTAGGTACTTCTTGTGAAATTGTTAGATATTACTTGTTCTTGTTTCTGCACTGTCGGAACCAGAAGCACCTGCAATAACATCTGCTAACCACGTGTATGTGACCAATAAAATTGTTTTTGATTTTATAAACAGCCTGTGTGTATCTAACCTAACGTAGCAGACATAAAAGTATATCCATACAGATATCTGTATATAATGACAAGATGATCATGTCTGTGACCTAACTATGGGAGTCATTGTCCCAAATGAGGGAAGGCAGGCGATAAGCTTAGTTGCAAAATAAGTTCAAAGAAACGCATTGCACAAGGACAGATTTTGGCAAGAGTGAAACCTCTAGCTTCGCCTCTTCCTCTCTGAAAAAACTGCTGCAGTGGATTATGGTTATTGTAGTTAATTACCAACTTTGCATAGTAAAAACTACTGGCATTCTCTCAACCAGAAATCGAGTCTATGTAGACCACTGGGCTGGGCTGAAGGGAGTTCAGCCCAGCCCAGCGGTCCACATAGACTCGATTTTTCTCTTGGATGACTTGATTTCTCTCTAGAGAAACAGAGCATTGGGCTCACAAAAATACAGAGCTAAATGGAATTCAAGTTTTTGAACCGAAATCAGTCAATTATAAGTTTAATAACCGAAAACCCCCAGAAATGCCGGCTAATATTTGAGCACTATCATCAAGAAACATGTGAAGCGTCCAGTGGTGTAAAGTACTTAATGACATACCCAAATCTAACTGCCTGTAGCTCAGGACCTGAAGCAAGGATATGCATATTCTTACCATTTGAAAAGCAACACTTTGAAGTTTGTGGAAATGTGAAATTAATGTAGGAGAATATAACACATTAGATCTGGTAAAAGATAATAGAAACACATTTTTTATCCATCATTGAAATGCAAGAAAAAGGCAAATATATGACTTTAGAATATTGGCGCAATTTATATTTTGGCCCCTAGATGGCAGTAGTATATGTACGTTTTAGACTGATCCAATGAACCATTGCACTTCTTTTCAAAATGTTGTATCAAGACTGCCCAAATGTGCCTAATTGGTTTATTAATACATTTTAAAGTTCATAACTGTACACTCTCCTCAAACAATAGCATGCTATTATTTCACTGTAAAAGCTACTGTGAATTGGACAGTGCAGTTCAATTAACAAGAATTTAAGCTTTCTTCCAATATCACATATGTCCATGTCTTAGGAAAATTTCTTGTTACTTACAACCTCATGATAATCACATTAGCGCACATTCGCTCAACCATCTCGAGGTGGGGGCACCGATCCCATAGAGGTCAAAGAGGGAACTCTGCTTCATAGAGTGGACATACTGGTTGGGCAGGAGACACAAACATGGAGTCATTGGTAGACTTATCAAGGACATAAGAATATGAGAAACTGAGAATAAGATGATGAAGATAGCCCTGCAGTGGATAGCAGTCATCTAAAGGGCTCCTGATCTATTTTGTGTGCAATTTTTATGCTGATGTTAATTTTTTTAGTACATAATGTCTCCGCAATCATTTCCTATGACCAAGCAGCTTCCTATGACCAAACAGCTTTTCCTAACAGCTTCCGGACATCAGAACAACAATGACTAACTTCAATTTGAACAAACATTTCTACTTCAATGAGTCTGCAGCTCTGGATGTTTTGCTTACTCTGGACCAGGCCTTAATCCCGGGACTCAAAAGAGGAAGCAGTGGCGAAAGAGAAGCATGCAATCACTGGAGAACAAACTGGATGAGCTCTGTTCGAGACAATCCCATGGGAGCTGAAACAACTGTAATAGCCCATGTTTCTCAGAGTCGGCTAAACGAGTTTCTTTATTTTTTACTACTTTCTTGCATTGTAGAATAATATTGAAGAAATTAAAACTCTGAAATAACATATATGAAATGATATAGTAACTAAAAAAGTGTTAAAAAATATATTTTTTAATTGAGATTCTTCAATGTGTGCAAGATTGTGCAAAGCTATCATCAAGACAAAGGGTGGCTACTTTGAAGAATCTAAAATCTAAAATCTATTTGGATATGTTTAACACTTTTTTGGTTACTACATGATTCCATATGTGTTATTTCATATTTTTGATGTCTTCAATATTATTCTACAATGTGGAAAAATAATGGAAAACCCTTTACTGAGTATGTGTCCAAACTTTTGACTGGTACTGTACGTGCAGATGTCAACGTCCAGCCTACTTAATGGGCTCATTTTTAGTGGTTTACATCTGACGACATAGCTGTTAGTATTGCTGCACTGCTGATTTATTAACCAACACTATTCTATATAAGACCCGGGTTCAAATACTATTTTAAATATTTCAAATACTTTCTGATAGAATTTGCTTTAGTATGCCTGGAGAGCAAGGTGGGCAAAGTTTTCACTTTTGGGACTTTTCAATGTGTTCCATTGCAACAGCTCATTCAAGCTTAGGTTAAGTATTTGACATGTATTTCAGTATTTCAACCCAGGTCTGCGCTAGTATTACCCTGCGCTGCATTATTAACAGTTGAGAACGCAAATGTTTTTTTTTCCCCGCACTGCGCTTTCAGGAGTGCGTTTGATTTGTGATGCATCGTGTCCTGGATGGATGGACATTACACTCGATTTAGAAATGGCAAAACAGGTAGTCTGATTCACTTTTGAAAGTGCACTGAGGGGAAAAAAACACTATCTGTAATGATAGAATCCCCAGCCTTCCTTTGCATTGTTTCCCTGTTATGTCCTATCCCATGGTGTGGGGCAGCGCAGGGTGGTGTCGTTCTTTGCCTGGTCTCCTGGAGTCTGTGGGCTCATGGTTCTCCAGCTGTAGCCTGACAGTCAAAGTGGGAGGTCCATATTTATTTTCAAACCAGATGCTGCTCTATCAGAAGGCCTTTCCTTGAAGTTTGCCACATGAGAGTTTTATTTGAATAATATGGAATTACCATAGCTTGTATTTTGCTTATCAGTCTCCCTTAGGCTGCATGAATATCATATCACAACATTTTCATTTTTAAAAATGGTTTAGCAGTATTTGACTATATTTTATGTCTCTGAATAATATACTCTATATATACAAAAGTATGTGGACACCCCTTCAAATTAGTGGATTCTGCTATTTCAGCCACACCCGTTGCTGACAGGTGTATATATTGAGAACAGTCGTGCAATCTCCATAGATAAACATTGTCAGTAGAGTGGCCTTACTAAAGAGCACAGTGACTTTCAATGTGGCACTGTCATAGGATGACACAAGTCAGTTTGTCAAATTTCTGCCCTGCTTGAGCTGCCCTGGTCAATTGTAAGTGCTGTTATTGTGAAGAGGAAACATTTAGGAGCATCAATGGTTCAGCCGGGAAATGCGTAGACCACACAAACTCAAAGAATGCGACCACAGAGTGCTGAAGCACGTAGTGCGTAAAACTTGTTTGTCCTTGGTTGTAACACTCACTACCGAGTTCCAAACTGCCTCTGTCAGCACAAGAATTGTTCGTCAGGAGCTTCATAAAATGGTTTCCATGGCCGAGCAGCCGCACACAAGCCTAAGATCACCATGCGCAATGAAAAGAGTCGGATGGAGTGTTGTAAAGCTTGCCGCCATTGGACTCTGGAGCAGTGGAAACGCGTTCTCTGGAGTGATGAATCCCTCTTCACAATCTGGCAGTCCAATGGACAAATCTGGGTTTGGTGGATGCCAGGAGAATGCTACCTGCCCAAATGCATAGTGCCAACTATGTAAAGTTTGGTGGAGGAGGAATAATGGGCTGGGGCTGTTTTTCATGGTTACCAGTAGGCCCCTTAATTCCAGTGAAGGGAAATCTTAATGCTACAGAACACAATGACATTCTAGATGATTCCGTGCTTCCAACATTATTTGGGGAAGGCCCTTTCCTGTTTCAGCATGACAATGCCCCCGTGCACGAAGCAAGGTCCATACAGAAATGGTTTGTCGAGATCGGTGTGGAAGAACTTGACTGGCCTGCACAGAGCCCTGACCTCAACCCCATCGTACAGCTTCGGGATGAATTGGAAGTCCCCACAGCAATGTTCCAACAACCAAGAAGAGTGTAGGCTGTTACAGCAGCAAAGGGGGGACCAACTCAATATTAATGCCCATGATTTTGGAATGAGATGTGAGACGAGCAGGTTTCCACATACTTTTGGTCATGTAGTGTAAGTTCTAAATATGTTTTATGGGTAGTGCATCAATGTAGGATGGCAACAAAAGAATGCTCAGTGATTTTAATGGGTTTTCACCATTCTCTCCCCGTCTGTCACCCAGTCTCTCCCCATCCTCCGCTCTGTCTCCGTCTCTCTCCTCGTCTTTTGCTCTCACTCTCTTGGTCTCTGTCTCCCTCTCTGTAGAATACAGTCACTCCTTCAGTAAGGCAGTGACAGGTGAGCCAGCCGGGAGGTGCCTGCTCTGGGCCAGATGCTGCACTGTCTGACTGACTGCTGTCCACATGAGTTTGAGATGTATGGCTGCTACTGAGGCCAGGAGGACAACCACTGAACCAGCTCGACAGGTCAGTCATGTGACATGAGGTCATAAGTCAAATAGCAACCAATCAAAACTGGTTTTGTAACTGAAAGCGGAGGTTAAAATCAGATTGACACGTCCATAAAATGGAAAATATTAGGTATTCCTCCCATCTCTTCCATCACTTTCTTTGACCCTCCCTCCCTCCCTCTTTCGTCCTCTCTATTTCTCTCTCACTCCCACTCCCTCTCTTTTCATCTGTCTCTATGTGTCTCTCTTTTTCTCTCAGGTGTTGTTTCTTCCACTGGTGCTGTGTGGAACAGATCAGGACCATGATGTTGGGTGCTAACCTGAAATATACCTCTTCCTATATTAGAACCTACTGATTATGTTACATGTATAATACATGTATATGTTAGGGGTCAGTGAAGGGTGCATAGTGTTAGGATCTAAATGAATCAAGTCGAAACTCACGGACGACTAGTAAAGCTCAAACCAAGTTTATTCACCCAAAGGGTCTGACAGCTGAACAGACAAAAACATGTTTCCACCAGCACCAGTATTTATACTCCAATTTGGGTGAAGTCTCCTCCTTCCCTCTAAACATTCCATCTCTGTTGCTAGGCAGGAAGTTAATAAACCAGGTAATAAACTGTTCCTTCTCCCTTAATGTGACCTGGGCCCCATTACTCACTAATCCACAGCTCTCCACCCTTATAAGTGACTGCAAACATGTGATTGCTTACCTTTACTCAGCACATTCCAAACTTAATGGCCTCAACCATATATATTCCTCCTACAGATACCCATTAACTTCGGATGTAGAAACCTGACTATGTCACTCCTCATTTCCATAGGACACCTGATGATTAACACTATTCCAAGTTTAGGAGTCAGAACACATCAATAGGAACTTTGTATTTGGAAGTACAAAAAGTGTCTGTTCAAACGTGTTAATTTTGAATATGAATATTTCTAAGCAAGGAGGTGAAGAGCAACAGTCTAGTCTCAGTTCCTGATAAAACAGGCCAGTGACACTAGGACCCGGAGGGACGTGGAACTCAACTCGAGATAAAGCCAACAGTTGAAGAGAGAAGAAACCTCAGGGGTCCACCCTGACGACCCTTTAACGACAGTCACTCCCACACCCATGAAGGTTCTAGACTTAAGCTGGGCCATGACAATACCAGTAAGAGGAGCAGACTCAGTTTGTGCCTAGCAACAGAGACAGATTGTTTATCTTAGACATACAAGGAGGGGACTCTGCCTAGTCGGAAGGTATAAATACATGCTTGTGTGACTTGAATGTTGTGTTTGCAGCTGAAGCATCCAGTAGGTTGAATAAAATTGTTCTGAGCCTTTTCTAGTCGTCCGTTTGAGTTCATACTCGTTTTGTTCAGAACCTAACAATGGGTTGCAGGCGAGAGAGAAAGCTTAATGCCCACATCACATGAAATTGAGATATTAATGTAGGCATGGTTTGACTAACGGGAGGGCTAAGGCACCCACATAACACATCAGGACCCTCCCATTAAAATACAAAGAACGATGTATTTTTATTCATTTATTTTTCCACCTCTGGCATCCCCAAGAGTCAATGGGTGGAAGTTAGTATATAATATATTATAGTATTTTAGGTCTACTGTAAGTGTGAGCATGTTCTCCAAATGGCAAGGTAATTTGTGTGAGGAAAGATGGTATAATAAAAGTGAGATTGTAGTAAAGCGAGAACTAACGATGAAGCAATTCACGTGAAGAAGTTGAAAGTAAGACTATTGTCTCTCCGGTATTCAATAAAAGACTGAATAAAAATAAACCGACATGTTAGGATTTGGCAATTTGAGAAAAGCGTGGTAGTTAAAAGTTAGACCATTGTCAAGACTGGTAATTCAAGAAAGTGATATGTTTTATTTCTTTTCGTTCTTTAATTACTCATGAGGTTATGTTGAGGTTAGTGAATCGAAACGAGCGTGCGTAGTACACGGGCGTGTACTACATCACATATGTGCAGATATGGGCACTATGTCATTGCTCTCACGGGCGTGTACTACATCACATATGTGCAGATATGGGCACCATGTCATTGCTCTCACGGGCGTGTACTACATCACATATGTGCAGATATGGGCACCATGTCATTGCTCTCGCACCCTGCTGTGCGCATCTTACTCGCCGTCACTCAAATGGCGAGGGGCTGAAGCTCATTGGATAACTCGAATTGCTAGATGCTGGTCCCAGTGGGGGAAAATGTAGGGAAAATGGCACGGCACAGCTTTTAGAAAAACATTAGCTTTTAAACTAGGGAGGTAAATCAGTAATTCTGTTCATAGATCATGTATGTATGAACTACACATTGACACATACCCCCCAAAAGCAATAGGTTAAAGAGTACTTAGTAGTAGCCAAAGTTATGGAGTATGTCTTTAAAGTGTTGAAAGACAGAAACAAAACACACCATACTCATAGATTTTATAGAAACATTTTATTTTGATCTTGTATATTTATCTTCTAATAATCTCTATGCACAATACTTCACTATTGAATAGAAGCTGTCGTCATAGTGATTAAATGAACAATGTGTAGTTTGAAATGAGCCAAGCTTTATTATTTGCAGTTCAGTGGTTTTTAATTATATTGCAACGGTCATGAATTTAAATTAACATGCTTTAATTGTGAAAGCTTACCAGCCTCCATGTAAGTCTTTCTAATTTTATCAAAGTATTTTTATCTTGGATTTATTTTTTAAATCATCACTGTATATGTCTAATAAATCACTGTTTATTTTTGAAAAAAACAAACACAATAATTTTTCATATATTTCACTGAGCCTCCTTTTGCCATTGAAATGCCCACACGATCAGGCTGAGCGTGTTCATGTATTTATTTAGCCCTGACTGCCAGATAGGATCGTCCAGACTCTAGTCTAGAGCCTACGCCGCTTACCCCTTCAAAGTAGAAGGATACATATGCAAATAAACGATGACTGGTCATTGGTCAGAATAATCAGATTGTGATGTCATGCTGTCTGCCGAAAACTCCATCCCACCAGAACAGGCTGAAAATCCAGGTGTTTCTCTCTCTCCAAAAAGCTCTTACACTAAAAGGGCATTATCATCATTTTCACAATTTGTTATTTTGACCTCATAGTGTAGAAATATAATGAAAGAAAACAGGGAAATCTCATTTTTGACTACAGTGCCCCTTTAGCATTGACATCAGGCCATTGTATCTCTAAAACAGGCACAAAATACTTAGTTTTGTATCACAACCATAAGAGAATCTATGGCCTTAATTCCGTATCAATGTGGTCACTATCTGTTTCACAAATCAATTTAAAATGATGCATTGAGTTGTTCTGATCTGCAAGAAAATAGAACCCGCCACAAGTAGCCAAGAAATGTGAAACTGGGAAACTTACCCATCATGCATTGTTGCAATAATAATGACAAATACCATAAATCCAACAATAACTATATCAACCATAGTACCAGGTATATAATTATAAAAGTGCAAACAATGTCAATATTCATATGTTAAAGAAGCAGCGCAGTTAAAACGTTTCTGATGATATTTCCACGAGGTCGAAATAACACAGAATTGTGAGTGGAAATTATGATAATTGCCCTTTTTGTGTGAGAACGATTTGAAATAAAAAGCCTGTAATTTCAGCCTGCTCAGGTGGGATGTCATTTTGGCCCGCCACAAACCGCCATCTGGTGATCTGATATATTTGCAAATATTTACATATTCCCTACTAGTTTTGGTGCTGGCCCCACCCAGAAGCAAGAGAGTACAACAGTATGGCTGTATTCCATCCGAACAATCATGTCAACTGTCAGAAGTTCAGTTGAACCTCCTGCACAGCACACTTTGCATCGGACAACATTGCAAACCAGGCTAGGATTTTGCAGCAGCTCCAGTAAGCATCACATGGATCTTGACATCGGCAACAGCAGCAAACATTCATTGAGATGATTTGGGATGGGTTGGAGTGCAGAGTGAAGGAAAAGCAGCCAACAAGTGCTCAGCATATGTGGGAACTCCTTCAAGACTGTTGGAAAGGCATTCCTGGTGAAGCTGGTTGATTCCATATGTGTTATTTCATAGTGTTGATGTCTTCACTATTATTCGACAATGAAGAACATAGTACAAATAAATTATGTGTATAATGTGCTAAAGAGTCATCGCTGAGGAAGGCCTGCAGGATGAGGAGGACCATGAGATCATGTACTTTTTGGAGGAAGATACTTTTGATGAGGAGCTACTTGGTGAAGACCAGGACGACACACACACACACAATGGGCAAGACAAAATATTTAAGTGCCTTTGAATGGGGTATGGTAGTAGGTGTCAGGCGCACCGGTTTGAGTGTCAAGAACTGCACCGCTGCTGGGTTTTTCACACTCAACAGTTTTACCTTGTGTATCAAGAATGGTCCAGCACCTAAATGTCATCCAACTTGACAACTGTGGGAAGCATTGGGAGTCAACATGGGCCAGTATCCCTGTGGAACGCTTTCGACACATTGTAGAGACCATGTCCCGTCGAATTGAGGCTGTTCTGAGGGCAAAAGGGGGTGCAACTCAATATTAGGAAGGTGTGCCAGCAAGCATTTGGTCTCCCTTGACAAAAAACTTTTTATTTTATTTTTTATTTTAAATTGCCAATTAGTGTTGAGTTGAGCTCAACTGTGGGTAGTCCTGCACATCAACCCAAGGGAGGCCAGTTTGGATTTGGCTTCACACCAATCAAATCACATCAAAAGAAAAACATAATTGTCAGACAAAAGTGTCTGTTTCTGGTCTGCTTGTTGTCCTGCAGTAGGCTAGTTAGCTAAATTGGCCCTTTCCTAAGCAGAGATGGAGATGAGGATTTGGACTTGTGGTTCTGACTTAATTCTCCGTACTGGCCATTGATTATACCGGCGATTCTGATCTAACCATAAATTAATATACTGTGCTACTTGCCTGAGACGATTGAAGTTTAATACGTAGGCTAGATGTAGTCTAGTAGGCTCACGTTAACTAGCTAGCTAACTTAGCTGGTTCATTGTTGCCCATGCCAGGAAGTTCAGCAAGCAAGCACTTTAGCTAGGTAGCCTACGACAACAAAAACTAACATTGTGCACTACTGTATGACAGAGTCATAGACCGTTTTTCTAACATGAAAGAGCAGGATGGAATTGGCGTTCATCTAGTCTACAACTAGTCAACATGTTTTTTTAAACTTGTGATCGCGCACACACACACGGTAACTCTCTGTGGTTCTAAATCAGTAATTGTTTAGTAAACTGTGAGAAACATTAACTTGCTGGACCATGCTGTAGGTCATGTAATTGTTTTTAACATGTACTATTTGCTTTGTGGACTTCACCAGACAGATGTTTGCCTCCGGTTTTGTGATTAAACAAACGTATGTGTGGTTGAATGTATCTGTTGTGTCGGTCTTATTGTATATCATGTGGCATATGAAATGGGTTACAGAGCAATTATCACAACATAGGTTGTAATCATTTTGTTTCCGAACGCCCACACAATCTGACTGAGCATTTCAGTGGCCCAAGGAGTCTCAGAGAAATAAACAATATATATACAACAACAACCAAAACACTTATTTATTACACAAAGTGATGTTAAATTAAAAACACAGCATGATGCTTAATTGTAGCCATTGCTGACCAGTCGCTCAAATGATTGTTAATTGTTATACTGTTCATTTCAGTCTATAATCACTATTCTCTATCTCGTTACTGTAATAACTAGAGAAAATGGACTCAATATCCCTGCAGCCTCTTCACCACAGCGAAGCCTTTTGTCAAACCAGGTCTTCAGACCCCCCTGTGGTTGCTGGTTTTCATGCAAACTCATCTGCTTATCCACACAAGACTTAAATCGAGCTGCTTATTGAATATTGACTTGTATCTGGCATTAACCTAACTTTTGTCAGGATTTTGTCCTTTAGGAAAGATTTTGTGGATATGTTGGAAGGAAAACCAGCACACATGGGGGCGTCTCAAAACACCAAGAATACATCAGACTTCAAAAATGCTGGTTTAGCCAAAACAGTGGTCTCCCATTGCACCGTTTCAAGTTAAGAGGAGTGCTGATTTTGAACAATAAACAGAAGAACTCCCAACCCATTTTCTATCAGGCAACATGCCACTCGTATGATGAATATCTATAAAAAAACATACCATATTAGACTATTGACAAATTCAGCATAAAGAAAGTAAATGATAGCCTAGTCCCAGACCTGTTTGTGCTCTTGAGTACTCCATTGCAGTCATTGTCAAGCCAATGAGTGACAGGGAATTTGGAATGATAGCAAAAAACAGACTGGCACTCGATCTCAGTCAATGATGCTGTATGGTCTACATTCCTCATGTCATAACTCCCATAGGTTATACATACACACTTGATATTTCATAATGAATCTCTCGATAAACTCGTAGTAATATATGCTATCTGAAGTGACACCACAGTTCAAGATAAGACATTACGTGTTGCAAAAGAAAAACAATCCTATAACCATACAGAGGAGAACATATTGCACTTCGCCATGAATGAGATTACACATTTCTGATACGACTTCAGATTATATGCATCAATAGGGGCATTTCTACATATTAGGTCAAAATGAGCAAAAGGTCTCAGACAAAAATAAAAATGTTCCATTCGACAATGGATATGGATGAACATTATTGTCTTCTGCTGCTCTTGGGTGAGGTTCCCGAAAGTTTCTTAGCTAAGGCAGCAATCTCGACAACCCAGTCGCGATTGAAAAACAATTGGAAAAATCTATGTTTGAGGGCCAATCATCTGTGCCAAATGTGTTATTTATCCGTTTCACAAGTGTCTTAGGTCTGAGTCATAAAGCACCACGTTATATATATATATATATATATAATCCAAGAGGCTACATCCCAAAAGGTAATTTTCCGCCACCAGCCAATTAAAATGGATGAAGCTAGTGTCCACGAATCACCTTAGTGATTCCCATTTACAATCATACACCGTACCGCCCGCCGTCTTTCCTCACTATACTAACCAATTTTGATCCACTAGTCTCGCAAGCTGGACTCAAGTCTCTCAGTGGCTCAGGTTACCTGGGACTGAAAGCCTGACTCAACCCTTAACACGAAACCACCTTGAACATACAAAACCACCCACAGCAACGTTCTGCAGTATCCTGCTACAGAAGGCACAACAGGATGCCATCACAGAGAACCTTTTGATAACCAACATCACTTTAGCCTCTCTATTCTTCAATTTGAGCCCACGCTATTAACCATCTCAACATCACCCATATCGCTGAAGCCTCTTTTCAAATAGCCTCATAATCATTATTAGAGTGTCTTGTTTGGGAGGACTGTAGACCCCCTCCCTGACACTAACCTCTGTAGGACTGAACTACGCCCATCCCTTCGTCGAATGGTCCTTTGCTTAGATGGGTCCTTCCAAAATAATCTGTTATAATCCGACAACCGCAAATCGAGGACCTTTTTTCCTCGACTAATGCAGCGTTTTACACAGCATGTCTGCATCATACCAAGCACTAGAAACAGGAGAGACACCCGCACCAAGCCAGGATGTAACAATAGTAAGATAACAACCTGGGTTATTAAACAGCCCAGTGGCGAGCCCCAAACAGCACACAGACAGATATTTGGTTCCCTCAGAAACAAAATGTTGAGTGACATCGTTATTAAGACGTTAGAGGGAGGGAGGGGATGGATGGGGGCCGTGGCAAATGGATTCTTTGGTAAAGATGAAAGCATTTTGGTATTCTAGATGGCCAACAGAGTTATGACAGATCTTGTCCTGCCAGGTAAGTTGGAAAATGATATTGGTGAACCCTCAATTATATTTTCCCACATACTCTAAATAACAATCAATACAAATAACAATCAGGACAAATCATCGTGACACATATCCACAGGAAGCTGCAAGCTATGAAACCCATGTGAACAATACCAATTATACTGCACACAAACATCTGGCCTATAGCAATAAGCATAACATTGTATATACTGTATCTAGATTTATTTGATGCATTGTGATATCAAACCAATACGTCATGTCAAATTGCAGGTTCCTCAAATTACTGGAAAGAGAAATGACAGAGATTTGAAATGTGATAATCAATAATGAAAAATCTCTAAAATGTTCATGTAAAATGCCTTACAAGAAAATAGATGGAACTATCCAAAGTCCATTGCGTTAGAATATTTGTATTGTGCTCAGCGTCGGTGAGAGGATTGAGAAGAAAAAGACGACTTAATAGGCCTTCACATGAATCTTGTCAAGAGGGTGTAATAAAAATAACTACATGTTTTTGTACCATATTGTGAAAGAGCGATGAAAAAGGTGGTGAAGTGCGAGCGTTAGCTGGTCCACAATACCATTCCTCAGTACAGGTCCTGAAGGGCATGACTCCAGTAGGTTTTGAACAGTGGTGACTGGATTCCTATGGAAGGAACCAAAAGCCAAGACCATAACATAACAGGGGGGGGGGTTACTAGCCTGGTCTCATATCCAACATTTTTGAAACACTGCCATAATGGACCTGCAATAAAGAACCCCGCTCAATCCACCAAGATGTCTATTCCAGAATAGAATTTCCACATTTCCAAGACTCTCAATGTTCTACCTGAAATTCACCTTGTCCACACAGATTAACATATATGAATTGGTTTTCAATAAATTGGGACATAAAAAAAAAAGTATTAGCTTTCTGCAGCTTATCTGTCTGAAAAAGCCAATAAAATAAGCTATTTTTCAGGCTGGCTGCTAAAATGACTTTTCTCTAATATGCACAGAAATGCACAATGGTAAAAGGTAAACAACTGGAGACACATTTTGTGAGCCCGGTTATAATTAACACGGCAGCACTATGTTGCTAGCAAAATAGTTTTTTTAAACGATTGCTAACCAGCTGTAAACTATTTTAGCTGGCTAGGTAAGCCTCTTGGCTAACTGTGAGGCAAAACAATTAACTTATTTACTGTTAATTAGCCACTACAAATCTCTTCGCTAGCAAGAGCGATGGTATCTTTGAAACGACAATGTGCCTCCAGTAATGTTCACTTTTCGATGTTCTATGACATCTCCACTTTCCAAGTGTATAAGCCAACACACCACAGCTAATTGATTAGACCTTAAATACGAATGTGCGTGTGCGCGCACGTTCACGTGTGTGTAGACTGTGCGTGTGACTGGAAACTACAGTCATCTCATCTGGTAATAGACACGTTAGTCTGAGGAGGGGCAGGAACAATGTGCAGTGTTAAGAAATAGGGAACACAGTATTCGGGCTTAGTGGTACAGTACCACAGCTAGTCTCTGCTGTAGCTGACATATCTGGTATAGGGCTAAGGAGTTAGGGGGTAGGGTTGAGGGTATAGGGTTTTAGTGGTTCTATCCTGCCACAAGGGGTTAGGAAATGGGTTAGGGTTGAGGCTAAAATGTGTTAGTGGTTAGGGTAAGGGCTATGTGGTTGTCTTTGCTCCAGTAGACACACAGGTCTGGGTATGGTTAGTGGTCAGGGTTAGGGTTGAGGATACAAGGCGTTAGTGGCTGGTCTTTGATCTAGTAGACACACAGGTCGGGGAACTTCATCTCGTAGACAGGGACAGACTGGTGTTGAGGGTGGCCCGCAGAGATAGACACCACCCCAGAGGGGCTGGGAGGGGGCCTGGGGAAAGAGTGAGAGAAAACCAGGGGGTAGAAAAGAGAGAGAGGGAAGGGAGAGGGACAAAATGGAGGAATAAGAAAAAAGGGAGCAGAAAGGAGGGAAGGTTATAGTTCTTACAAACACAATTCAACACCACAGTTTCTATAGTCTGAGAAGAACAGACCAGATGGACAGAAAGCAGTTAGGTAAACCTTCAGGGCAGTCTCGGAAGTGATTGGACAACACATTTATACATTTAATAATTCAATACAAGGTCTCCCTTTTAAAAGATTCCTCTGACGTTAAAGGGACTTCTCTTGACCTCAATAGTCACTTACCGGATAGTGAGCTCGAAGATTTGTGCCAGTCTGTCATGTAACATATTGGCCTGTTGATAAAGAGTGACCACAGTGAAGATGGAGTTCAATATTATTAGCATATATTCATCAAAAAGGAGTCTCTATACAATTCAATCAGATGTGATGTCAGTGTTTCAATTAGCAATGCTTTCAGTCTGTGATAAACTTAATTGAACCTGTGTAGCTCACAAAGTCACTATACACTGTAGGTTTGTGTGTGTGTGTGCGTCTGGTTTTTTATTTTACCTTTAGGCAAGTCAGTTAAGAACAAATTCTTATTTTCAATGACGGCCTAGGAACACTGGGATAACTGCCTGTTCAGGGGCAGAACGACAGATTTTGACCTTGTCAGCTCGGGGATTTGAACTTGCAACCTTTCGGTTACTAGTCCAACGCTCTAACCACTAGGCTACCCTGCCGCCCACGTACGTACGTGCGTGCGTGCGTGCGTGCGTGCGTGCTTTTCATGGATTTTTCTGCCATATAAATCCGTGTTTTTTGGGCTGCCTAAAGGCATCTACATATATTATGACGACATTTAAGTTGTTGTTAGTTTTTTGTCAGCTGTTCGAACACACAAAATTGTTTCTCGAAGCCAAAGTCGGTGGCCGAAGTCTATGCCCCCTCATCAGCGACTGGTCAACAGTAGAGATTATTCAATTAAGTGCCTGTTGTCATTCAACGAGAGACGACTCTCCCTCAGGCAAAACATTTTTTCTTGTTGTGAATATTAAAACATCCGAAAAAAATAAGAAACCTGCACACTGCTCCTGATTGTATCACTGTTCTTTAATAAGCTTTATGTATCGACCTCAAGGCCTTCATCAGAGCGTTTTTAATGAGCACCCTGCCGTGGCCCCATCCACATCTGTTCCATGCATCAACTGGGGTTGGAGTCGAGGGAAAACACAGACAGAGGCATCCACTGAGCGAATACCCTACAGACAGCGACTCCAGCTACCATCGCACACATACTGTTTTTTTGTGTGCACAAAAGCAGCACAACAAATGACAGAAAATAAACAATGTAGGAGAGGCAAGTGGTCGAAGAGGAGACCAGGAACACAGGCCGTGGACACGGAGCTACAGCAGGACGTATCTTCCACCCCGACCTTGTCACAACACAACTGATTGGCTCAAACGCATGAAGAAAAATATTTCATCACCCCCATTCCTTTTCCCACGCAACTTCATTTAAGCATGTAGAGTGAGTTTCCTGCAAATTGTATCGTTTATATTCCTTTTCTTCGGTATTATCGTTACGGATAATCCTGAATGAATTGTGAATAATGATGAGAGAGAAAGTTTGACGCACAAAATACAGCACAAATACAGTATTATACCTCCCCAAAAATGCTAACCTCCTGTTATTGTAATGGTGAGAGGTTAGCATGTATGATATTTTTGCGTCTGTAACTTTCACACTCGTCATTATTCACGATTAATTCACGATTATCCCTAATCATGGTATATTAATGAAGAAGTATTTAGAAACATATATTCTTATTTACAATATGGGAACAAATTCTTAACTTTAACAACTTTAATACACATACAGTTGAAGTCGGAAGTTTACATACACTTAGGTTGGAGTCATTAAAACTCGTTTTTCAACCACTCCACAAATTTCGGCTAACAAACTATAGTTTTGGCAAGTCAGTTAGGACATCTACTTTGTGCATGACACAAGTCATTTTTCCAACAATTGTTTACAGACAGATTATTTCACTTATAATTCACTGTATCACAATTCCAGTGGGTCAGAAGTTTACATACACTAAGTTGACTGTGCCTTTAAACAGCTTGGAAAATTCCAGAAAATGATGTCATGGCTTTAGAAGCTTCTGATAGGCTAATTGACATCATTTGAGTCAATTGGAGGTGTACCTGTGGATATATTTTAAGGCCTACCTTCAAACTCAGTGCCTATTTGCTTGACATGGGAAAATCAAAAGAAATCAGCCAAGACCTCAGAAAAAAAATTGTAGACCTCCACAAGTCAGGTTCATCCATGGGAGCAATTTCCAAATGCCTGAAGGTAACACGCTCATCTGTACTAACAAGAATACGCAAGTATAAACACCATGGGACCACGCAGCCGTCATACCGCTCAGGAAGGAGATGCGTCCTCTCCCCTAGAGATGAACGTACTTTGGTGTGAAAAGTCACACCGCTCAGGAAGGAGATGCATCCTCTCCCCTAGAGATGAACGTACTTTGGTGTGAAAAGTGCAACTCAATCCCAGAACAACAGTAAAAGCAAAGGACTTTGTGAAGATGTTGAAAGTAACAGGTACAAAAGTATCTATATCCACATTAAAATGAGTCCTATAATCGACATGTTTTTTTATATATATTTTTTTACCTTTATTTAACTAGGCAAGTCAGTTAAGAATTAATTCTTATTTTCAATGACGGCCTAGGAACAGTGGGTTAACTGCCTGTTCAGGGGCAGAACGACAGATTTGTACCTCTTCAGCTCGGGGGTTTGAACTTGTCCAACGCTCTTAACCACTAGGCTACCCTGCCGTCCCATAACCTGAAAGGCTGCTCAGCAAGGAAGAAGCCACTGCTCCAAAACCGCCATAAAAAAGACAGACTATGGTTTGCAACTGCATATAGGGACAAAGATCGTAGTTTTTGGAGAAATGTCCTCTGGTCTGATGAAACAAAAATAGAACTGTTTGTCCATAACAACCATCGTTACGTTTGGAGGAAAAAGGGGGAGGCTTGCAAGCCGAAGAACACCATCCCAACCGTGAAGCACGGGTGTGGCAGCATCATGTTGTGGGGGTGCTTTGCTGCAGGAGGGACTGGTGCACTTCACAAAACAGATGGCATCATGAGGAAAGAAAATGATATGAATATATTGAAGCATCTCAAGACATCAGTCAGGAAGTTAATGGGTCTTCCAAATGAACAATGTCCCCAAGCATACTTCCAAAGTTGTGGCAAAATGGCTAAAGGACAACAAAGTCAAGGTACTGGAGTGGCAATCACAACTCCCTGACCTCGATCCTATAGAAAATGTGTGGGCAGAACTGAAAAAGCATGTACGAGCAAGGAGGCCTACAAACCTGACTCAGTTACACCAGCTCTGTCAGGAGGAATGGGCCAAAATTCACCCAACTTATTGTGGGAAGCTTGTGGAAGGTTATCTGAAACATTTGACCCAAGTTAAACAATTTAAATGCAATGCTACCAAATACTAATTGAGTGTATGTAAACTTCTGACCCATTGGGAATGTGATGAAAGAAGTAAAAGCTGAAATAAATCACTCTCTCTACTATTATTCTGACATTTCACATTCTTAAAATAAAGTGGTGATCCTAACTGACTTAAGACAGGGAATGTTTACTAGGATTAAATGTCAGGAATTGTAAAAAACTGAGTTTAAATGTGTTTGGTTTAGGTGTATGTAATCTTCCGACTTCAACTGTAAGTGAATTTGTCCCAATACTTTAGCTCACCTAAAATGGGGGGACTATGTACCAAAATGGCTGTAATTTCTAAACAGTTCACCCGATATGTTTGAAAATATCCTCAAATTAAAGCTGACGGTGTACACTTTATCCTTTTGATTATCGAGCCAAAAGATGAAAAACATTCTTAATTTTCCCAATAATAAAAGCTAGACAGTCAGTGAGAATTTAAAATCCAAAAAGCCAGTAATTTAGAGGTATTGGGCAGTAATGTTATTATAGTTTAGTAAAATAACACAGCATTAACCATGGCAAAACGCATAGAATCTCAGGAAACATGTATTAAAACTGCAAATGATTCTCTCAGCTCCATGATAGAATTGCAAGAAATTAGCTTTAAAAAAAAAAACTGTTTGCACTTTTTATTATAATTTTTCATTGAACATTATTTTAACAGGCAAAAGTGCCCTGTATATACAGTGCATTTGGAAAGTATTCAGACCCCTTGGCCTTTTCCATATTTTGTTATGTTAGAGCCTTATACCGAAATGGATTCAAGTGTTATTTTTCCTCATCAATCTACAGACAATACCCCAAATTGACAAAGCAAAAACACAATTTTTAGAAATTTTTGCAAAATGTATTAAACATAAAAAACTGAAATATAACATTTACATAGGTATTCAAACCATTTAGTACTTTATTGAAGCACCTTTGGCAGCGATTACAGCCTTGAGTCTTCTTGGGTATGTCACTACAAGCTTTGGGTTTCTCCCATTCTTCTCTGCAGATCCTCTCAAGCTCTGTCAGGTTGGATGGACAGCTATTTTCAGGTCTCTACAGAGATGTTCGATCCGGTTCAAGTCCGAGATCTGGCTGGGCCACTCAAGGACATACAGAAACTTGTCCTGCACTCCTGCATTGTCTTGGCTTAGGGTCGTTGCTTAGGGTCGTTGTCCGGTTGGAAGGTGAACCTTCACCCCAGTCTGAGGTCCTGAGCACTCTAGAGCAGAATCTCTCTGTACCTTGCTCCATTCATCTTTCCCTTGATCCTGACTAGTCTCCCAGTCCCTGCCGCTAAAAAACATCCCCTCAGCATGATGCTGCAACCACCATGCTTCACCGTAGGGATGGTGCCAGGTTTCCTCCAGATGTGACGCTTGGCTTTCAGGCAAAATAGTTCAATCATGTTTCTCATGGTCAGAGTCCTTTAGAGGCCTTTTAGCAAACTCCAAGCAGGCTGTCATGTGCCTTCCTTCTGGCCACTCAACCATAAAGGCATGATTCGTGGAGTGCTGCAGAGATGGTTGTCTTTCTGGAAGGTTCTTCACAGAGGAACTTTAGAGCTCTGTCAGAGTGACAATCGGGTTCTTGGTCACCTCTCTGACCGAGGACCTTCTCCCCCAATTGCTCAGTTTTGCTGGGCGGTCAGGTCTAGGAAGAGTCTTAGTGGTTCCAAGCTTCTTCCATTTAAGAATGATGGAGGCTACTGTGTTCTCGGGGACCTTCAATGCTGCAGAAATATTTTGGTACCCTTGCCAGATCTGTGTCTCGACACAACGCTGTCTCGGCGCTCTACAGACAATCCCTTCAACCTCATTGTTTAGTTTTTGCTCTGACATGCACTGTAAACTGTGGGAGCTTATATAGACAGGTGTGTGCCTTTCCAAATCATGTCCAATCAATTGAATGTACAACAGGTGCTCTCCAATCAAGTTATAGAAATATCTCAAGGATGATCAATGGAAACACCTGAGCTCAAATTTTTCGAATCTCATAGCAAAGGGTCTGAATACTTAGCTAAATAAGTTATTTCTGTTTTTTATTTTTAATAAATTAGCAAAAATGTCTAAACCTGTTTCGCTTGGTCATGATTGGGTATTGTGTGTAGATAAAAAAATATATATTTTAGAATAAGGCTGTAAAGCAAAACAATGTGGAAAAAGTCTAGGGGACTAAACTTTCCGAATTCACCGTGCAAAATAAATATACATTATACCCAAACATATACACATTAAAATACAAAATACAGTCATGGGAAGCACAAATAAAACATCACAAATCACCAAGACAATGAGTTACATTCCTCCACAAATAAGTCCCCAATCAAAACTTTTAAATTCCCCGAACGGCACCAGAACATCAAGATGAAACGTATTACATTTTTTCCCAGCAATACGGTGCATTAAAACTAAAAGGAGACCTTACGAACCTCAAGAATGAACGGGTTAGGCAACTCAGGTGTCTATACTTCAACAACAAAGTTAGATAAGATGGAAGCTTATGAAGTAAGGCCTTGTAAACAAAAAGGGAGTAATGTAAAGATCTACAGGTGTGTGGGTGTGGGTGTATGTATGTGAAACAGAGAGCAAGCAGTGTGTGTGTGTGTGTGTGTGTGTGTGTGTGTGTGTGTGTGTGTGTGTGTGTGGCAGCACTGTGGTCAACGTAATCTTTGGTTTACCTTGGACTCGCAGTGGGCGGCAATCTCCTCAAATGGAGCCTTCTGGAACTTCTCCATGACCTGGCGCCTCTTCTCCTTCTCCTGCTCCTCCAGCCCTGTGGTGTCTGGAGAGAAGAGGGCCGCTTACAAATGCCATTTTGTAAAATACAGTATATACAGATGAGATGAGATGAGTAATGCAAGATATGTAAACGTGAATCCGAAATCATCAGTTTTGTGTTATACAATCATCACTTTATCAAGAAAGGGTTAGTTGTTGTGGAATTGTTAGATTACATGTTTAAAGGCTTAAAGGCCCAGTGCAGTCAAAAACTTCATTTTGAAAAGACCGCCTGAAATTCCAGCCTGTTTTGTCATTTTGGCCTGCCTGGTCGATTATTAACTATGCTTGCTAAAATGCTGTGTGCTATGATAGACTTTACAAAGACTAATACGGTTGAATAACTACAGGGTTTCCAATGCCTTACCAATGGCCTTTTTCAGAGTCTCGAAGGTGATCTCCTCAGCCAGCAGAGACTGCAAAGAAAGAAAGTGGAGTTCTTTACTCAACAGAACCCTGGGCATTGACAAATCTTCCTTGTACTTACACTATATCAGGTGCATATATGGTTTTATAATCATTCGAATACCTACAATGTATGGCTTTATCCCATATATTAGAGAAAACAACTTTTCCTGATACCAAGTGAAACCGGATACCCCCATTATCCCCACAGCGATCTCAGAAATCACAATCAAAAGACATGACATGTACATTTCGGAGCGATAGAAAAGCGAAGGTAGGAGCACTGCTTGGGTGTTCAATGTTGTTGGAGTGTTGAAAGTTTCATTTGTTTCTGTTCAGACATGCAAAAACATAATAGAGCCGCACTCAGAGCTCGCCTCCTTTTCCTTTATTTGATTTGTTAAATTATTTTCACTGTATCAGGACAGCATACACATGTCCAGACGTACCTTGTCTGGTAGGCTATCGGAAGGGAAATCCACTTGAAGAGAAATGGTGTCAACCAAACTCTTTCTTCTGGTGAGGCGGTCTTCATCTGCATCAGAAAACAACTACTTCAGTGGAGGTTGGCATACCGCAGTTTGAAGTACACAGTATAGTGTTAGTCAAGAATAGTACTGTAACTACTTCAGTGGAGGTTGGCATACTGCAGTTTGAAGTACACAGTATAGTGTTAGTCAAGAATAGTACTGTAACACACGTGCTATCTAGCTTACTGTCTTTTTTGTAACCGCGTCATACATACGATACAAAATGCATTTCAACGCCATTAAACATCTCTGATGTGCAGAGCCTGTAGTGGAGCAGAAACACTCCCAGCTTCACACATATGCACTCCTCTCACCACTGGAGACAGGGGTTTGAAGCCCCACTCCAACCCTAATCTGTTTCCCCCCACCTGCATGTCTCAAAAATAATGCAAAAGGAAGAAAATAAAGAAAAAAACAAATATGTCAGATGAATGGGTTTCTAAATCAAGATTGAATGCAGTACATTTGTTAGGTACCATTAAGTATAGTATTGGGAGACGGTCTGTCAAATGCTTAAATTAAACTGAATCATATACTTGTTGTGGTGCCCGTCCAAGGTAGTAAGTAAGTAAGCAAGCAAGCACTGTCCGAGCCAGACCGTTTGTCTATGTGTAACTCTGTGTTGTTGTTTTTGTCGCACTGCTTTGTTTAATCTTGGCCAGGTCGCAGTTGTAAATGAGAACTTGTTCTCAACTGGCCTACCTGGTTAAATAAAGGTGAAATAAAATACATTTTAAAAAGTCTTAAAAAGAAAAGAGAAAAAAAGGGAAAAAAAGTGTTCATTATTGTAGGTAAAAACCTGTGTAAACCAATGTGACCCATACAGCTTGAAACACACTAAACAGGTATGACTAATGAGCTAGCCACTTGTGGAAAGGCGCTAATGAGAGCTCAGTGTGTGTGTCCAGTGTGTGTGTGTGTGTTGTGGATATTGGCATTACCATATTCACACTGAATACTCTCGACTAAAGCAGTTTGGTACCTAAACACTAACATGGCGACTACCATGGATCTACATGATGGTGTCGAATAGTCAGTGGCGACCCGTCATTCAGGGGTCGAGTAAGACAGCTCCAACATGCAGGTGTTTCAGCCCATCTCAGTACTTTCTGTGGTGGAGGGGCAGCCAGCGGAAAATACAGGGCATAAGGGGTTGGTAATCTTCTCGCGCCGGGATTGGCTCGGTGTTCTGTTACTCATGGGGACACTACCTCACCGCAAAATCTACACGGAGAGCTAGAAAGTTCAAGCCCCTTGGGTGCTGCCATAGATTTACATTAGAAGTGCCCATCCAAGAAGGCTCAAGATCATTGCCCGCTGATAAAATGACCTCAAATCACGTTATATCTACTATAGCTTTGATTGGACTGATCATGTCAACATCCTACTTTCAAAATCGTATCAAGCAAGCTAGGCAAGCGTTGCAAAGCAATCACTATTTTGCTTCCCCTCACTGCTATTTGGTGGAGAGGGTGTGTTCTGGGTTTAAGGGTCTCTTTTCCAAGCTTAAAAGGATAAACATTCACACGCAACACCATGGGCCAGAAGAGGTTGAATAGATTGGCCATGCTGTCAATCCAGCATGACTTCTGCTGCGGTCAAAACAACTGGAAACTCGTAACTGTGAAATCTCAGATTTCAGTGAGCGCAAGACAACTGGGAACTCCGGTAAAAAAAAAAAATATTGCCGACTGGGAAAATACATATCGTTTTACCTTTATTTAACTAGGCAAGTCAGTTAAGAACAAATTCTTATTTTCAATGACGACCTAGGAACAGTGGGTTAACTGCCTTGCTCAGGGGAAAAACTACAGATTTTTACCTTGTCAACTCGGGGATTCGATCTTGCAACCTTTCGGTTACTAGTCCAACGCTCTAACCACTTTCTAGATGTGCCGACCTGAAGATCACTGACGTCATGAGTCGACCTTGTTTTTATTCTAGCACCATAAATTTGCCCACAGGAAGGGCCGCTGCGCTACCTTCCTGTTCAAGTGAGCAGAGCACAAGGGTGAGTCCAAAAATGTCTTGTATGCTGCTGCATAAATTGCATAATACGCCAGGGAAATATGTATACTGTAGCTAAGAACGTGTATGAGGTGTAGTAAGCCGTTAGTAGCCCATGTACCTCACCTAAAAATGTGGTCCCTTTCCCCCCTCATAATTTAGCTTACTAATCTGACTTGTTGGTGCATATGTAGCCTATAGCTTGTTTTAGAGAAATGTCATCATAGAATATTATAAGAGCTTTCATTGTCTACTTATATGACCCCTTTTTTTATCCTACGGTTCTGACTTGGTGTACAGGGAGAATACTGTAAGAACGGCCTATGTTCTGAAATATGTAGCCGTACATTTCAAAAGTGCTGAACAAATAAACTCAGCAAAATAATAAACTGACCTTTTTCAGGACTCTGTCTTTCAAAAATAATTAATAAAATCCAAATAACTTCACAGTAAAGGGTTTAAACACTGTTTCCCATGCTTGTTCAATGAACCATAAACAATTAATGAACATGCACCTGTGGAACGGTCGTTAAGACACTAACAGCTTACAGACGGTAGGCAATTAAGGTCACAGTTATGAAAACTTAGGACACTAAAGAGGCATTTCTACTGACTCTGAAAAACACCAAAACATACTGCGTGAACGTGCCTAAGGCACGCTGCAAGGAATGCATGAGGACTGCAGATGTGGCCAGGGCAAAAAATTGCAATGTCCGTATTGTGAGATGCCTAAGACAGCGCTACAGGGGGACATTACAGTCCGCTGATCATCCTCGCAGTGGCAGACCACGTGCAACAACACCTGCACAGGATTGGTACATCCGAACATCATACCTGCGGGACAGGTACAGGATGGCAACAAAAATTGCCTGAGTTACACCAGGATTGCACAATCCCTCTATCAGTGCTCAGACTGTCCGCAATAGGCTGAGAGAGGTTGGACTGAAGGCTTGTAGGCCTGTTGTAAGGCAGGTCCTGACCAGACATCACTGGGCAACAACGTCAACTATGGGCACAAACCCACCTTCGCTGGACCAGACAGGACCCTCCAGCATGACAATGCCACCAGCCATACTGCTCGTTCTTTGCGTGATTTCCTGCAAGACAGGAATGTCAGTGTTCTGCCATGGCCAGTGAAGAGCCCGGATCTCAATCCCATTTAGCACGTCTGGGACCTGTTGGATCAGCGGGTGAGAGCTAGGGCCATTCCCCACAGAAATGTCCGGGAACTTGCAGGTGCCTTGGTGGAAGAGTGGGGTAACACCTCAAAGCAAGAACTGGCAAATCTGATGCAGTCCATAAGGAGGAGATGCAAAGCAGTACTTAATGCAGCTGGTGGCCACACTAGATACTGACTGTTACTTTTGATTTTGACCCACCTTTTGTTCAGGTTTTTGTCAGTTATTGTCACGATCGTGTGTAGAGACGGACCAAGGCACAGCGTACGTAGAGTTCCACATCTTTATTATCAAGTGAAACTTCGAACAAAAACAAATAAAGGACCAACGAAACGTGACTACGTGGTGCACATGCACAAACACAAAATAATATCCCACAAACATCCCCAATTAGAGTCAACAATTACCAGCTTCCTCTAATTGGGAACCAAACCAAAACACCAACATAGAAAATCTAAACTAGAACACCCCTCGTCACGCCCTGACCTACTACACCATAGAGAAACAAGGGCTCTCTATGGTCAGGGCGTGACGGTTGTTATGATCATACAAATATTTACACGTTAAGTTTGCTGAAAATAAACGCAGTTGACAATGAGAGGGCGTTTCTTTTTTTGACGACCTTATTTGGTTAACTTTAGTTAGCTATGACAATTGGTTTGTATTGCTAGTACTCTATGGATTGGGATTATGTTGGTTCATTGTTTAGCCAGCTAGATACATGTCTAAACAAAATACCCCAAGTTAAAGCTTACTGTTAGCTAGCTAGCTGACATTAGATGGCTGGCTCGCTAGCTAAAATTACGTTTATGATCTGTGTATAGTAATGTTATCTCAGAATGCCATTTCGCATGGCTAGTTATAGCCTAATGTTAGCTAGCTAACTAGCTATCATTGAACCTTTTTGGTTAACTTTAGCTAGCTATGAAAATCGGTTTGTATTGCTAGTACTCTATGGATTGGGATTATGTTGGTTCATTGTTTAGCCAGCTAGCTACATGTCTAAACGAAATACCCCAAGTTAAAGCTTACTGTTAGCTAGCTAGCTGACATTAGATGGCTGGCTCGCTAGCTAAAATTACGTTTATGATCTGTGTATAGTAATGTTATCTCAGAATGCCATTTCACATGGCTAGTTATAGCCTAATGTTAGCTAGCTAACTAGCTATCATTGAACCTTTTTGGTTAACTTTAGCTAGCTATGAAAATCGGTTTGTATTGCTAGTACTCTATGGATTGGGATTATGTTGGTTTATTGTTTAGCTAGCATGTCTAAACAAAAGACTCCACTTCGCCAGATGATTACGTGACCCATCAAGTTAGCCAGGTGTGTCTGAAGGTGATTACGGTTATCATTGTATAATAATGACAACATACTTGTATCTGGAATTTGTCTTTCAGCATCAGTAGAACAAGCCTGACTCTCCTCCACCAGTAGTACAAGGAGAATGGTCTAATGCCTCCCATCAAAAAGAGAGCTGGCCAAAGCACAAGTTACCCCTGAAGCATGAGGACTTGCAGCGAGTGGTGAACTTCATCAACAACTACGCAAAGGATAATACAATAGTGTTAACAGGATGCCACCCAGGACACAAACACTTTGGTGGAAAGCTGCTGCCATCCCATGTGACAAAAGGAGCAGTATGGCGTCTCTACAAGGAATCGATGACAACACTTGGTATGTAAAGCACAAACAACACGTTTTGATTATTTAATGGACCTCCAACATGATTGGCACCACTTTTATTGATCTCACATTATTTCTGTATTTCCCAGAGGTACGTGTAGTTGTGTGTTCCTCTAGTTTACAAGATGATGTTTCTGTATGCAGTGCTGCTGCTCTGCACACTTGTAGGTAAGTGAAACTTACCTGATAATGACGCATTAAAAACTGATATTACGTTTCATGTTCCATTTTCTTTTCATTAACTTATCTTAATATTATTGTGTTGTTGGCAGGTGCACTATCCTTCTGACCCTATGCAGCCAGACCCCATCTTCTTTCTAACTCCTCTCAAGTGTGGCTTGTTTGGTGTCTGCTGTGAAGGAAACCCACAACAAGTCAACTACTTGATTGATGAAGGCATGTCATCCAGCAAAGGCAGCAGCGCAGTCCTCAACTAAATGCACCTTTTCTTGACCAACTACGGATTTGGGAAACACGTGTGGACCTGAATTGTGATATCTGCAGTGGCTAAAACAAGAACAAATTTGTGCTCTGGTATTGTGCCTGGCAGACCATGCACAAGCTCCACCACAGTCTGGAACTTCACTTCCTGATCACAGGCCAAACCAAGCTGCTGCGCAACGCTGACATCCTTCCTCCCATAGATGGTCTGCCTGTACAAGCACCACCTGGACTGGACACAGCTAGACAAACGTATGTTTTTGAGAAGATCAGGGAGTTTTGCAACAAAGAGGACATCACATGCCCTGCCCCAAAGTCAAGGGCAGGACAGAAACAGGCTCTTCGAATATAGATTCCCTTGTTCGTATGTGGTTTGGACGGACCAATCATCAGCACTATCTGCAGTGCCTCTATTCAAATGACTCTCTCCTAACACACACGCCATACATTGCTGCTACAATAAAAACATGTTATCCTGCTGCTCAGCCACTTTACCCCTGATTGATAGCTACCTCATCTATCACTGATATTGTTATGGTACATACTGTATTTCATGTTGACAGTATCTATTACTGATATTGCTACTATGCCAGTAACCATTTGGCTGTACCGTTTACACCTTCTGTAGAGACCCACACTTCTCACTGTTTCGTACATGACCTCACATGTGAATCCTTAAAGAACTGGGTGGGGCTGGTTTATGAGGGCGTGAACAATGCTGAATGGGTGTAGACAAAGGAGAGCTTTCCACTAGATACCAAAACATTCAGAGGCCATTTTCTCAAAAGGGAGTTTACTCTACTATCCAATTAAAAAAAACACAATTTCAAGTTTTGTTACATAAGGTACGATTTGAGCTGGTCGGTCACAAACGTGGAAAAAGTGAAGGGGTGTGAATAACTTCTGAAAGCACTGTACATGTGACAGCATACAATAAAAAATTATAAACAGTACAAGTTCAATGCAACTACTGTACTAAGTACTGACAAAGACAAGCAGCTTTCTAAAATATCTAACACATTTGACATATCTATGCTACACAGCAAATTCTGCAGAGATGACTAGTATCAACATTACTCACAAAACCCTTTACTGCTATACACCTATAAATTGTACTCACCATAACATAAATCCAAATGCAAGTGCCATAGTTACAAACATTAATATCATACAGTACACTTGAAGTATGAATTGAAAGACATATCTAATTGACAAATCATACAACGATGCTCTAGAATCTACAAGGCTTCTGGTTTCAAAGCAACAGTGTATTTGGGGAATGGGCAGTAGGGAACGCACTTTTTTAGAGGTCAAAGGTGAACATGTGAGAATTGGGGCTCTGGTCCGGAGTTGAGGCGAAAGGGTAATCTATAGGTCAACGACCTCCAACCTTGATGCTATCGATGTGCAATGGGTCAGTTCGCTTTAAATAATCCACTAATTTAGCTTCACTTATAAACATACTTGTGTTGAAAAGGTCAGAATCTGGCTCACTTGACAATACACTAAAGAGAAACCCAAATATTCACTGCATTCATTTAGTGTTGTGCCAAAATGGACACCAACAGAGACTGTTGCACCATGTTGGGAGAGCAGTGACACAGGTACTATGACTACAGAGGATTGGGCGTCAAACTAAACTCCCCTACTTGGTCGGGTTACCTTGCGACGTCTGCCTGCACCTGTGGAGGATCTTCCCTACCGTGTATAGGACTGAGTCAAACAATAGGAGTGGGAAGGAAACAAAACAAACAGCTAATTACCATGTTGCTTTCTGAGTCAATTTAAGACTTACCACACTCTTACTGTACAAGTAAGAAATTAAATTATTTATAGTCAATGTTTATCAAGAGTATAGAAATAACGACACCCTACCTACATGAACAACTGCAATAAATGAAACCATATTTCTGTACATCAGGGGTCTCCAACCTCGTTCCTGCAGAGCTACTGTCCTGTAGGTTTTCGCCCCAACCCTAATCTAGCATACCTGATTCTAATAATTAGCTTACTGATAACCTGAATCAGGTTAGTTATAACTGGGGTTGGAGAGCCCTGTCCTACATGAGCAAATGTGAAAACTATATTGCGATAAATGTGCTTACACCTTACACTTTATAGTTCCAATGCAACCGATTGATCTGATATCCAATGTTTCGGCAGCAAGCTGCTACATTCCTTTCTTTTCTAATGTGTTTACAGGGGCTGGATGGATCAAGCTTCTCGGAATAGGGATGGCGAATAGGAATGGTGATCTGGGATGAGGTCCCTCCTGTCCATGTAAATCTTATACCACCCCATCTGTGTTTTCTCCTATCTACAAAACTGTGCGTACCTGTCACTTGGGGGACGTAGGGGATTGAGAGACGCTCAGCGTTGTATCCTGGTGCGACCAGGCACTCCGCCAGGTCAACCGTCTGGAAATATAGGCTCCGGTCTTCCTTCTCAAGACAATTTGGAATCCTGAAGAGGAAGGAAACCCATAGTGAGAGAGCTAATGCTAATGATAATGCTAATTCCAGGTAAAGCTCTCTTATTTGCTATGACAAAAACAGAGCCATACATTTATTTGGTAGTGTGGTAACTTGAGGCATGGAGAATGGTTAATGAGTGACACAATGAATGGTAGGCTATATTAAAGACAACCACACACTCTTTGTAAACAGTGCCTTCAGAAAGTATTCATACCCCTAGACTTAATCCACACTTTGTTGTGTTACAGCCTGAATTCTAAATAGTTTTTGTCACCCATCTACACACAATATCCCATAATGACATGTGAAAACTTGTTTTTAGAAATTTTTGCAAATGAATTGAAAATTAAATACAGAACAATCAAATTTACATCCACTACCGTTCAAAAGTTTGGGGTCATTTAGAAATGTCCTTGTTTTAGAAAGAAAAGCACATTTTTTGTTCATTACAATAAACTCAAATTGATCAGAAATACAGTGCAGACATCGGTAATGTTGTAAATGACTATTGTAGCTGGAAATGGCAGATTTTTTATGGAATAGCTACATAGGTGTACGGAGTCCCATTATCAGCAACCATCACTCCTGTGTTCCAATGGTGTTAGCTAATCCAAGTTTATCATTTTATAAGGCTATTTGCTCATTAGAAAACCCTAGTTCCTGCAACACACCAGTCTCAACGTCAACATTGAAGAGACGACTCCGGGATGCTGGCCTTCTAGGCAGAGCTCCACTGTCCAGTGTCTGTTTTCTTTTGCCCATCTTAATATTTTGTTTTTATTGGCCAGTCTGAGATATGGCATTTTCTTTGCAACTTTCCTAGAAGGCCAGCATCTTGGAGTCACCTCTTCACTGTTGACGTTGACTGGTGTTTTGCGGGTACTATTTAATGAAGCTGCCAGTTGAGGACTAGACACTCTAATGTACTTGTCCTCTTGCTCAGTTGTGCACCGGGGCCTCCCACTCCTCTTTCTATTCTGGTTAGAGCCAGTATGCGCTATTCTGTGAAGGGAGTAGTACACAGCTTTGTATGAGATCTTCAGTTTCTTGGCAATTTCTCGCATGGAATAGCCTTAATTTCTCAGAACAAGAATAGACTGACGAGTTTCAGAAGAAAGTTCTTTGTTTCTAGACATGTTGAGCCTGTAATGGAACCCACAAATGCTGATGCTCCAGATACTTAACTAGTCTAAAGAAGGCCAGTTTTATTCCTTCTTTAATCAGCACAACAGTTTTCAGCTGTGCTAACATAATTGCAAAAGGGTTTTCTAATGATCAATTAGCCATGAAAAATCATAAACTTGGATTAGCTAACACAACGTGCCATTGGAACACAGGAGTGATGGTTGCTGATAATGGGACTCTGTACACCTATCTAGATATTCCATTTAAAAAAATCTGCAGTTTCCAGCTACAATAGTCATTTACAACATTTACACTGTATTTCTGATGTTGTTTTAAAAATGGACAAAAAATGTGCGTTTCTTTCAAAACAAGGACCTTTCTATAAGTGACCCCAAACTTTTGAAAGGTAGTGTAAGTATTCACACCCCTGAGTCAATACTTTGTAGAAGCACCTTTGGTGGCGATTACAGCTGTGAGTTTTTGGGGTACATTTCTAAGAGCTTTGCACACCTGGATTATACAATATTTGCCCATTATTCTTTAAAAATTCTTCAAGCTCTGTCAAGTTGATTGTTGATCATTGTTAGACAGCCATTTTCATGTCTTACCATAGATTGTCAAGCCGATATAAGTCAACACTATAACTGGGCCATTTAGGAACAGTCAATGTCTTCTTGGTAAGCAACTCCGGGGTAGATTTGGCCTTGTGTTTTAGGTTATTGTCCTGCTGAAAGGTGAATAGTCTCCCAGTGTATGTTGGAAAGCAGACAACCGTGTTTTCCTCTCGGAATTGTCCTGTGCTTAGCTCTCTTCAGTTCATTTTTATTTAAAAAAAACAACCTCCATAGTCCTTGCCAATGACAAGCATACCCATAACATGATGCAGCCACCACCATGCTTGAAAATATGAAATGATGTGTTGTGTGGGATTTGCGAAAACCCTATAGTTAATTTCTTTGCCACATCTCTGGCAGAATTACTTTAGTGTCTTGTTGCAAACAGGATGCATGTTTTTTATTCTGTACAGGCTTCCTTCTTTTCAATCTGTCATTTAGGTTAGTATTGTGGAGTAACAACAGTGTTGTTGATCCATTCTCAGTTTTCTCCTATCACAATCTTGATACTCTGTAACTGTTTAAAAATCACAATTGGCCTCATGGTAAAATCCCTGAGCAGTTTCCTTACTCTCTGGCAACCTGTATCTTTGTCGTAACTGGGAGTATTGATACACAATCCAAAGCCTAATTAATAACTTCACCTTGCTCAAAGGGATTTTCAGAGACTGCTTTTTTATTTTATTTTTTACCCTTCTTTGCGATGCATTGAAAAACTTCTGGTCTTTGTGGTTGGATCGGTGCTTGACATTCACTACTTGATTGAGGGACCTTACAGATAATTGTACTGTATTTATGTATGTCTTTTTTTAAATTATATGTTTTTTTTTAATCATATAGAATCCTATAGGATTTTGTATCCACTCTATCAGAATCATATTGGACTACCTTTTTTTCCTAATGAAAATCAAAAGTTATCCTGTTGGATCCTAGAGGTTTTTGATAAGACTGGTAGGATTTTGTCTCCCCAATCAGAATATCATTAGAACTTTTTTCTTCTTAATTGAACCCATTAAATTATAGTTTGTTGTCATTAGTTCCAATATAATACAACATTTTCGTTGATCGGAAAACAACAGTTCTATATTAATTTCTGTTTCATTCACTTGTAAGAAAACCTTTGTCTTCAAAAGTGACTGATGACTTCACTGATAGGCTAAGTAACGCTGCGAGCTAGTGCAAACTCGCCACATGTGGCTGTGCAGAGACTCTCCGGTTTTCTAACATTGTTGTTCTAAGTGTTTTATCCTTCACTGTGCATGAATGCAACAACTGTGAGTACAGTATTTGTTTCCTTATGTTTCCTGATGAAGTGGTCAATGTTTTAGTCATATTTGTCATTGTACAACATTTTATGCACTCATTTTATGCTAACTAAGAAACTACTGTTGGCCACATATTGCCTGTCAACTGACTAGCTAGCTAATTGGATGTGGTCAAACCGTGAGCTTGTGTAATGTAGTAATGCATACTGTCCACGTACAGGAAATTAGTGCAATATATGATATTCATAATATTATACATTTCAATTTATGCTGATAGTGTACCCATGTATATTTCAATTTAGACTGATAGTGAACCCATTTCTCACTAGTTTAACCATTTCTAAAGTTAAAAAGAGCTCTTAAGCACAATTTAACCGGGCGCACTAGAAAGAGCTCCCATAATGACTGTGCAGCAGCCCGTTCATTCACTACTTAATAATAACCGGTCATAGTGTTGGTATTATTCTATTCATTGCTATTTTAAACCACATTGTATGGACAATCTCACAGCTAAATATGGCACAGAAACATCCTCTTTCCCGTGTTTCCAGATCTCTGCCGACTCACACCAGTGGCAATTCCCTGAGGTTCTCAACCTCTTCAGCACACCATCACAATATAGGAAAGATTAAAGGCTGCAAGTTAATTTGCAGTATGATCAATTCTAATCTGATAAGATTTTTCAGTCTTATTGGATAAAATCCGAGGTTCCAAAATCTGATTGGATTTTCTATTGGAATCATATAGGATTTTTTGACTCGCGTTTCTTGGTGTGTCCTCATCCTTCGGCAATTACCACCATATGTTAAAGGTATGCTACAGGACTTTGGCAATAAAGCCATTTATTTACTTCCCCAGAGTCAAATGAACTTGTGGATACTATATTTAGAGTACCATTCAAAAGTTGGGACACACCTACTCATACAGGGGATTTAAAAAAAAACTATTTTCTACATTGTGGAATATTAGTGAAGACATCAAACCTATGAAATAAGACATATGGAATCATGCAGTAGCCAAAAAAAGTGTAAAACAAATCTAAAAATATTTTAGATTCTTCAAAGTAGCCACCCTTTGCTTTGATGACAGCTTTGCACACTCTTGGCATTCTCTCAACCAGCTTCATGAGGAATGCTTTTCCAACAGTCATGAAGAAGTTCCCACATATGCTGAGCACTTGTTGGCTGCTTTTTTTTCTTCTTTCTTCACTCTGCCGACCAACTCATCCCAAACCATCTCAATTCGTTTGAGGTCGGGTGATTGTGGAGGTCAGGTCATCTAATGCAGCACTCCATCACTCTCCTTGGTCAAATAGCCATTACACAGCCTGGAGGTGTGTTGGGTCATATATTATACACCAGGTTTCCATCCAACCTTTTTATGCGAGTAAAGTACAGTACATGTCGGATAAAACATGCAATGACAGGCCTGATGGAAACAGCAAATTTGTCAGTAAACGTTCCAAATCTTTGAGTATTTTTTTTTGTAAGAAATGGTGCTGGTGGAAATGATATAAAAAAAATAATATTGAAGTAAGCTTGGAGTCACGCGATATGTTGTGTCGTCCTCCCACTACGACTCGGGAAAGCATCAACCCCACTCTTGTTTAGTGTTTTATGTATTGTAGACTCGTCAATAGAGATGTTAGCATGTTCCAGCGATTTCTGTAAGTCTTTAGCTGTCACTCTTGGATTCTTCTTAACCTCATTGAGCATTCTGCACTGTGTTCTTGTAGTCATCTTTGCAGGACGGCCACTCCTAGGTAGAGTAGCAACAGTTCTTTCTTCATTTATAGACAATTTGTCTTACCATGGCCTGATGAACATCAAGGCTTTTAGAAATACTTTTGTAACCCTTTCCAGCTTTATGCAAGTCAATATTTCTTAATCTTAGGTCTTGTGAGATCTCTTTGTTCGAGGCATGGTTCACATCAGGCAATGCTTCTTGTGAATAGCAAACTCAAATTTTGTGAGTGTTTTTTAGAGGGCAAGGCAGCTCTAACCAACATCTCCAATCTCCTTTCATTGATTGGACTCCAGGTTAGCTGACACCTGACTCCAATTAGCTTTTAGAGAGGTCATTAACCATTAACCTACTTCTTCCAACCTACACTGTAAATGTTTAAATGATGTATTCAATATAGACAAGAAAAATAAAGTAATAACAGACAAATTATTGTAAGCACACTGTGTTTGTCAAATTTGATGACCAATTCATGCAGAAATCCAGGTAATTCCAAAGGGTTCACATCATTTTTCTTGGCTAGCGTACACGAGCCAGGACCAAAGATGGGCACTTATGCCTATATTTGGCCCAAACATAGACGGTCAGATTTGGTCCGGTCCAAATCTGAACCAATCATAGACATCTATGTTTCACAAGTTTGGACAGCACAATGCAGCACAGTGCAGTAGAGCAGAGCAGAGTACAGTACACAGTATAGTAGAGTACAGTAGATTAATTCATTTAAATTTGACTTTTTGTTCAGTGTAGGTATGCATGCAAAGCAATGCACAACTCCAGATTTCTTACATACTCACATTATTGTGAAGCAAAAGTCCCAACTTCAAATCTTTCTTCTTCACGCTACTCCTCTTACACAGTTTCAGCTAGAAACGCCAATCAAACTGTATAATGTGCACAACAGCCACGGACCGCAAAAGGAATAGATTTTTTAGGCTGCATTACGACCACACAAAGGGGATGCCACCATCAAATTCGAGCCATTATCAAGTGCTTGTCAAATTGTGAATGAGAGACCGAGTGTGTACAGCCTGCGCAAAAAAAACAAAGCAGAGCTCATGCCATTCAAGCAACTTTTTTCAAATCATCATTAGAGTTGCATTATGCGGCAAATGGAGCATATAGGAGAACCTATTTCTTTATTAACCGCTCAACACAGAATAGCCGCATGTGCGCACTCCCTCAAATCGTTTGGAGAAAATATATCCTTTCTATGTAATTCAGCTTTGTTCAATTGTAGTCTTCATTCCATTAAATAATATATATATAAAATAATGCCACGGAATTCTAAGCAAATCCTGTCTGCTAAATTAACTAGTGTTCCGTCCACTCACTTCTAATCCTGCTCCTCCCCTCGACGTCGCTGGTTTACTAACCACCGGTCCTGGCAACTATCATTACGCGCACCTGGCATCAATCATTACGCGTACCTGCACTTCATCATGAGGCACACCTGGACTCCATTACCTCACTCATTACCTCCCCTTTATCTTGCACTCCTTTAGGTTCTTTCCCCAGGCAGTATTGTTTCTATTTCAAGACACTACTTCTATGTTGTATATTTCCATGTCCTTTGTTATATTAAACTTACCACCTGCTTCTCGACTCCCAGCGTCTACTATACAGAACACTGCCTCACAAAATGGAAGCAACAAGAAATCAGAACCTCTCCCAGACAGTTGATGAACAGGGATACCTACTTCGTCAACACCACGACCAGCTGGCGCAACTGGGGACGGCTATGGAAGAGGTTCTTCGCATTGTTCAACATCTTGAACATACCCGAGAGGCGTTGCATTCAACTAGCGGAGGATACTCTACCACCAGTCGACCCAGCACACCAGCCCATTCAGCAACCCGCCCAGGTCAGCGATGCCCGCTTGTCCCTCCCGGAGTCCCCACCACGAGAGGACCAAGGTTGCCACGGTTATTTCTCTGCTGAGTGGGCGAGCGTTGGAATGGGAATCGGCTGTCTGGGAGAGAGGAGAGAAGGAGCTGGATTCGTAGAAGTGGTTCATGGCTCTGTTCAGAGGTATCTTCGATCATCCACCGGAGGGGCAGGAGGACAAGACTGCTGCAGAGCACGCACTCCCCTTCCGGACAGTAGCAGCATCCAGCGGATGGAATAATCCGGCGCTTCGTAAGCTATTCAGTAGAGGACTGCGCGAGGAGGTCCAGACGGAACTGGCCTGTCGAGACGACAACCTCTCCTTGGACACACTCATCGTGCTGGCCATCTGTCTGGATAACCTACTTCAGGAGCGTCGGCACTCTCATCGCTTCACTCCATCCCTCAGTGACCACTCTGGATCAGAGCCTGAACCCATGGAGGTAGGGGTCACATGCTTCCCTGAGGCAAAGTGACGCAGGCGGAGACAGCTGAGGCTCTCTCTCTATTGTGGTCAAGGAGGGCTCCAGCTACAGCAGTGTCCGGTACATCCCAGCTCGGGATCCACAAGAGCCGAGGGATGGTCACGTGATTTTCCACTTCCTGGGGCAGGTGTGAGTATCTATCCCCTCTTCATCACTTTCTGCCAACCCCTTTTTTTTGTCAATTGCACGTAGTCGACTTTCCCTTATGTACTGTTTCTACAGCGTTGGACTTCCGGGTATAAGTCTCATTCCTTCCATGGGCGGAGTACGCTTCCATGGGTGGAGTACGCACAAAATTTGTTACGTTACTCCTCCTACCGGGCTGACTCCCTTCTAGTGTGTTCTCGATTTTTAGCCAGCCCTGGCTCAGTGGAGCCCGGGACAGACTGACGCTCCTGCAGTTGATGAGTAGTTCAGGAGCACAGAAGACATGTGGAGCGAGGCTCACGTTAGACTCCGTGTGCCGTCCACTGTCAGAAGAAGCAGGCAGACCGCCACCGCTGTGAGACGGGGGTTGTAGCACAAAGCCATTTGGCATAGCCAGATCAGGACGTAACATACGTGTAACGCAGACGCTGGGGGTCTGGAAGCAAGTACAGGGGGTGAATTTAATACAAAACAAGAGTAGCGTCTGGACATGAGAAACATAACTAATACTGCCTGGGGAAAGAACCAAAGGGAGTGACAGATATAGGGGAGTCTCATGAGGCGCAGATGCACGTAACGATGGTGGCAGGTGTGCATAATAAGTAAACTGGCGCCAATGAGCGCCAGAGAGGGGTAGACATGACAATAGGGATAACTCAGAGTATGCTATTCTGTTCCTCTGAAATGGACTAAAGTTTCTTCATATCATGCTTATTTAGATCTGTCTAAAATAATAAAATGTAGGCTATATTACATGGATTTATTAGACTTTTGACATCTTCCAAAGGTCTGCATCAGTGGCTTGTAGGCTGTGTGTGGAAGCCAGGAGATGCTTAATGTGTTTTTGTTAATTAACGGTCAATTACCGTGAAACAGACAGTTATTTGCTTGACAATCACTGTCTGACAAAATGTTGTGACCGCCACAACCACACAACTCCTGACCACAACAACTGACCAAACAACTCCTGAACACGCAACTACTGACAACAACCACACAACTCCTGACCACAAAACTACTGACCAAATCGAATGACCACAAGTACTGACAACAACCACACAACTACTTAACACAACCACAAACCTATTGACCAAAACTACTGTCCAAAACTATAGACCAAAACTACTGACCACAATCACTGAGCAAACCCACACAACTACTGACCACAACTCATGCCAACAATTACTGACCACCACTACAGAACCTCACAACTGCTGACCTCCACTACCAGCCAAAAGTACTGACCAAAATCACTGAGTAAAACCACACAACTACTGAAAACAACTACTGAACCACAACTAAATGACCAACCACACATCTACTGAACACAACCACACAACTACTGAATTACAACTACTGAACATAACCACAAAAACCTACCACTACTACTGACCTAACATATTGGCCACAAACACACAACTACTGACCACAACATCACAACTACTGACCACAACCACACAGTACTACTGACTACTACGGACTAGGGACGGGGCATTTTAAATTCTTTAAATTTGTGCTTCTCATCCATCGCATGAGAGAATATTTCAACAAATCTGATCAATGAATATTTGAATGCAAGGTGAAGAGGAGGTCAGTGCATGAAGGGTAGCTGCCAAAAGATCTGGAGTCAGTAGGCGACCAGACGACACTTACGGACACTTCTCTCTGAAGATGTGCTCAGGGAGGAGGTAAGGGGCCTCCAGGTTCCTCATCTCAATCACCTAGAAGAGTAGAGTGGGATGGAGAGACAGTAAGAGATTGAGGGGAGAGAGAGAGAGAGAAGTAAAATTAAACATATTATTGTGGATGCTGTTACTACTGGCCTACAGACAAATCAACTCATCATTTTTTCCTGACCTCTCTTTAATTCCAAGGTAATTTACCTTGCTGACGTGTTGACAGAAGGCTGGGTTGGCGATCATCTGACTAAGAAAGTTCAGGTAGGCCGCCACCAGTGCCATGATGCCACAGCGGATGACCATGGGCATGTTCTCCTCATTAGCCAAGGACATATCCTGCAACCAATGAAAAGCTTTAGAAATATGCTACACATGGGCTTGTTTTGCAACAGATAGAAAGGGGAAAAATGGATTGTCTAGAGAAGAGAAGAGTAGAACATTGGCTTTAGTGTAGCATAGAGCACATTACAACAGCTCTATGGCTAGCTAGCTATCTTATAGAATTCTATGCTAGTTGCAATTAATTCAGTCAGGCATTCAACTAATATTTACATTCAATCCACAATGAAGGGAGTTTGCAACCACCTGACTCAGGGTCATGTTCTTTACAGCACATCAGTGAAAATGAGCGTTTCTTATTGGATAGTATCAGCAGGATTGGATAGGTTACATTTTAAATGTAATCTGTTACTAGTTACCTGCCACATTGTTATCCATAACTTCACTTTTGGATTACCTAAACTCAGTAACAATCTGATTACTTTCTGTTACTTTTGGGAGTACTTTCCCCTTAAGAGGCATTAGAAGAAGACAAAAAGAATCCATCAAACACATTTAGCGTGTTATCATAGTGGTCCTTGACTTGTGGTCAGACTCAGGTGGAACAAACAAACGTACACGTTTTTTCAATGCTGAATTGAATGTCATTGAGAAAACAGAAAGGTGTCAATGCATTTTTTATAAACATCCTTTCTGAAATTAAAAGTCATCTAAAATGCAATCTAGTTTTTACAAAGTATCTCTAATCTGATTGGAACATTTTTGCTGGTTTGTGTAACCAATTACAGTTCCTGTTTTTCTAATCAGATTACATGTATTACTCCCCGACCCAGATAGTATCTTCCTCCTTCAGTCTGTTTGAGGATTTTCTTCAATTGTGTGTCTACTGAACACAAACTTGTTGCACTGCAACAATTCTGAGAGGACATCACTGGCATTTTTGTATCTGAGGCATTGACTGATCAAATCAAGCTCCTCAAAAGTATTTACTCCCATTCAATCAGCAGGGTAGCATAGTGGTTAGAGTGTTGGACTAGTAACCGGAAGGTTGCGAGTTCAAACCCCCGAGCTGACAAGGTACAAATCTGTCGTTCTGCCCCTGAACAGGCAGTTAACCCACTGTTCCCAGGCCGTCATTGAAAATAAGAATTTGTTCTTAACTGACTTGCCTGGTTAAATAAAGGTAAAAAAAAAAATCACAGCTGATATCATTTCGCCACAGCTTCCCATGTTGATAGGGCTATTGTAAGTAGTAATTCTGTGCCTGTTAATTTAATTTCAATTGATAGCTCTGCTAGCTACCTTAAGAAACCCACTGTCGTTAGCTCAACCTATTAATAGCTTTGTACCAAGCTATCATTTTGCTACATGTGATCATAAGCATAGGAGTATTGTCAATAGTAATCTTGTACACACTATCCTGAATTCTACTATTAGCTCTGTACATTTTGAATCCAACCAGGAAGCCTATTGTGGCGAGCTCATACAGTGCTGTTGACCAGTGTCACCATGGATACTCCTGCTGTTTTCAAATCTCGCAGAGGGCTTGGAGTGATACATATAAATGTGTAAACGGGACATTCTGGATGTCTGAGAGTATGAGACAAGCCCAGACGTTCTGGTTATCTCAGAGACTTGGCTGAATAATATTTGATTATGGATAAGGACGTTGCTATTGCGGACAAGAGAAAGGACGGGGGGTTGCTATTTATGTAAGATCTTCTCTAATAGCATCATGCACTCTTAGCATCTTTGTCACCAAAATGTGTGAGCTGTTGGTTATAAAAGTGGACTTATGCCAAATTATGCATATATACACTACTGTTTCAAAGTTTGGAGTCACTTAGAAAAGTCCTTGTTTTTAAAATAATTTTTGTTTGTTTATTAAATAACAATATGTATCAGAAATACAGTGTAGACATTGTTAATGTTGTAAATGACTATTGTAGCTGGAAACGGCTGATTTTTTAAAATGGAATATCTACATAGGCGTACAGAGGCCCATTATCAGCAACCATCACTCCTGTGTTCCAATGGCACATTGTGTTAGCTAATCTAAGTTTATCAGTTTAAAAGGCTAATTCATCATTAGAAATCCCCTTTGTAATAGTTAGCACAGCTGAAAACTGTTGTGATGATTAAAGTAGCAATACAACTGGCCTTCTTTAGACTAGTTGAGTATCTGGAGCATCAGCATTTGTGGGTTTGAATGCCCAGAAACAAAGAACTGTGGAGGTCTACATTTTCTTTCTGATTTCTTTTGATTTTCCCATGATGTCAAGCAAAGAGGCACTAAGTTTGAAGGTAGGCCTTGAAATACATCCACAGATACACCTCCAATTGACTCAAATTATGTCAATTAGCCTATCAGAAGCTTTTAAAGCCATGACTTCATTTTCTGGAATTTTCCAAGCTGTTTAAAGGTACAGTCAATTTAGTGTATGTAAACCTTTGACATACTGGAATTGTGATACAGTGAATTATAAGTGAAATAATCTGCCTGTAAACAATTATTGGAAAAATGACTTGTGTCATGCATAAAGCAGATGTCCAAACCAACTTGCCAAAACTATAGTATGTTAACAAGAAATTTGTAGAGTGGTTGAAAACGAGTTTTAATGACTCCAACCTAAGTGTATGTAAACTTCTGACTTCAACTGTATATGGCTCAATGACACTACTATCTCGCAATACTTCAAACCGAGGAGAAAATTAAAGTTGATCCATAATGCCATAATGTCAACCAGTGCATGAGAGGAAGCCAATTCTGCCAAGTAGTCTGTGCTAACATTTCAACATACTAAAGGCTATTTCTCATAATATCAACATCTTCTCGTTATAGCGTTATCTTTCTTGTTGTAAATATGAATTCCTACAAAAACAACTAAAAGCTGGTATCGTTGCTAAGGCAATGTTTTGTTGACAGTTTTTTCCCTCCCATCATTATGAATAAATTACATTGACTTTAGTAAAATGTGTCCTGTGACACAATGACTGATGCCACAGGACAGCTATTACATACACACACATTGCATGTGCAAGTTACACCACGCTATCAGTGTCTTCTGTCCTACCTGCAGGGCAAGAGCCAGCCTGATGAGGTCCACCACCACCTCCTCATTGGCCAGCTCAATGGTGAGCACGGCCAGGGTAGTGAAGAGCAGCTCAAAGTTCTTGTGACCGTTGTCCTCCTCCTTACAGCCCAGGTAGATGTGACGGTACAACTGCTGCCCATGCTGAGATGAGAGGAAGGGAGGGATGATGAATGGGTAGATGGATAGAAGGAAAGAAGAATGATTGGGTAGATGGATGGAGAGAAAGACTATTTTAAATAAAAAAATAATAACTTCATATTCTTGTAATTTGGGCATGTAATTTACCAGTCCATCAATATCTTCAGATTTAGTCATTTTTCTTTGGCAACATACGGTACACAAATGCATTTCACAGAATTGAACAAAGGAAGAGCCGGAATTTCATAACTAGAATGGTCATGACGGTCATTCTAATATGTGCATTTGAAAACATTTCTATGTGTAAGACAACAGTTGCGTGGCCAGCTAATGGCCCGCCCAACCCTAAACTACATTGAAACTAATTTCACACATATAATAATAGATATAGTCTGACGGGTGACAAAATTATCAATTGTCAAATTGAGAATTAAATGACCAGGGCAGCAGCGTGCATTGACAAAGGGAATGGAGTTTACCAAAAAGCTTTTTCCCCTACCAGCTGTGCTGCTTCTCCGTGCAGCCCGCACAGCACAACTGGTAGGGGAAACCGCTCGAGTCGCATAAAATGGAATATAACGTTGTGTATAAAGTTCAGAAATACAGAGTTTCATGTATACAAAATCTAAATCATTTTCCGTTTTTAAAAGGATGTATTTGGGTGTTTTTGGAGCCATTGTTCATGTTTTCTGTAGCCCCCCTACTGTAGAACAAGCAACGATGTAGTCTATTGCGGATGTGGTAGGTTTCCAAGTGAAATTTCCCCCCCCCCCAAAAAAAGTGTCTGGACCCTTCTATAACATATTAAATATGCATATGGTCATTTTGACCATATGATGCTTGAGGTAGAAATGCTCTGAAAGTTGTAGTAATTTATGATATCTCCAAATTACTGCTGGAGTGGAACATACACACACAGTATTTAGGAAAAGTCAGGGACAGGTGGGTTCAAGGTATTTATTGAAATTAAGTTACTGAAAGAAAGAAAAAGTCATTACAATTTCTACGAATGGAGTATTTCGAACCATTGAGGAGACGGCAAGAGAGAAAGATAAAAAAAATCTGTCAAACAAATGAAAGAGAGTAGGTTTTTAGATAACTGAAGAGCGTGAGAGCGAGAGAGAGAGTGAACGAGAGACTGAGGGAAAGAAAGAAAAATCTATGTCCATGGAACAGACTAAGGATGCAAAGGTACACAGTATGTTATCGAACCGTTCCGTACGCCCCCCACGGTTCAATACGCACACGTTAACTGCGGAATTACGGTATGCCTGTCATTTTCCTATAATTTCCAAAACGTGTTGATTGCGCTGAAGACTACAAGCACGTTGTACATTGAGATCCACAGAACCAGACGCGCAGCTTGTGGCCGTTACGGGGCTCCTGAGGGCTGACAAACTTTACTCCACAGCAATGTCTCAATGTAGTGACAGCAACCCCATTCCCTTTCAACAACTAATGGATGATTTGCAATGACATCTCAGTAGGAAACCTCCCTAAGAGGGGCCTCATGAAGAGAGGGGAAACTAAAACAAATATTCTCTGAGCGCCAATGGCGAGCACTATCGAAGAGGCACCTTCCAAACACAATTTGCATTAAATTCAGAAACATAAAGAAATAATGAAAGCAGTGGGAGTATTCATAGCCAAAGATCTGCAGCCCTATTCAGTGGTTACTGACTCGGGATTTCGTCACCTAATGATTTTTTTATTATTTTTTTACCGTGATACAATGTCCCCTCCCGCACACATTTCAGCAGCAAAGTAATTCCCAAACTCTGAAACATCACGGGGAGAAAATGAAAAGGAATTGACGCAGACACCCTCTCTCGCTTTCTCCACTGATAGTTGGACCTCCAGAGCAATTCCAAGCTACCTCACTGTGACGGTTCACTATGTACTGGATTGGGAGATGAAGAGCTACAGGTTGTCAAAACTAAGAAGCACTTTTAATTGTGATGTTTTCTCCCTTCGATTTCATACAGTAGAGACAGAAACCAGGCCTAGTCAGTCAGGCTGCCATTTTTCTGAAAGGAAAGTATGATTTGTCTATAGGCAAAATAAAGAGTTAATTGTTTATTAAAGGGTGATGTGTTTTAATTATTTTCTTAAATATAAAGATACCGAAACCGTAACGTTATAGTGGCCCAGAAACTGTGATACATATAGAACCGTGGGCCCACTGTACCTGTACATTCCTAGAACAGACAGAGCTAAATATAGCACCAGACTTTCAATAAGGCCAGAGACAGGTAAATGTGACTGTGGAGCAATGAGGGAGATGCAGCACTGTGAACGAAGAACCCACATTTGCACAATCACTCAACACATCACAAGCTTTAGTAAAGTGGACAACATCACTGGAGCAAATACCTAAAATAGCCATGTTTCTGAGTCAGCGAGCAGTGTCACCATCTTTAACGAAAGAGGAGGTGGTGGGGTAGTTGCTTATTAATTTAGTCAGATATTCAAATACACACTCGATGGCTCATGAAAATAACTTGAAGCCATGACCTAAAAATAACCAACCTACAAGACTGCCTCTGACACTTAATAGCCTTAAGCAAGGTCGTGTTCAGTAGGCAATAAATGTTAAAAAACGGTCCGAAACTGGGTGAAGAAGCGAGGTACTATTTGGTATTTTATTAGGATCCCCATTAGCTGTTGCGAAAGCTGCAGTTACACTTCCTGGGGTCCACACAAAACATGACATAATACAGAACATTAATAGACAAGAACAGCTTAAGGACAGAACTATACATTTTAACATATCCAATAAGAAACACTCACTTTCTGTGTAAAAACATTTCGCTGCATGTTGTTACCTAGCACCCTAATCAACACGACCCAGCTGGAGACATAGCTCTCTATCTAGCTACTTATCATATTCCTCTGACAAAGGCGGATTGAGCTCCATTAATTAGCCTTGACAGTGGCAGCGATAGCATGAATGCTAAATGCTGCAATGTATTCAGTGGCAATAGCTTCTTTATGGGGGGACTTGGAAGAGTCGAGGGTAAATGCTAAATGTTGTGGAGCATATCGCAGCTAGGGGAGCCTGAGCTATGGGCTCTGTGTGGATGACATTGTCTCTAGACTATGTTCAGCTTACCTTCCTCATATACAGTGGGGTCATATTGGATTCATTGTTAAGGATTAGTAAAAAAAACATTATAAAAAAAATGATTTATTTTGATAATACAAACCAACGCAAAATAAGTTGTTTTGAAGTTATTTACAATGTTTTAAGGGTTTATTAAGGGTTTACGAAAAATGTATGTCTTCGAACACACGTCTTTTAAAATCAGCTGGAACCAACCATTTGGAATGAGTGTCTAAACTTAACCCTTACCATAACCATTTGGAATGAGTGTCTAAACTGAACCCTTACCATAACCATTTAGAATGAGTGTCTAAACTTAATGTTCTAACCCTATCACAAACCTTAACCCTTACCTTAACCATTTGGAATGAGTGTCTAAACTGAACCCTTACCGTAGCCATTTAGAATGAGTGTCTAAACTGAACCCTTACATTAACCATTTGGAATGAGTGTCTAAACTGAACCCTTACATTAACCATTTGGAATGAGTGTCTAAACTGAACCCTTACCTTAACCATTTGGAATGAGTGTCTAAACTGAACCCTTACATTAACCATTTGGAATGAGTGTCTAAACTGAACCCTTACATTAACCATTTGGAATGAGTGTCTAAACTGAACCCTTACATTAACCATTTGGAATGAGTGTCTAAACTGAACCCTTACCGTAGCCATTTAGAATGAGTGTCTAAACTGAACCCTTACCGTAGCCATTTAGAATGAGTGTCTAAACTGAACCCTTACATTAGACACTCATTCCAAATGGTTAAGGTAAGGGTTCAGTTTAGACACTCATTCCAAATGGTTAAGGTAAGGGTTCAGTTTAGACACTCATTCCAAATGGTTAAGGTAAGGGTTAAGGTTTGTGATAGGGTTAGAACATTAAGTTTAGACACTCATTCCAAATGGTTAAACTTAATGTTCTAACCCTATCACAAACCTTAACCCTTACCTTAACCATTTGGAATGAGTGTCTAAACTGAACCCTTACCTTAACCATTTAGAATGAGTGTCTAAACTGAACCCTTACATTAACCATTTGGAATGAGTGTCTAAACTGAACCCTTACATTAACCATTTGGAATGAGTGTCTAAACTGAACCCTTACCTTAACCATTTAGAATGAGTGTCTAAACTGAACCCTTACATTAACCATTTGGAATGAGTGTCTAAACTGAACCCTTACATTAACTATTTGGAATGAGTGCCTAAACTTAACCCTTACCATAACCATTTGGAATGAGTGTCTAAACTGAACCCTTACATTAACCATTTGGAATGAGTGCCTAAACTTAACCCTTACCATAACCATTTGGAATAAGTGCCTAAACTTAACTCTTAACTTCTAAAATGGACTTTTGGAGAAATGGAACGATACAGCACCAGCAACAACAAAAACACTGAAATGTTAAGTTTGGAGAAATGTAGAATAAAGTGGAATTGTGCTGCAGTGAGACAGAGCTTGTTGCAGTAAAGAGCTGTGGCAGAACCATTTGTGATCCATAGTGGTTTTCTATGGGGAGCTGTAATGGTGCGTTGCAACTGGCCCCAGCTTGATATTTATTCCAAGACAAACGGATGGTAACACTGTCTGTGAAAGTCAATTATTGCATCAGAGCTACTCATGTGCTGCTTTACCTTTAACACCGTCTATGAATGAAAAGATGGATTTTATCACCCAAGCTAACGACTCATTCTACTAAGCATTATAAATGCAGAACTTCATTACGCAATCATAATGCATCACAAACAGGTAGTATAATGTGCAATACTGGAAGTGTTGAATTTTTTAAGTACAACTTTTTAATTCACCTTTTTCATGAACCCAACGTCTTGTTTCGATATCTTCTCCCTCTTTATCTTCAAGGCCGCCACATTAGGAATGATCCTAACAAATTAGAGAAAGATTCAAACATGAAAGATATATATAGTCGTGAAAGTCACACCCCTTGCACAGTATTAAAAAGGACTGGATTTTCCCCCTACTGATTTTCACAACCAAATCCACACTTTCAAGGTGAAAGAAAATAATTAGTGATGCACTGATGACAATTTTGGCCAATACCGATATTTTTCTTGCCAAAAAAAACCTGATACCGATAACCAATATTTAACATTTTAGCAGCCTTTTAAGCATTCTAGTACAGCTAAATAGTTAACACACACACATGGACGCAGCGGTGTAAGGCTCGGCATCTCAGTGCAAGAGGGCATCACTACTGGTTCGAATCTAGGCTCTATCACATCCGGCTGTGATTGGGAGTCCCGTAGCACAATTGGCCCAGCATCGTTCGGGTTTGGCCAGGGTAGGCCATCATTGTAAAAAATAATTTGTTCTTAACTGACTTGCCTTGTTAAATAAATGTCTTTGCTATGGAACGCTTGTTGACCAATCAGGACCTGAATATGACTGCACGTCACATAATAATTTAATGCGTTCATATTTTTTTTTACGTAGTTATTACACATGGATTACACTATCACTTGTATTTCATGTCACAACGATTCATCGATACATATGCTACGTACGATGCTGGTAAAGTTGTCTCGCGCACCTACAGTGCTGGTCATAAATGCTAGCTAGCTCATGGATGCAAATGGATGTGTTTTCTTCTCCCAAAACATATCAAGATGACAGTCTGATTCAGCAGCTATAGTTAGCTAGCTAACTATATAGCTAGGTGTCATCATCTAAAATAACACTGATTTATAAGACAGTTTTTCTTTGATTAATGGTGGACGGACCCATCTATGTGAAGCTAGCCACAATAAGGATCAGCCACAATAGTGTACTTTGTATTTAGCCTTCAAAATAAAAGTATTGCATAATTCTACTATTTGTATTAATTTGCATCACTGTCAATTACATACTTTATTTTGAAGGCAAACCACAAATTCCACTATTGTGCCTAATCCTTATTGTGGCTCGCTTCACAACACATAACCCGGTCCGGTTCAGGCTGATTATATTGGTGCTAGCTAGGTACCTCAGAAGTTGCGGTCGAACAAATGATGCTTTATTACCAAAGTGGTACTGTAAACACATCGTTTGTGGCCCGTATTTGTACTTATTGTACAGCTTTGACAGTGCTACTGTATCTTTTTTGACACGCAAAGACCCAAACAGCATTCCATAGTATGCATGTCTTGAAGCTAAAAGCAATGACACTATTACTGTGTAACTCCGGTTGGGCAACATCTGAAAAACAGCGCACTTGGTAGTGTGTACCGGTGCTCGACCAGGCTGTGAAAACAAACATCACCCACTACTTTTACTGAGCTTGAGCAATTTTGACCAAAACAATTGATCTATGTTGCTTTATGATTTGTGCAAGGTTGGTAGAATCTTATTCAAAATTATTCACAGCTGTAATGGCTGCCAAAGGTGTTTCGACCAAGTTTTAACTCTGGGGTCTTAAGATATACGCAATCAATACATCTTCATTGTATACATTTTTTTTTTACTTTGAAAGAGTAGGTTGTGTAGATCTGTAGGAAAAAAAAAACTATATATTTAGATTACATTTTAAGGCAGCATAATGTGAAGACTGTGCAAGGGTTGTGTAGAATTTCAACAGCCACTGTGCATTACATTTTGGTAATTTAGCAGATGCTCTTACCCAGAGCAGCCTACAATTAAATAGCTTACAAAACTTAAGATAAAGTACAACCTCAAACCCAACAACTAAAAGCTATCGGGGGGTGTATGCACCCCTGCGGAACACCCGACACCGGCAGTGGGCATGTTGACAACAGCTGTTACCTGATGCCCCGCAGTTTGGCGCGGTTGTCGTGGCGATCGATGATGTTGAGCAGGATCTCAAGGACCAACTGGCGAAGCTCGCAGTCCTCCATGAGTGAAATGGAGAAAAGTGGGTCCAGGAAGGGTGCGGGCAGCGCTGCCACCATGGTCTTGGACTTGAAACCAGAGGTCACCTGAGGTACATCAAAGGTGTCAGGGGGAAAGGTCAGTCTTGATCACAGTCTATATATATCATGTGTTAACAACACACCATGTACAATTTATGATAAAGTATACATATCGTACATCTATATCATGATATACATTTCAATTTTCCATACATTTCTGGATAAATGTCTTGGTATATGTATATTTCATGGTTGAAGGGTGTTCGAGAGTACACTCCAGCATATTTCCACACTCCATCAATCACACGTAATTGACAGGTGGCAGGTGTTTATTGCATCGCCACCACCGACAGACTGGCGAGTTTGCCATCATTCACAATAAACCGACTTAAAAACTTTGAGCTCTGCCAACACCTCTCTCTTTCAATCCGAGCGGATTTCAGATTGTGCAAAATGTCACTGCACTGTGACCCTTCTGTCTGGTCTACATGATGAGGTGATGAAAGGGAGGACACTGGTGTGTGTGTGTGGAATGGCAATATGGAGCACAAGAAAAATGTGCATCTGGGCGGGCCCAATGGTCCAATTATAGTGGGGGCTGAGAAGTTGAGCGACACGGGCCGGCCCACTGGTCCTTCTCTTCCACCGGACCTGGCCCATTGGTCCATTCCTCCCTCTGTGCAGCGGCTGCAGTACTTAGCCCAGCCCCCTTCCCTCACATACACACTGACAGTGACATAGCCACGAGACGTTGATGTAGCTATCAATAGAAGTCAACTTACGCAAAATCCCAAATCAACATTGATAAGCAACACAGCAAAACACATAAAGGTGGGGCTGAAAAGTTAAGGGACAAAAAAGTAAAGTCCCTTGGGTCAGATGCAGCCACATGTAGGAAATTAACTGACTTATTATGTTGTGATGCTACTAGTGCCAGTGCCAATGCTCACGTCAATGTGCAGATAGCCCATGCAGAGGGGGATGCCGCATCTGGAATTGTAAGCACAAGCAAAGTCTGTGCAGCCAAAGCGGTAGGCAATGGGGAGCCATTGTTACAGTTGTTGGTAATTAGCTAGCTAACCATATTAGCATAAATGTGGCATCAGTCAAAACATGGCGTCAACAAAACAAAGGAGATGATCATGGACTTCAGGAAAAAGCAGAGGGTGCAGATTCTCAATCGAGAGCATCCTGTCGGGCCGTATCACCGGCTGGTACGGAAATAGCATCGCCCACAACCGCAAGGCTCTCCAAAGGATAGTGCGGTCTGCACAACGCATCACCGGGGGCAAACTACCTGCCCACCAGGACACCTACCTACACCACCCGATGTCACAGGAAGGCCATAAAGATCATCAAGGACAACAACCACCCAAGCCACTGCCTGTTCACCCCGCTATCATCCAGAAGGCGAGGTCAGTACAGGTGCATCAAAGCTGGGACCGAGAGACTGCAAAACAGCTTCTATCTCAAGGTCATCTGACGGTTCAGCAGCCATCACTAACATTCAGAGGCTGCTGCCAACACACAGACTCAAATCTCTGGTCCCTTTAATAAATGGACTTAATAAAGGTATGTCTAGTCACTTTAAATAACGCCACTTTAATAATGTTTACATCTCCTACATTACTCATCTCATATGTATATACTTTATTCTACTGCATCTTGCCTATGGCGCACACCATCGCTCATCCATATATTTTTATGTACATATTCTATTCATCCCTTCACATTTGTGTGTGTAAGGTAGTTGTGAATTTGTTAGATTACTTGTTAGATATTACTGCATAGTCAGAACTAGAAGCACAAGCATTTCACTACATTTAAATTAACATCTGCTAAACATGTGAATGTGACCAATAACATTTGATTTGTAAACAAGACATCAAGAACAAGATAAAACTAGCTGAAATGAGCCACCTACGATTCAACCATAGCAACTATGACATGAAGCAGCCATCTGGCCATCCAGAATCACAACAACACACTACCTTTCGCCCCATTGAAGTGTACACATTGTTTCCGTGACGTTGTCAGCTAACCCATTTATCAGTCATTTTAAGCTCAACTTTTGTTCAATGGGATCTACATCATATGATAAACATTTATCCGATTTTTACTATGCACTTGAGCTTGTGTCCTCAAAATCAAATTATATTGGTCACATACACATATTTTGCAGACTATTGCGGGTGTAGCGAAATGCTTATGTTCCTAGCTCCAACAGTACAGCAATACAGAACAATACATGCAAATATATATATATATTATTATATAGAAATATTAGAATGACCGATGTCAGAGAACGGAATATAAATATATGCATTCGGGAAACAACTCGAGTTGCACCTCCTTTTGCCCTCAGAACAGCCTCAATTCGTCGGGGGCATGGACTCTACAAGGTATAGAAAGCGTTCCACAGGGATGCTGGCCCATGTTGACTCCAATGCTTCCCACAGTTGTGTCAAGTTGGCTGGATGTCCTTGGAATGGTGAACCATTCTTGATATACAGGGGAAACTGTTGAGCATGAAAAACCCAGCAGCGTTCTAGTTCTTGACACACTCAAAGCGGTGCGCCTGGCACATATTACCATACCCTGTTTAAAGGCACTTAAATCTAGTCTTGCCCATTCACCCTCAATGGCACACACACAATCCATGTCTCAAATGTCTCAAGACTTAAAAGCCTTCTTTAACTTCCCTTCCCCTTCATCTACACAGATTGAAGTGGATTTAACAGGTGACATCAATAAGGGGTCATAGACTGACCAGGTGAAAGCTATGTCATGGAAAGGGCAAATGTTTTGTACACTCAGTGTATATGATGGTGTGTGCTGCCATCCTGTTAGAAGGTAACAGATTATTTTATTACAATGGTTAAGATGTGTTTTCATTGTGTTCAATGGAGTTATTCTCCCCCTAGTGGAGCTTTCTGGTACTTAGACTGTACGCAAACAGGAAGTAGAGAATTGTTCCGCACGCATAGAAGCAGTTAAAAACAACGCTACGGTGCAGGTCTTTCAGTGTAGTTATTTCATGTCACGCTTCAGCCTTGGAAAATATTTGATTGTAAGTTTGATTCAAGCATTTAGCTAATGATGATCATTTTGTTATTGATAGAGTTGCTTACATATCAATGTTGGTTGGTTGCATTTACTCACACAAATTGCAATGCCTTTCATGTATGTAGTTAGCTGTATTACTTTTCTCGTGCGTCATGCAAACGAATTGTAAAATATACAATACTGTAGTTTTGTTACTGTTTCTAGTGTAATATGCTTTCTTATTCTACATAGATGGTTGTACATTATTAGAGTAATGAAAGGAGTTAGCCAATTACCATATGAATAACAATTAGCTATATGGTTTGGCATCATGCCAGATGCATGGCACCTTATCACATGCTTTGTATTTATGCAACTTCAAATGTATAATGTACAGCAACAGTATGTCGGTGTGAATTAAATACTAAAGTATATTCTTTTCTGTATTTTGCAGTTTCACAACAAACGTTTTCAATATATTCATTCAAGAAAAGTCACGCCTTGGGAGTTTTATTGAAGACTTAGTTGTTAGCTATCTGTCTAGTTTTGCATGGGAAAACAACAGAATATGGTGTGTATGGACATTATGGACAGTATATGAATAGAAAAGGTGTGTTCAGCAGTAATTATATAGGATGAGCCTTGACTAGAATAAAGTATATAGATAAACTCAGCAAAAAAAGAAACGTTCCCTTTTCAGGACCCTGTCTTTCAACGATAATTTGTAAAAATCCAAATAACTTCACAGATCTTCATTGTAAAGGGTTTAAAAACTGTTTCCCATGCTTGTTCAATTAACCATAAACAATTAATGAACATGCACCTGTGGAACGGTCGTTAAGACACTAACAGCTTAGAGACGGTAGGCAATTAAGGTCACAGTTATGAAAACTTAGGACACAAAAGAGGCCTTTCTACTGACTGAAAAACACCAAAAGAAAGACGCCCAGGGTCCCTGCTCATCTGCGTGAACGTGCCTTAGGCATGCTGCAAGGAGGCATGAGGACTGCAGATGTGGCCAGGGCAATAAATGGCAATGTCCGTACTATGAGAAACAAACCCACTGTCGCTGGACCAGACAGGACTTGCAAAAAGTGCTCTTCATTGACGAGACACTGTTGTGTCTCACCAGGTGTGATGGTCGGATTCGCAGTTATTGTCGAAGGAATGAGTGTTACACCGAGGCCTGTACTCTGGAGCGGGATCGATTTGGAGGTGGAGGGTCCATCATGGTCTGGGGCGGTGTATCACAGTATCATCGGACTGAGCTTGTCATTGCAGGCAATTCTCAACACTGTGCGCTATAAGGAAGACATCCTCCTCCCTCATGTGGTACACTTCCTGCAGCCTCATCCTGACATGACCCTCCAGCATGACAATGCCACCAGCCATATGGGTCGCTCTGTGTGTGATTTCCTGCAAGACAGGAATGTCAGTGTTTTGCAGGTGTCTTGGTGGAAGAGTGGGGTAACATCTCACAGCAAGAACTGGCAAATCTAGTGCAGTCCATGAGGAAGAGATGCACTGCAGTACTTAATGCAGCTGGTGGCCACACCAGATACTGTTACTTTTGATTTTGACCCCCCCCTTTGCTCAGGGACATACTACTCCATCTCTGTTAGTCAAATGTCTGTGGAACTTGTTTAGTTTATCACAGTTGTTGAATCTTATGTTCATACAAGTATTTACACGTTAAGTTTGCTGAAAATAAACGCTGTTGATAGTGAGAGGACGCTTCTTTTTTTGCTGAGTTTACACACACAACAATTTGGAAAGTAGTGGGTAAAACAGTATGTCAACATTATTCAATTGACCAGTGTTCAATGACTATGTACATTGGGCAGCAGTCTCTAAGGTGCAGGTTTGAGTACCTTGTTGAAGCCTGCTAGTAACAGTGTCTAAAGTTAAGAGCAGGATATTGGGCGGAAGCCGGCTAGTGGTGACTATTTAACTGTCTGATGGCCTGGAGTTGTTTTTCAGTCTCTTGGTCCCAGGTTCGATGCACCTGTATCGTCTCCTATTATTATTTATTAATATTATTCATTCATTTGATCAAATGACAGGGCTGCTTCTGTGTTGTTTGTATTTTAACAATATTGGGCCTTTATAATTCATTTGATTATTCTAGGCCACAGAGGTGTTTTTCCAGCCGCTCCCTTACGCCTTCAAAACACAACAACAAAGGCACATGGTATTCTACCTGTCAGTTGAAGCTGGAGTTGGACCTTAAAGTGACGAACTTCCACAGGTTTTATTTATTTATTTATTTAACCAGGCAACTCAGTTTAGAACAAATTCTTATTTACAATAAAGGCCGACCTTGGCCAAACCCGGACGACGCTGGGCCAATCACGGCCGGATGTGATACAGCCTGGAATCGAATCAGGGTCTGTAATGACATCTCTAGCACTGATATGCAGTGCCTTAGACCGCTGCACCACTCGGGAGCCAAAGTAGGTGTAGGCTACTTTGTCTTGTCATCAAAACAAAAGGCATACACAATGCATCTTAATTTGTTATATTGTTGTACTGTTTTCAATATGTCACCAGCAGATGCACAACCAGAACAGCCTGTTTGCATGGTGGACCATCCTGGCATATACCCTATCTGCTGTCTCTTCATTGCAGAATACCATGATTATATACAGGACAGACTATAGGCCTCTGCATCTGAGGCCAAACACAGTAAGCAATACTAACTATACATGGTATTACTTGCTGTGGAAGGCCTCAGACACAATGGCCCATGGTATACTCTTCAGTATAATCCAAAAGTCTATTTCATCATTTTGTGACTGGAGATTATAATTCATAAATATTCATAAATATTCTAATGAGTAAACACTTGACTTTTGTTTAAAGTAAATAAAGAAACCAGACTGCAATGTCAGGTTGTTGTCCTTCTTTATGAATTATCTACTGTTATTTACATAACATAATAAACAGATATACTGCAATTCAGTATTCTTTATTGTAAACTACCAGAGTGCTCCACAGTTCCTTTGGAAAGTATTCAGACCCTTTGCCTTATTCCACATTTTGTTACAGCAATCTACACTCAATACCCCATAATGACAAAGAAAAAACAGGTTTGTAGACATTTTTGCAAATGTATTAAAAATAAAATATAGAAATATCTTATTTACATAAGTATTCAGACCCTTTGCTATGAGACTCAAAATTGAGCTCAGGTGCATCCTGTTTCCATTGATCATCCTTGAGATGTTTCTACAACTTGATTGGAATCCACCTGTGGTCAATTCAATTGATTGTACATGATTTGGAAAAATCACACACCTGTCTAGATAAGGTCCCACAGTTGACAGTACATGTCAGAGCAAAAAGGAATTGTCCGTAGAGCTCCGAAACAGGATTGTGTCGAGGTACAGATTTGCGGATGGGTACCAAAAAAGGTCTGTTGCATTGAAGGTCCCCAAGAACACAGTGGCTTCCATCATTCTTAAATGGAACAAGTTTGGAACCACCAAGACTCTTCCTAGAGCTGTCCACCCGGCCAAACTGAGCAATCTGGGGAGAAGGGCATTAGTCAGGTAGGTGACCAAGTACCCGATGGTCACTTTGACAGAAATCTAGAGTTCCTCTGTGGAGATGGGAGACAACCAGATATGGTTGTCCTTCTGGAAGGTTCTCCCATCTCCACAGAGGAACTCTGGAGCTCTCTAGTCTTCACCAAGTAGCTCCTCATCAAAGGCATTTTCATTCAAGAAGTCCATGATCTCATGGTCCTCCTCATCCTGCAGGCCTTCCTCAGGATGAATGGAAGGGAATTGTGTAGTTATCAACCTGTTGGCAAGGTGACAAAAGTCAAATTGTACAATCCAAAAGGTTTGTACAAAATGTGTGAAAACGTAACCATTAAATATCTGATAGTCCATAACTGAAATAATATACTCAAGTACAGTACCAGTCAAAAGTTTGAAAATAGTAAAAATAAAGAAAAACCTTTGAATGAGTAGGTGTCCAATCTTTTGACTGGTACTGTATGTCTGTAGCAAAGTCTGACCAGCTATACCTACAGCCTGAGGTTCCATAAGCCCTATGATCTATCATAAGGGTTATATATTCAATCAACTATTTTTTAGGAATCATATCACAGATAAACATACACCCTAATGAGAGATCGTGCTCGCTAATAATCATAATATCCCTCTCTCTTCTGGCTACAAATCCAATTGCAAGCAAGTTAGTTTTAGCTCCAATACCCAATGACATACTGTCAAAGAAAACACAAACATAAAAAAATGACAAGACGATCTAAATCAAGTAGGCTACCTTGGTCCGTTGGGTGACTGACTGACTGCAGCTTGAACAACAGTCAACAGGTTAGCTACCATTAGTTAGATCACAGACTGGTAGCTATCAATCTAGCTAACATTATCTGAAGTGACACTATAGTGGCCTGGAAATATGATGACATAGCTAATGTAGGTAAGTAATTAGTAGGAAATAACCTTGCCATCATTATCATGTAACCAAATTTACTTTAGAGACGGCAATTGCCATAACTAGAAAAGTTCATAAAAAATAGCTAGCTAGCAATGCCAATGTCCGCTAGCTAAAATCCAGTCCTGTCCTTAAATCCTAAGCAGCTAGCTAAAGTTTTGCCAGAAGATACCGAGCCTACCGTTACGCTGGTGTACACCGAGCTGCACTGGGGTTAGAACGCAATCATGGTTACATAAAGACACCGTGGAGTTAGTGCGAGATATGGGTTGGAAAGCGTACCTCAATGCAGGCATGGGATAGGCAACTGTACACCAACATCTGACCTTTATTGACACTGTTCCACCGAGAAGATTGAAATTCAGCTAGTTTTCCTAGAAAACTGCCCATTTCGTCCCCATGCTAGCTAGCAGTAGCCACAGCAGCCAGTCTTCTCGGTGGAGCAGTATGAATAAAGGTACAATTCGGAGTACAGTGGCATTTCCCATCGCTGCAAAGGAACGTTTTACGACCCATTTTCACACCGGCTCCACGGTGTCTTAACGGAATCATAATTGCGTTCCGACTCCAGTGCAGCTCAGTGTAAACAAGTGTAACGGTAGGGTCAGTATCTTGTGACAAGCTACATTTATACTCCATCACATTGATGAAAAGAGGTTTTCCTACTAATGATGTGGGACTTTTAGAAATGTCATATTTTTTCCAAGTCACTACAATGCACTTTAGACAAAATCTTCATCAGCACATGGCGGCTCAGAATGCCATTGAGTAGCTACTAGAACGTTAATTTGGGCATCAGTCCTCAAGACAACATTCAAAACAATATTGTGATGAATGATGCCACCCATGAATAGCATGTCATTAACTTATAAGATAAAAAAAAAATATCTAGACACTTACTTCATGAATGGTTGATGCTGCTGCCGATTAGAAAATCAATGCGATGCTTGACCGAACTGCTGGGAAATCCACGTGCACCTAGGCTGATTTGCAATGTAGTCTGATGCCAAAGTGTGCTGTGCAGGTTTGACTCAACTCCTCTGACAGTTAGATTATGAAAAATACATCAAAGCCAAATCAGATGAAGTGATTGTTTGGAGGGAATACAGTGCAAAGGCAGCCATGCTGCACAATCTCTCTTGCTTTTGGGTGGGACCGGCACTAAAACTAGAAGGGAATATGTAAATAACAAATGAATTTTTAAAAATGTATTATTATCAGATCGCCGGGTGACGTTATGTGCGTGGGCCAAAATTACATCCCACCTGAACAGGCTGAAATCCCACGTGCTTTTACACAAAAATGACTGTCATAATTTTCACGATTTCAGAGTGTTATTTCGACCTCATAGTGTGGAAACATCGTCCGAAAAACTGGAAAACATGTTTTAAACCGCACTGCCTCTTTAAAGCCAGCCAGCCCTCCCTGAGAAGCAGCCAGACAGTGTTCCGCCTCAGTGAACATTCTAGCTATTAAACCTTCTCTGTTTTGTTTTATGCTTCAGATGGAATGTTGTTCAATCAGGACAATTCAGTATGTGTTCTGTAGAACTCTTATAACAGTGTAAAGAGTTTCTGTGTATGTTTTGTAGCACTCTGAAAATAGTACTGATTTTTGTACAATAGCTTTGATGCAGCTAGGTGGTGGTATTAGGTGCTGGTGTGTAGGTGCGTGCGTCGGCGGGGTGGGGGCGGTGGAGTATCCACGTGCCGGTTTTGGTGGGCCTGTCTGCATCAAAATCCAGGGCTGTTTTTTTTTTTAAACCTCCCTGTGCGTGTGTGTGTGGTGACTAGTGTCCCAGAATCATGTGTACAGAGAAAAGGTGTGTGTGCACTGTGCACATGCTCCAGTAGGAGCATCTGTATTCTTTGTGTGTACAGAAAACATAATGAGTCCCCCACCCTAACACCCCTGACCCCTACCCCCCACCTCAGACTCATAATCAGACAGTCGAGTTTGTGTTACATGTGCTGATCCCAGTTGCCAAGGACCCATCTGCATCTGCATGGTGTTAGAAATATATATATAGACTTTGCAATAAGCCACCCTCCTAGCTCCCGGTCGATCATGCAGATGCCCCATGGGAAAAGTGTGTGACATATGCGTCATGGGGAAAATATAGGAGAATGTGCATATGTAACATGTCTGAGCGCACATACAGTATGTGTGTGTGTAAAGTCTTCTCTGTGTGAACGTTTCCTCTTTGTTCCACCTGCGTATAGCCATCTCGTACAGCAGTCAGTTGAACAAGAGAGAGGCTTAACAGAACAGCGGGGAATATAGACTGAGCTAACCTGACAATGCGGGAGCCACACACACTGGAGACACACAGGGAGTTAATTTACATTACAGGGAATGAGAGTGAATGATGGCTTTCCATCCTTTAGCATTCCTTAATAGGGAGTATAATAGGGATGAGCATTTGAAATCATTTCACTATTCAAATAATATTGTAACCCATATGCAGATTTACTCAGTTTATCATTAGAATACAATAACAGGGGGTGTATCACTTTAAGATAGCTTCAGACTTAACCCCATCGCGACGTCCCCCAAAGGCTAACTTTCTAGCCCTTGCTATCTGCTTGCTTGCTAATTCGGCCTGCTAACTGCTAGCTTGTTTAGCCCCGGCCTACAAACTGTTAGCTTGTTAGCACAGGCCTGCTAACTGTCTGAATCGCCGCGTCTCCAGCCAGCCCAACCACTCACTGGACCCATATTTACTTTCAATCTCTTTTCGATTTTTAATTCGATTATACATTCTGGTAACCTGCCTCACCCAATGTGATACGGAATTGCTATTATTTTTAATTTGTAGAACACATTTAAGAACCTCCAGAAGCAAACCAGCTAACTAGCTACAAGCTATTTAGTCATTGTTAGCCACTGCTAGCGGCTTTAACATTCTGCACAGCCAGCCAGTTTTTTAGCCTGGATAATACTCGCCAGCCTAGCTTCCCTGTCCCATCCACCGCTGCCCCCTGGACGCTGTGATCACGTGGCTACATAGCTGATGCCTGCTGGACTGTCCATTAATCACGGTACTCCATTCTGTTTGTTTATGTTTTATCTGTCGGCCCCAGCCGCACAGGCTCTGTGTGTAGTTAATCCGACCCTCTCTGCCTAGTCAACGCCATTTTACCTGCTGTTGTTGTGCTAGCTGATTAGCTGTTGTCTCACCTACTGTTTTAGCTAGCTCTCCCAATCAACACCTGTGATTACTGTATGCCTCGCTGTATGTCTCTCTCAAATGTCAATATGCCTGGTATACTGTTGTTCAGGTTAGTTATCATTGTTTTAGTTTACAATGGAGCCCCTAGTTCCACTCTTCATACCCCTGATACCTCCTTTGTCCCACCTCCAACACATGCGGTGACCTCACCCATTACAACCAGCAACCAGCATGTTCTGGGACACTGTGAAGTCCATGGAGAACAAGAGCACCTCCTCCCAGCTGCCCACTGCACTGAGGCTAGGTAACACCGTCACCACTCATAAATCCATGATTATCAAAAACTTCAACAAGCATTTCTCAACGGCTGGCCGTGCCTTCCTCCTGGCTACTCCAACCTCGGCCAACAGTTCCGCCCCCCCCACCCCGCAGCTACTCGCCCAAGCCTCTCCAGGTTCTCCTTTACCCAAATCCAGAAAGCAGATGTTCTGAAAGAGCTGCAAAACCTGGACCCGTACAAATCAGCTGGGCTTGACAATCTGGACCCTCTATTTCTGAAACTATCCGCCGCCATTGTCGCAACCCCTATTACCAGCCTGTTCAACCTCTCTTACATATCGTCTGAGATCCCCAAGGATTTGAAAGCTGCCGCAGTCATCCCCCTCTTCAAAGGGGGAGACACCCTGGACCCAAACTGTTACAGACCTATATCCATCCTGCCCTGCCTAAGGTCTTCGAAAGCCAAGTCAACAAACAGGTCACTGACCATCTCGAATCCCACCGTACCTTCTCCGCTGTGCAATCTGGTTTCCGAGCCGGTCACAGGTGCACCTCAGCCACGCTCAAGGTACTAAACGATATCCTAACCGCCATCGATAAAAGACAGTACTGTGCAGCAGTCTTTATCGACCTGGCCAAGGCTTTCGACTCTGTCAATCACCATATTCTTATCGGCAGACTCAGTAGCCTTGGTTTTTCTGATGACTGCCTTGCCTGGTTCACCAACTACTTTGCAGACAGAGTTCAGTGTGTCAAATCGGAGGGCATGCTGTCCGGTCCTCTGGCAGTCTCTATGGGGGTGCCACAGGGTTCAATTCTCGGGCAGACTATTTTCTCTGTATATATCAATGATGTTGCTCTTGCTGCGGGCGATTCCCTGATCCACCTCTACGCACACGACACCATTCTGTATACTTCCGGCCCGTCCTTGGACACTGTGCTATCAAACCTCCAAACGAGCTTCAATGCCATACAACACTCCTTCCATGGCCTCCAACTGCTCTTAAACGCTAGTAAAACCAAATGCATGCTTTTCAACCGTTCGCTGCCTGCACCCACACGCCCGACTAGAATCACCACCCTGGATGGTTCTGACCTTGAATATGTGGACATCTATAAGTACCTAGGTGTCTGGCTAGACTGTAAACTCTCCTTCCGGACTCATATCAAACATCTCCAATCTAAAATCAAATATAGAGTCGGCTTTCTATTTCGCAACAAAGCCTCCTTCACTCACGCCGCCAAACTTACCCTAGTAAAACTGACTATCCTACCGATCCTCGACTTCGGCGATGTCATCTACAAAATAGCTTCCAACACTCTACTCAGCAAACTGGATGCAGTTTATCACAGTGCCATCCGTTTTGTTACTAAAGCACCTTATACCACCCACCACTGCGACCTGTATGCTCTAGTCAGCTGGCCCTCGCTACATATTCGTCGCCAGACCCACTGGCTCCAGGTCATCTACAAGTCCATGCTAGGTAAAGCTCAGCCTTATCTCAGTTCACTGGTCACAATGGCAACACCCACCCGTAGCACTCACTCCAGCAGGTGTATCTCACTAATCATCCCTAAAGCCAATACCTCATTTGGCCGCCTTTCGTTCCAGTTGTCTGCTGTCTGTGACTGGAACGAATTGCAAAAATCGCTGAAGTTGGAGACTTTTATCTCCCTCACCAACTTCAAACATCTGCTATCTGAGCAGCTAACCGATCACTGCAGCTGTACATAGTCTATCGGTAAATAGCCCACCCAATTTTACCAACCTTATCCCCATACTGTTTATATTTATTTACTTTTCTGCTCTTTTGCACACCAATATCTCTACCTGTACATGACCATCTGATCATTTATCACTCCAGTGTTAATCTGCAATATTGTAATTATTCGCCTACCTCCTCATGCTTTTTGCACACAATCTATATAGACTCTCTTTTTTCTACTGTGTTATTGACTTGTTAATTGTTTACTCCATGTGTAACTCTGTGTTGTCTGTTCACACTGCTATGGTTTATCTTGGCCAGGTCGCAGTTGCAAATGAGAACTTGTTCTCAACTAGCCTACCTGGTTAAATAAATGTGAAATTTAAAAAAAGGCATCAAGTATATTCTTTTGGTCATTTTTCAGCAGTGGTACGATTTACAGCTATGGTCTTAGAATTACATTGGAATGCATTAGCTGTTATCCATGTTGTAATTACTCTATGCAAGTAGACAAATGCACCTTGCAGCTCCTCATATTCAGCTTAACTCAGCATTAATACCCTCTTTGGGATAGGCGGGACGCTAGCACCCCATCTGGCCAATAGCCAGGGAAAATGCAGAGCACCAAATTCAAATAAAATTCTATAAAAATCAAACTTTCATTAAATCACACACGTAAGACACCAAATTAAAGCTACACTCGTTGTGAATCCAGACAACATGTCAGACTTCAAAAAGGCTTTTCGGTGGAAGCATAAGATGCTATTATCTGATAATAGCACAACATGAGAGAGTAGCATATTTCAACTCTGCAGGCGCGACACAAAACGCAGAAATAAAATATAACTCATGCCTTACCTTCGACGAACTTCTTTTGTTGGCACTCCAATATGTCCCATAAACATCGCAAATGGTCCTTTGTTCGATTAACTCTGTCCATATATATCCAAAATGTCCATTTATTTGGCACATTTGATCCAGAAAAACACTGGTTCCACTACAAAATATCTCAGTTACCTGTAAACTTTGCCAAAACATTTCAAACTACTTTTGTAATACAACTGTAGGTATTTTTAAACGTAAATAATCAATAAAATTGAAGACGGGATGATCTGTGTTCAATACAGGAAGACAACAAACTCAAGCATGCTTTCTGGTCTTGCGCAACTATTCAAACAGTACACATGATGTGACACTTGTTCAAGATGGCCGTACTTCTTCATGACACAAAGGAATAACCTAAACCAATTTCTAAAGACTGGTGACATCCAGTGGAATCGGTAGGAACTGCAAACAGTAGAGCGATTTTCTAGGTTAGCCAGCCAGCTATTGTCGTTCTTTTAAAGTAACGGAACGCAATCAACCTTGCTAGCTAGCCAGCTAGCCCCCGAATAGCAGCACTGTAGAAACTATTACACTCGACGGAACGACTTGATTAGTGTAGTGTCAACATCGCAGCCACTACCAGCTAGCCTACTCCAGCAGTACTGTATCATTTCAATCATTTTAGTCATAAGATTCTTGCTACGTAAGCTTAACTTTCTGAACATTCGAGACGTGTAGTCCACTTGTCATTCCAATCTCCTTTGCATTAGCGTAGCCTCTTCTGTACCCTGTTAACTATGTGTCTATCTATCCCTGTTCTCTCCTCTCTGCACAGACCATACAAACGCTCCACACCGCGTGGCCGCGGCCACCCTAATCTGGTGGTCCCAGCGCGCACGACCCACGTGGAGTTCCTGGTCTCCGGTAGCCTCTGGAACTGCCGATCTGCGGCCAACAAGGCAGAGTTCATCTCAGCCTATGCCTCCCTCCAGTCCCTCGACTTCCTGGCACTGACGGAAACATGGATCACCACAGATAACACTGCTACTCCTACTGCTCTCTCTTCGTCCGCCCACGTGTTCTCGCACACCCCGAGAGCTTCTGGTCAGCGGGGTGGTGGCACCGGGATCCTCATCTCTCCCAAGTGGTCATCTCTCTCTCTCCCCTTACCCATCTATCTATCGCCTCCTTTGAATTCCATGCTGTCACAGTTACCAGCCCTTTCAAGCTTAACATTCTTATCATTTATCGCCCTCCAGGTTCCCTCGGAGAGTTCATCAATGAGCTTGATGCCTTGATAAGCTCCTTTCCTGAGGACGGCTCACCTCTCACAGTCCTGGGCGACTTTAACCTCCCCACGTCTACCTTTGACTCATTCCTCTCTGCCTCCTTCTTTCCACTCCTCTCCTCTTTTGACCTCACCCTCTCACCTTCCCCCTACTCACAAGGCAGGCAATACGCTCGACCTCATCTTTACTAGATGCTGTTCTTCCACTAACCTCACTGCAACTCCCCTCCAAGTCTCCGACCACTGCCTTGTATCCTTTTCCCTCTCGCTCTCATCCAACACTTCCCACACTGCCCCTACTCGGATGGTATCGCGCCGTCCCAACCTTCGCTCTCTCTCCCCCGCTACTCTTTCCTCTTCCATCCTATCATCTCTTCCCTCTGCTCATACCTTCTCCAACCTTTCTCCTGACTCTGCCTCCTCAACCCTCCTCTCTTCCCTTTCTGCATCCTTTGACTCTCTATGTCCCCTATCCTCCAGGCCGGCTCGGTCCTCCCCTCCCGCTCCGTGGCTCGATGACTCATTGCGAGCTCACAGAACAGAGCTCCGGGCAGCCGAGCGGAAATGGAGGAAAACTCGCCCTCCCTGCGGACCTGGCATCCTTTCACTCCCTCCTCTCTACATTTTCCTCCTCTGTCTCTGCTGCTAAAGCCACTTTCTACCACTCTAAATTCCAAGCATCTGCCTCTAACCCTAGGAAGCTCTTTGCCACCTTCTCCTCCCTCCTGAATCCTCCTCCCCCTCCCCCCTCCTCCCTCTCTGCAGATGACTTCGTCAACCATTTTGAAAAGAAGGTCGACGACATCCGATCCTCGTTTGCTAAGTCAAACGACACCGCTGGTTCTGCTCACACTGCCCTACCCTGTGTTCTGACCTCTTTCTCCCCTCTCTCTCCAGATGAAATCTCGCTTCTTGTGACGGCCGGCCGCCCAACAACCTGCCCGCTCGACCCTATCCCCTCCTCTCTCCTCCAGACCATTTCCGGGGACCTTCTCCCTTACCTCACCTCGCTCATCAACTCATCCCTGACCGCTGGCTACGTCCCTTCCGTCTTCAAGAGAGCGAGAGTTGCACCCCTTCTGAAAAAACCTACACTCGATCCCTCCGATGTCAACAACTACAGACCAGTATCCCTTCTTTCTTTTCTCTCCAAAACTCTTGAACGTGCCGTCCTTGGCCAGCTCTCCCGCTATCTCTCTCAGAATGACCTTCTTGATCCAAATCAGTCAGGTTTCAAGACTAGTCATTCAACTGAGACTGCTCTTCTCTGCATCACGGAGGCGCTCCGCACTGCTAAAGCTAACTCTCTCTCCTCTGCTCTCATCCTTCTAGACCTATCGGCTGCCTTCGATACTGTGAACCATCAGATCCTCCTCTCCACCCTCTCCGAGTTGGGCATCTCCGGCGCGGCCCACGCTTGGATTGCGTCCTACCTGACAGGTCGCTCCTACCAGGTGGTGTGGCGAGAATCTGTCTCCTCGCCACGCGCTCTCACCACTGGTGTCCCCCAGGGCTCTGTTCTAGGCCCTCTCCTATTCTCGCTATACACCAAGTCACTTGGCTCTGTCATAACCTCACATGGTCTCTCCTATCATTGCTATGCAGACGACACACAATTAATCTTCTCCTTTCCCCCTTCTGATGACCAGGTGGCGAATCGCATCTCTGCATGTCTGGCAGACATATCAGTGTGGATGACGGATCATCACCTCAAGCTGAACCTCGGCAAGACGGAGCTGCTCTTCCTCCCGGGGAAGGACTGCCCGTTCCATGATCTCGCCATCACGGTTGACAACTCCATTGTGTCCTCCTCCCAGAGCGCTAAGAACCTTGGCGTGATCCTGGACAACACCCTGTCGTTCTCAACCAACATCATGGCGGTGGCCCGTTCCTGTAGGTTCATGCTCTACAACATCCGCAGAGTACGACCCTGCCTCACACAGGAAGCGGCGCAGGTCCTAATCCAGGCACTTGTCATCTCCCGTCTGGATTACTGCAACTCGCTGTTGGCTGGGCTCCCTGCCTGTGCCATTAAACCCCTACAACTCATCCAGAACGCCGCAGCCCGTCTGGTGTTCAACCTTCCCAAGTTCTCTCACGTCACCCCGCTCCTCCGCTCTCTCCACTGGCTTCCAGTTGAAGCTCGCATCCGCTACAAGACCATGGTGCTTGCCTACGGAGCTGTGAGGGGAACGGCACCGCAGTACCTCCAGGCTCTGATCAGGCCCTACACCCAAACAAGGACACTGCGTTCATCCACCTCTGGCCTGCTCGCCTCCCTACCATTGAGGAAGTACAGTTCCCGCTCAGCCCAGTCAAAACTGTTCGCTGCTCTGGCCCCCCAATGGTGGAACAAACTCCCTCACGACGCCAGGACAGCGGAGTCAATCACCACCTTCCGGAGACACCTGAAACCCCACCTCTTCAAGGAATACCTAGGATAGGATAAGTAATCCTTCTCACCACCCCCCCTTAATGATTTAGATGCACTATTGTAAAGTGGCTGTTCCACTGGATGTCAGAAGGTGAATTCACCAATTTGTAAGTCGCTCTGGATAAGAGCGTCTGCTAAATGACTTAAATGTAAATGTAAATGTAAACAAGTCCCTTAGAAATCTGGTTTCCCAATGAAAAGACATTGAATAGACAGTGACCTCAATGAAAACGAAAATCGGAATGGTTTGTCCTCTGGGTTTTGCCTGCTACATAAGTTCTGTTATACTCACAGACATGATTCAAACAGTTCTAGAAACGTCAGAGTGTTGTCTATCCAAATCTACTAATAATATGCACATCTCATATTCTGGGCATGAGTAGCAGGAAGTTGAATTTGGGCACGCTATTTATACAAAAGTGAAAATGCTGCCCCTATCCCGAATAAGTTTTAAGCATATTTAGCTAATGCATCGCATTTATGCTGTTGAACATTGCACGTGCATGAAATATCATTTTCCGACGATAGGCACATATTGAACATTTGTCTTCCTTCCAAGCATGTCATGGAAGCTGGAGGAAGCAGTTTGTTGTAATCACCAGCGAAATCACTTGTTTGTGCGGTACTACGTGGGACTGTTCCTCATCTCATCTACTTGAAAAAGGAAACATTTTATTAATATACAAGGTTGTTTATATTCATTTTAGCCTGTGCACAACCATAGGAGCTTTATGGTGTACACCAAAAATAGAGTGTTATTGCATTTGCATAACTGTGTTGGTTTGATGTAGGAATGTTGTCGTTGTTTTACTGAAAACATAAGTCAATACATACGGACTTACAGTCACATTATTCATATACGCTCCAGCTCAAAGAATAGATATTTATTTTAACATTTTAATGAGAGTAATACAACTTGTACATGGTAAAGTACCCTTAATTCTTATTACAAGGTTTTGGGTTACAATATCATAAAATGTTTTCGGATATCTGGATAGTAGAAATATGTGTGTTTAACCTGAGCACTTGCTGCGTGATGGAGGCATTTGCTTTTTTGTCCTCTATTGGTCCCGCAAGCAAGGGGGAGGCCGATGACTGAGCGCCCCCATCAAATAAACTCAATGAATTGCGAACTCCTTGAATTTCGCAATTATATCCTTAAAAAAATTTTTTTGCTCACTTTTTTTGTTTTTACACTTGGAATATTTTTTTTTTTTACAATATTTTTTTTATTAATACAAATGATTGAATAATATCTGTTTGGATATTCAAATAATCGAGCCCATTTCTAGAGAATAACACTTCAATCTGTCTAAAATAATTATAGATATACTGTATAATATAAATGCCTCTTAGCAGATGCTTTACCCAAAACAACAATGTGCATACATTGGTATGTGTATGTGATCCCTGCTGGGATTGAACCCACGACCTTGGCATTGCTAGTGCCACACTCTTACCAACTAAACCATAGGACTATAATTAACATGGACCGATTCTTCCATGAATTATCAACCCTTGATATGGAATGTTTATGCATATTCGTATGATGTAGAATAATGTATTTTAGTAAGGCTTATAATACCTTCAGTCAATAAGAACAAATTCTTATTTACAATGACGGCCAACCTCGGCCAAATCTAGACGATGCTGGGCCAATCACGACTGGATGTGATCCAGCCTGGAATCAAACCAGGGACTGTAGTGACACCTCTCACACTGATAGGCAGTGCAATAGACCGCTGCGCCACTCGGGAGCACGAGAACAAGGCTGTAACATAACAAAATGTGGAAAAAGTTAAGGGGTCTGAATACTTTCCGAAAGCACTGTGTATACATGCTTATGACAAATCTTATGATTTGTCATAGGCATTACAGTGTATTATACCTGTCAGCTTTAAAATATAGAGTTACAACAGTAATTTGATAATTAGATAAACAGAGTAGCAGCAGTGTAAAAGAGGGTTCTGGGTAGCCCTTTGATTAGCTGTTCAGGAGGCTTATGGCTTGGGGGTAGAGGCTGTTATTAAGAAGCCTTTTGGACCTATACTTGGCGCTCCGATACCACTTGCCGTGCAGTAGCTGTGGCTGGAGTCTGACTATTTTTATGGCCTGGATGGCGGGAAGCTTGGCCCAAAGTGATATACTGGGTCGTACGCACTACCCTCTGTAGTGCATTGCGGTCAGAGGCCGTGCAGTAGACATACAAGGCAGTGATGCTCTCAATGGTGCAGCTGTGAACCTTTTAAGAATCTGAGGACCCATGCCAAATCATTTCAGTCTCCTGAGGAGGAATAGGCTTTGTCTTGCCCTCTTCACGACTGTCTTAGTGTGTTTGAACCATGATAGTTTGTTGGTGATATGGACACCAAAGAACTTGAAGTTCTCAACCTGCTCCACTGCAGCTTGTCGATGAGAATGGGGGCGTGCTCGGTCCTCCTTTTCCTGTAGTCCACAATCATGTCCTTTGTCTTGATCACGTTGAGGGAGAGGTTGTTTTCCTGGCTGGCACCACACGGCCAGGTCTCTGACCTCCTCCCTATAGGCTGTCTCGTTGTTGGTGATCAGGCCTACCACGGTTGTGTCATAGGCAAACTTGATGATGGTGTTGGAGTCATGCCTGGCCATGCAGTCAAGAGTTAACCGGGAGTACTCGAGGGGACTGAGCACGCACCCCGAGGGGCCCCCGTGTTGAGGATCAGCGTGGGCGGATGTGTTGTTACCTACCCTTACCACCTGGGGGAGACCTGTCAGGAAGTCCAGGATCCAGTTGCAGAGGGAGGTGTTTAGTCCCAGGGTCCTTAGCTGAGTGATGAGCTAATCATGGCGCTGACAGAGATGGTCGCCTCACTTCGAGTTCTTAGGAAACTATGCAGTATTTCGTTTTTTTATGTATTATTTCTTACATTGTTACCCCAGGAAATCTTAAGTCTTATTACATACAGCCGGGAAGAACTATTGGATATAAGAGCACGTCAACTTACCAACATTACGACCAGGAATACGACTTTCCCAAAGCGGAGCCTCTGTTTGGACCACCACCCAGGACAATGGAACTAATACCAGTAGGCGATCCAAAACAACGATGACGCAGAAGGGGCAGATGAAGTGGCCATCTGGCCAGGCTCTGTAGACGTGCACATCGCACACTGCTCCCGAGCCAATGTCCAATCTCTTGACAACAAGGTAGACGAAATTTGAGCAAGGGTTGCTTTCCAGAGAGACATCAGAGATTGTAACATTCTCGGTTTCTCGGAATATATTGGTCGGAATCGGTTCAGCCACCGGGCTTCTCCTTGCATCGCGCCAACAGAGATAAACACCTCTGGGAAAAGGAAGGGTGGGGGTGTATGCTTTATGATTAACGACTCATGGTGTAATAATAACAACATACAAGAACTCAAGACCTTTTGCTCACCTGATCTAGAATTCCTTACAATCATGTGCCGGCCATTTTACCTATCAAAATAATTAATTCTCGTCAGTTATAGTCACAGCTGTGTACATTCCCCCTCAAGCAGACACCAAGATGGCCATCAAGGAACTTCACTGGACTATATGCGAACTGGAAACCATACATCTTGAGGCTGCATTAATTGTAGCTGGGGATTTTAACAAAGCAAATTTGAGAACAACCTAAATTCTTCCAGCCTATTGATTGTGCTACACGTATGCGCAATACCCTTGATCACTGCTACTCTAACTTCCGCGATGCATACGAAGCACTCCTCCGCCATCCCTTCGGCAAATCCGATCACAACACCATCTTTCTCAAACAGGACGTACCAGTGACGAGAACCATCAACGCTGGTCCGACCAATTGGAAGCCATGCTTCAAGATTGTTTTGATCACGTAGACTGGAAAATGTTCCGATCAGCCTCAGAGAACAACATCGACCTATACGCTGACTCGGTGAGTGTTTATTAAGAAGTGCATTGGAGAGGTTGTACACACGGTGACTATTATAACCTACCCTAACCAGAAACCATGGATGGATGTCGGCATTCATGCAAAACTGAAAGCGCGATCCACCATATTTAACCATGGAAAGAGGTCTGGAAACATAATCTCCACTTCGCTGGCCCTCAACATTATTGCCACACAAAGGCCCTATGTCATACCCACTGTGACTATTAAAACCTACCCTAACCAGAAACCGTGAATGGATGGCAGCATTCATGCAAAACTGAAAGCGCGATCCACCATATTTAACAATGGAAAGAGGTCTGGAAACATAATCTCCACTTTGCTGGCCCTCAACATTAGGGCCACACAAAGGGGTGCATTGCTCAGCCCCCTCCTGTACTCTCTGTTCACCCACAACTGCGTGTCAAAGAACGCCTCCAACTCAATCATCAAGTTTGCAGATGACAACATTAGGGGCCTTGATTACCGACAACGACGAGACAGCTTACAGGGAGGAGGTGAGGGCACTCGGAGTATGGCATCAGGAAAACAACCTCTCACTCAACAAAGGAGATGATCGTGGACTTCAGGAAACAATAGAGGGAGCATCCCCCCCTATCAACGCCGAAGGGACAGCAGTGGAGAAGCTGAAAAGTTTTAAGTTCCTCGACATACACATCACAGACCAACTGAAATGGTCCACTCACACCGACAGTGTGGTGAAGAAGGCTCAACAGCGCCTCTTCAACCTCAGGAGGCTGAAGAAATTTGGCTTGTCACCCAAAACCCTGACAGACTTTTACAGATGCACAATTTAGAGCATCCTGTCGGGCTCCTATCATAGCTGCAAGGCTCTCCAGAGGGTGGTGCGGTCTGTACAACACATCACCAGGGGCAAACTACCTGCTCTCCAGGACACCTGCAGCACCCAATGTCACAGGAAGGCCAAAAAGATTATCAAGGACATCAACCACCCGAGCCACTGCCGGGTACAAGTGCATCAAAGCTGGGACCGAGAGACTGAAAAACAGCTTCTATCCCAATGCCATCAGATTGCATCCATCAGTGATTGCTGTTTAGCAGTCTAACTCAGAGAGGCTGCTGCCAACATTGAGACCCAATCACTGGCCACTCTAATAAATGGATCACTAGTACTTTATACAATGCACTCTAAATAATGCCAAATGAATAATGTTTACATATCACATGTATATACTGTATTTTATACCATCTATTGCACCTTGCCTATGCCACTCGGCCATTGCTCATCCATATACTTACATGTACATATTCTCATTCACTCCTTTAGATTTGTGTATTAGGTAGTTGTGGGGGAATTGTTAGATTACGTGTTAGATATTACTGCACTGTCAGAACTAGAAACACAAGCACTGTCAGAACTAGAAACACAAGCATTTCGCTACACTCGCATTAACATCTGCTAACAGTGTGTGTGTGACAAAGAACATTTGATTATTTGATTTGATCTTTGAAAGCACTATGGTGTTGAACACTGAGCTGTAGTAAATGAATAGCATTCTCACATAGGTGTTCCTTTAGTCCAGGTGGGAAAGGGCAGTGTTGAGTGCAACAGAGATTGCATCAACTGTGGATCTGTTGGGGCGGTATGCAAATTGGAGTGGGTCTAGGGTTTCTGGGATAATGATGTTGATGTGAGCCATGACCAGCCTTTCAAAGCACTTCATGGCTACATACGTGAGTGCTACTGGTCGGTATTCATTTAGGCAGGTTAGCTTAGTGTTCTGGGGCACAGGGACTATGGTGGTATGTTTGAAACATGTTGGTATTACAGACTCAGTCAGGGACCGGTTGAAAATGTTAGTGAAGACACTTGCCAGTTGGTCAGTACACGTCCTGGTAATCTGTCTGGCACTGCGGCCTTGTGAATGTTGACCTGTTTAAAACTTCTTCGGGATCGGTGTCCCGTCCACGGGACGGTTGAGCCGACATATGCTAATCGCATTGGCAGAAAGCTTAAATTCTTGTTAATCTAACTGTGCTGTCAAATTCACAGCTATTCAGCTATTACAGTGAAAGCATACCATACTATTGTTTGAGGAGAGTGCACAGTTTGGAACTTGAAAAGTTAATAATAAACCAATTGATACAAAATTTGGAACAGAAATACAATGATTCATTGGATCAGACCTAATCTTTGCACCAACACTGCTGCCATCTAGTGGCCAAAATCTCAATTGCACCTGAGCTGCAATAATACATTATGGCCTCTCTCTTGCATTTCAAAGACATTACAAAAAATACAAAAGAATGGTTGTTTTTTTCTTTATATTACCTTTCACCATATCTATTGTGTTATATTCTTCTACATTCCTTTCACATTTCCACAAACTTCAACGTGTTTCCTTTCAAATGGTACCAGGAATATGCATATCCTTGCTTCAGGGCCTGAGCTACAGGCAGTTAGATTTGGGTATGTCGTTTTGGGCAAAAATGTAAAAAATGGGACGGATCCTTACCCACGGCGAGCATGATCACACAGTCGTCCGGAACAGCTGATGCTCTCATGCATGCTTCAGTGTTACTTTCCTCGAAGCGAACATAGAAGTAATTTAGGTCATCTGGTAGGCTTGTGTCACAGGGCAGGTCGCGGCTGTGCTTCCCTTTGTAGTCTGGAATAGTTTGCAAGCCCTGCCACATCCGTCGAGCGTCGGAGCCGGTGTAGTATGATTCAATCTTAGTCCTGTATTGACACTGTGCCTGTTTGATGGTTTGTCGGAGGGCATAGCTGGATTTCTTATAAGCTTTCTGGGTTAGAGTCCCACTCCTTCAAAGCGGCAGCTCTAGCCTTTAGCTCAGTGTGGATGTTGCCATGTAAACCAAGGCTTCTGGTTGGGATATGTACGTACGGTCACTGTGGGGATGACATCATCAATGCGCTTATTGATAAAGCCAGTGACAGATGTGGTGTACTCCTCAACGCCATCGGAAGAATCCCGGAACATATTCCAGTCTGTGCTAGCAAAACAGTCCTATAGCTTAGCATCTGCCTCATCTGACCACTTTCTTTTTGACCAAGTCACAGGTGCTTCCTGCTTTGGTTTATGTTTGTAAGCAGAAATCAGGAGGATGGAATTATGGTCAGATTTACACGCGTCTGGAGTAAAGGTGTTCTAGAGTTTTATCCCCCTCTGGTTTCACATTTAACATGCTGGTAGAAATTAGGTCAAAAGGATTTGTGTTTCCTGTTTACTTATGACCGTATACAGCTAATTGAGTGCGGTCTTATTGCCAGCATCGGTTTGTGGTGGTATGTGTAGACAGCTATGAAAAATACAGATGAAAACTCTTGGTAAATAGTGAGGTCTAAAGCTTATCATGAGATACTCTACCCTCAGGCGATCAAAACCTCAAGACTTCCTTAGATTTCGTGTACCTGCAGTTGTTTAAAAATATACATAGACCATCACCCTTTACAATCACCCCTTTCTCCTGCATATGACGGGGATGAGGGCCTTGTAGGGCGTCTGAAGTAAATACTTACCGTACGACTTGTTGAAGAAAAAGTAATTCTCCAGTATGGGGTGAATAATCACTGTCATGATATCTAGAAGCTCTTTTCGGTCATAAGACATGGTGGCAGAAACATTAAGTACAAAATAACGGGATCTTAAAACGGCAGTCATCTCCTTCGGCGCCACTCCGATATACCAACAGAGAACATTGAGGTCCCTTTAGGCAGAATTAGAATAGACTCAATTAATGGATTCATCTGTTGGCATTCTTCTCGATTGACACTATTCTTGATCAGTCTGTTGTGATCACGATAGGCGGATGCGGCTACCGTTAGACAGTACTATTGAATAAATGATATGGCTATAGAAGTACTCACCATAATGAGCGAGCTCAGCAGCATGGCCTGGATACGCTTGGTGCCCTGGTGCCTGAATGGAATATCAACAACAGTTTGTTAGCAAATGGTGGGGGGGACTCACTCTTTGTGCAATAAAAAATGTTTAACATGTTTTTTTTAATGATTACCTCATTTCTCTATCCCACACATACAATTTCCAATGCCTCGCAAAGAAGGCCACCCATTGGTAGGTGGGTAAAAAAAATGTAAGCAGATATTGAATATCCCTTTGACCATGGTAAAGCTATTAATTACACTTTGGATGGTGTATCAATATACCCAGTCACTACAAAGATACAGGCATCCTTCTTAACTCAGTTGCCAGAAAGGAAGGATTTCACCATGAAGCCAATGGTGACATTAAAACAGTTACAGAGTTTAATGGCTGTGATAGGAGAAAACTGAGGATGGATCAACAACAATTGTAGATACTCCACAATACCAACGTAACTGACACAGTGAAAAGAAGGAAGCCTGTACAGAAAACAAATATTCCAAAACATGCATCCTGTTTGCAACAAGGCACTAAAGTTATATTGTAAAAATGTGGCAAAGAAATTCACTTTTTGTCCTAAATACAAAAATGGGGCAAATCCAATATAACACATTACTAAGCACCACTCTCCATATTTTCAATCATAGAGGTGGCTGCATCATATTATGGGTATATGTGTAATCGTTAAGAACTGTGAGTTTCAGGATAAAAAATGTGCGGATTGAAGCTAAGCACAGGCAAAATCCTAGAGGAAAACCTGGTTCAGTCTGCTTTCCACCAGATACTGGGAGATGAATTCACCTTTCAGCAGGACAAAAGCCTAAAACACAAGGCCAAATCTTCACTGGAGTTGCTTACAAAGTGGCCAAGTTAGAATTTCAAGTAGATTTAAGTCAAATTGTATGGCAAGACCTTAAATGGTTGTCTAACAATGATCAACAACCAATTTGACAGAGCTTGATGCATTTTTAAAAGAATAATGGGCACAATTCAGGTGTGTAAAGCTCTTAGAGGCTTACCCAGAAAGTCTCACAGCTGTAAAATTAGCTTCTTACAAAGTATTTACTCAGGGTGTGAATTATGTAAACAAGATTTCTCTATTTAATACATTTCAAAACACTGTCATTATGGGGTATTGTGTAAATGGTTGAGATTATTATGATGTTTAATCCATTTTCAATTCAGACTGTAAAACATAAAAATGTGGAATAAGTCAAGGGGTTTGAATATTTTCTGAAGGAATTGTATATGTAGTATAACATATAGCTCTACTAACTAGGTATATTCTCTATGTAACGGTTTTCTGTAGGCGAAGGAGTCGGACCAAAATGCAGCGTGTAGATTGCGATCCATGTTTAATGAAAACGTAAAACACGAATCAATACAAATACTACAAAACAAAAAGAACGTAACGAAAACCGAAACAGCCTATAGTAGTGTAAACTAACAGAGACAGGAACAAGGACACTAAGGACAATCACCCACGAAACACATAAACAATATGGCTACCTAAATATGGTTCCTAATCAGAGACAACGATAATCACCTGACTCTGATTGAGAACCGCCTCAGGCAGCCAATGACTATGCTATACACCCCACACAACCCCAAGACGAAACACACCACAAGTAAGTAAACCCATGTCACACCCTGGCCTGACCCAATAAATGAAGATAAACATAATAAATATAGACCAGGGCGTGACACTCTATAGTACATCTGTGTGGAAAGTCAAGTATGAAAATAAAAGGTATCTACATCCTTATATTATTACTAGAAATAGAGCTATAATAGAAAAATATACATTTTAATTCCAATGGCATCCTGGAAGTGTGTTGTGAATATTCCCAGATGTTTATAAGCACCTTCATAAGCACAGTACCTGTGCAGCACTAACTCATAAAAGTGTGTCATCCAGTGGTGTGTATTCATCAGTGCTAAGGGAAGCCAGGCTTCCGTATAAATTTGACAAAGAAAAAACTAAATCATTTATATTTTTGTCTCTCTTTGCTTCATAATTGTCCTTCAATTTACAAGAGGCTGAATGTATGTCACCGGAGAAAGCAGCTGATCGAGTGAAACAGCGCCCCTCTGTCTCTGTATGTGTAACCCATCTATCTGATGCTGTCTGGTCAAAAAGAGTATGACATTGTTGCCGCCCCTACCATTGAATGCATGGGATGCAAGAGAGCATTTGGCCTCCCTATAAAAAAAATATAAAATAATAGTCAATCAGCGTTGAGCTAAAAGAGAGCTCAACTGTTCATGGTCCTGGAGCACCTAAAAAAAGTGTAAAGTGAAGGCAGTTTGGATTTGGCTTCACACCAATCACATCACATCAGAAGCTAAACGTAATTAGAAAAAAAAACTTGAATTGTTGCATCTCGTTGAATTGTTGTCCCTTTCCCAACTTAGCCATAGATGGAGATAGTGATTTGGACTAGGGGTTTTCCTTAATTCTCCCTACTGGCCAATTATTATGACGGTGATTATGATCCAACCATACATTTATACACTGTGCCCCTTGCCTGAGAGGATGGAAGTTCAATATGTAGCTAGATGAGGTGGGCTAATGTTAACTAGCTGGCTCATCGTTGCACATGAAAGTGAGTTACGCTAGCAAGCGTAACTAAGGTAGAGAGCTGCATTCCCACTGGCCCCGACAGATAGCATTGAGGTGTGGTCTGCATTTTTTATGCTGAGGGTGGGAGTGGGCATCCAGACAAACAACTTTGGGATTATTTCTAACGGTTGTCTTTCTGTTTTGGATGCGTTATCTATTGTATTAAAATAACCTCTGCCATACTATTCAGAAACTGTTATAGGCTAATTCTGCTTCACGTTCTGTAGCCTACCTCACCTCACTTGTGTTGGGTGTGCGAGATCAAATGCATGGTCCCAAATAAATAGCCTGTAGGATGGAAAAGCATACGCAGTTGTCTTTCCAAGGAAATTAACTTCCTAAATATAACATGCTATAGTTTAGGCTCTGACATTGACAGGAAATAAATATTGATAACACATTTTTCTGTCTGCCTGCAAATTGTCCAGCTCCTATTAAAGTTGGTATTATTTCAAAATGGTTGTCTTTCTGTTTGTAGATAATTCGTTATATTGATGATTTTGATTCTGTAGCCTACCTTTCTTCCTTTTTACTGGGCATGTGCAATCAAATAAAAAACATGATAGGCTATAGTTTAAACTCTGACATTGACTGGAATAACACATGACAACACATGTATTTTAGTGTGCTTGCATATCGTCCCGTTCCTAAAAGTTATTCTTTCATCTAGTCAAGCAAGTGTCCACTCTCCTGTATTTAGGCCCAACTCTACAAATTTTCAAACTACATCTAGCCTAATACGGATAGCCGAATATATTGGGCACAGTCAGAATCTCTGGTATTTTGACCTATTTTTTGCACATTTTGATCTTGACTAGGGTGGCAAAATTGTTGGGACCACGGCTGCAAAGTGAGCTGCGTCAGATACATCTAAAATAACATTGCTGGACTGTGGTCAGGTACGGGACTAATTCTTGATGGGACCAGGCCTGCAAAGTGAGCTGTGTCAGATACATCTAAAATAACATTGCTGGACTGTGGTCAGGTACGGGACTAATTCTTGATGGGACCAGGCCTGCAAAGTGAGCTGCGTCAGATACATCTAAAATAACATTGCTGGACTGTGGTCAGGTACGGGACTAATTCTTGATGGGACCAGGCCTGCAAAGTGAGCTGCGTCAGATACATCTAAAATAACATTGCTGGACTGTGGTCAGGTACGGGACTAATTCTTGATGGGACCAGGCCTGCAAAGTGAGCTGTGTCAGATACATCTAAAATAACATTGCTGGACTGTGGTCAGGTACAGGACTAATTCTTGTTGGGACCAGGCCTGCAAAGTGATCTGTGTCAGATACATCTAAAATAACATTGCTGGACTGTGGTCAGGTACGGGACTAATTCTTGCTGGGGCGACTCGGTTAAGAAGACCGTGGCATCGGGCGGGTGAGGCGTGAAAAGCAGCAGGAGCTGGATGAAGATATCAGTCCCGTGCAGACCTCTACTTGAAAGTGCTTCCTCTATTAGCTAGTCCTCTCCTTGGCATCAGGGGCAGCAGACAAACAGAGGAATTCTAATCTCCTCCAACAATTAAGAAAAAGCAAAGGGATAAGGAGGAGAGAAGATGAGTGGGTTGAGTCACTGAGTGGGTTGAGTCACTGATGTGATCTTTCTTTTTGGGTTGGCGCCCCCCCCCCTTGGGTTGTGCCGTGGCGGAGATCTTTGTGGACTATACTCTGCCTTGTCTCAGGATGGTAAGTTGGTGGTTGAAGATATCCCTCTAGTGGTGAGGGGGCTGTGCTTTGGCAAAGTGGGTGGGGTTATATCCTTCCTGTTTGGCCCTGTCCGGGGGTGTCCTCGGATGTCTCCTGACCCCTCCTGTCTCAGCCTCCAGTATTTCTGCTGCAGTAGTTTATGTGTCGGGGGGCTGGGGTCAGTTTGTTATATCTGGAGTACTTCTCCTGTCCTATCCGTTGTCCTGTGTGAATTTAAGTATGCCCTCTCTATTTCTCTCTTTCTTTCTCTCTCTCGGAGGACCTGAGCCCTTAGGACCATGCCTCAGGACTACCTGACATGATGACTCTTTGCTGTCCCCAGTCCACCTGGCCGTGCTGCTGCTCCAGTCTCACCTGTTCTGCCTGCTGCTATGGAATCCTGACCTGTTCACCGGACGTGCTACCTGTCCTAGACCTATTATTTGACCATGCTGGTCATTTATGAACATTTGAACATCTTGGCCATGTTCTGTTATAATCTCCACCCTGCACAGCCAGAAGAGGACTGGCCAAAGTGCTTCAACACCTGCATTGCTTGCTGTTTGGGGTTTTATGCTGGGTTTCTGTACAGCACTTTGAGATATCAGCTGTACGTAGGGCTATATAAATAAATTAGATTTGATAATGCTTCTGATTTTGGTGGGAAATACCAGGTTACCTGGGAGAAAAGTGATTTGTTCTCGGGATGAAGCATTTGTAAAATACCAGGAAAATATTAAACCCTATTACCAAACCAGCCACCCCTAACTCAGAAAGGAGAACCCCCGAGATGAACCTAATGTCCATGGGAAACCCTGTAGCGTGGAGGTAATGAGTGTGACTCACCCAATCTTCACAGTGTCCAGGGTGTGGCAGGGGGTGCCATACACGGGCACCTTGCCCATGATGAACATCATCACCTCCGCGCGCTGGTAGTCTGGCAGGTTGCCACCAAAGAACCCTGTGTGACCATGGGGTAAATTTATGCGTTACAAAACTTTGTCTGTTAAATTGTCAAACGATGCAATTATTTTTCTTTGGCACTCTGACTTTAAAGGAATGGCACAAAGACAAGCTATTTCAAATCATACTGTGTGTAGAGCATACAAATTCAAATGCATGTAACTACGTGGTCAACATTAAAGCCCCCCTCTGCAATTTCAACAGCCTGGAAATGTATTTATAGATAGATATCCATCTAAAAAACAGTATAGGAGGGCTCCAGATTAACTGTTCCCTGTGGTGGCACCAACATTTTCCCCAATCAATAATTTGGTCCTTATAATTATTATTATTTCTTTTGTGATTAATTGTATTGTCTGAAAACGTACAAAATACATCATCTACACAGCAAAAACAGTCTGACATCAAAACAAGTTGGTATTGAGATGAAAGAAATTGTGCTTTATCAATTTACCGGATTTTGGTTAATATTACTTTGGACAAAAACAAGACGTCAATATTCCTGTAATGCTTTTTGTATAAACATCTTAAATTACAGCTCAATTTCAGCAAATTCCAAATATGCGATTAATCCAAGCAGTTACCATAATTTAAAAAATCTAAACGTCTAAATGTTTTTTGGCAGAAATGCCTTCTCGAACATGTGAACTTTCATGTGCCTTAATAACACACTTGTATGCCATCTGTAAATACGAATAAAATTGTTAAATTAAGCCACAAAAAAAGTCAGCAAACTTCCCATGATTGGCTAAGATATTGAGTGGGCTGGACATGCCGAGAGAGGAGTTCGGATTGGTCTGCCATAAAGAATGCTTCTGTCTATTTAAACTGGTCAGTCTGTTGGTAATCGCGTCCATCATGCATGATGATGTATACAGGTAAGATAGTTAGCTACATTTTCTGATATCACACATTTTACATTTTCAGATATTACACATTTCACAGAAATAGGTTTAATTTAGAGCTAAATTGTACCATTAGCTAGCTAGCTAATGTTAGCTGGCTGGCTCCCTACCGAACATTATTCCCATCCCAGACCCATTTGCTTTTCAGGTTAGAGCCTAATGTTAGCTAGATAACATGGAACCTCTTTGGTTAGCTCCCAGCATATTCATGCAGGGTAGTAACGACATGATTTGGCACTATGTTCATTGTTGTTTAACTAGCTAACATTAGCTGGCTGGATCGTTTGCTAATGTTACGTGACTTGTGTCATCTTACACATTGTTTACCTAGCAAGCTAGCTATGGATCTTAAGCTAAAGTGTGCAACACCCGTTGAATATGGCCGGTGTCAGTAAACATCTGCAAAAAAAACAATGAAGTTGTTGCCAGCAGAGCTGGTTAGGCTGTTTTCATGTTATCCAGAGGTAAACAAATCATCGTCCAGAGCGTCAAGTGTTCACTCTGAACATTCCGAGAGCAAAACGAGATGGGTGGACAAAGAAGTGCTCTTCACTAGATACCAAAACATTCAAAGGCCATTTTCTCAAAAGTGAGTTTACAAGTTTACCAACTTTCAAAGCAGAATTACTTTCCCATTGTTCCTTGAATGCAGTGTATGATATACCATTTTGTTGCTCTTAGTCTACTTTTATCCCATACAAAAAAAGCCATTTCAAAATTTGCTACATACCAGGTGGTGAGCCACATTTGGCAGCCCTAAACATGTTCTAAAGTCCTTCAAAGTGGTATTGAGATGGCATGATTCAAGACATGTTTGAGATAGGCCTACATTTAAATCTAGCATGTCCAACCAGGAAAGATGATAATGATATTTTGATGTGCAACACCTAACCAGTGATTGAAATTCAATATGGGTTGACAATTACGCTATTGTTGCTATAACTTTACTGTCTAAATATGGTTATTAGATTATTTTGCTCAATAGACAGTAATATATATATATATATTTTAAATTACATTTAATTTGGGGCTAATTTACCATCTGACTCTGAGGAAGTGGAAACTCAAAACCCTTTATCCAGATAATTAAAGCCATTTTATCTACTACCCAGAGTCAGATGAACTTGTGGATACCTTTTTTATGTCTGTGTGTCCAGTATGAAGGAAGTTAGAAGTAAGTAGTTTTGAGAGTAAATGCTAACTAGAGTTAGCACAATGACTGGAAGTATATACATATATTCTAGCATGCATGGTATCCATGAGTTCATCTGACTCTGGGGAAGTAGATAAAGGGCCTCAATGTGAAAATCCCGAAGTTTCTCTTTAAATATAATTTCCTGCTAGTTAGCCGTGTAACAGAATAATATAACAGTAAATGTAGGCCTAATATCTTAAAATACTTTGCAGCATAAGATGTTGCCTCTATAAAGGCTTATACAATCCCCTCAAATGGCAATATGGGCTTCCCGTGCTCCATAGATACTTAGATACATAGATACAGGGTTAATCGGTACTAAAATGGTCAATATGGAGAGTTGGGGAAAAAATGTCTTACCTACAGAAAGCTGGTTGTGACTAGATGGAGTACCGCTACGGATGAGATTTACCATTGAACAACAGCAAAACTTTGACTTCATCTTTTGAAGCCAGACCACGACTTGATGCTTTTCGTTGTTATGGCGATAGCTATCGACAGTTCGGTAAGTTAGATGAGGGACACTAGCTATCTATGACAAAAAATATACTTTTAACCCACTGTATATTTGTTAACCCATTCATCTGACATGACATAACTAGTGTTCATATGGAAGTTACAGTGACATGACAATTAGCTAAAGTTACTGCCCTCGGGGAGCACGAAGACAAGCTGGAGCGAATTACTAGTGTTTAATCGAGGTGCTTGCCAACGTAAGGTGCTTGCACTGGGCAGCTGTATCACAGTGTCGCAGGCAGTAGCTAACCTGGCCAATTTTCCCTCCCATGATTTTATTGCAAGTAGGATAATAGCCAACACAAGAAATAACTAATATTGATAACCATCTAGATGTCATCTTGATACAAGCATGAACAGCAAAAACACCGGGACAGAGTGTCCTTCGCTCCAGCTTGCCATGCACTGCTGTCTGGGCTGCAACTTTGCGGGACGTTAGCCTAGTGTTGTAGCCAATATCAGGGGGACAGTCACAGTAAGCACACACATACAATGCATACAAGCAACAGCACACCACCATCATTATTTTCATCAAAAATAAAGAATTGTACATTTTACAAACTGAAAATGTACATTTATTTTTGGGCAGAACTAACAGTGAATAGTAGTTCAATGGTAAATCTCATCTTTAGCTGTACTCCAAAAGTCACAGCAAAGGGTCACAAAATGCAACTAAAGGTTGTGGTTATGTAGGCAAGGGCTGGTCCTGCATGTCTGTTGCATGCACACCCCAAACGTCCAAGTGCTTATTTGACTCATTAAGTATGCTAATGCATTTGATTATTTGAAAGGATTTAAAGGGTTAGTTTAAGAGTTGGGAAAACAGGGCAGCGGTTCATGAGATTGATGTAGTTGAAGATTTTACGCACATGCCAACACAGTCAGTGCTGCTTATGGCCGCAATACACTATACTACACTACACTACACTACATATATATATTTTTTCCCCCTTTTTCTCCCCAATTTCGTGATTGGTAGTTACAGTCTTCTCCCATTGCTGCAACTCCCATAGCGACTCGGGAGAGCCGAAGGTCGAGAGGCACGTGTCCTCCGAAACACGACACTGCCAAGTTGCACTGCTTCTTGACACACTGCTCGCTTAACCCGGAAGCCAGCCGCACCAATGTGTCGGAGGAAACACTGTACAACTGACGACCGTGTCAGCGTGCATGCGCCTGGCCCGCCACAGGAGTTGCGAGAGCGCGATGGGAGGGTTTGGAGATGGGCCAAACACCTCCCCTAACCCTGACGACACTGAGCCAATTGTGCAGCGCCTCATCGGCCTCCTGGTCGCGGCTGGCTGCAACACCACCCGGGATGGAACCCGGATCTGTAGTGATGCCTCAACCACTGCGATGCAGTGCATTAGACCGCTGCGCCACTAGGAAGGCCCACACTACACAATTTTTGCCCAGTCTACAGGCTCTAACCATCAAGCCAAATCGTAGTGATCTAGTAATCGGTGTAGTACATACACTTGGCGGCACCCACCAGTGCAATTGGCAATCAGGCCAGAGTCGGACTATATTTGCTGGGCTGGTGTAGTAAGGAAATCTTCATGGCAATGAAGGAAGATGCTGCGATCCTTGTATGTGCATTGTTATGCCTGAAGACAACAGCATTGGATAATGGAAAATACCAACTCCGCTTAACTCTGTTATCCAAATCAACCCTATCAAAGAGATGAAGACATTTAGGCCTATTTTATAATTATAATTAGAAAATTGTAATGATGCTGATGATGACGACGATAATGTCAATATTTTACTTTGGCATGAGTTGGCAGTTGTACAGATGGATCAAGACCAGCGTGTGTTGTTGGTGCCAGTTGTTATTAACTTGTGAGGTAGTTGAAGATAACGTTTTATAGGGCCTCCCGGGTGGCACAGTGATTAAGGGCAGACTCTGGATTCGCGCCCATTCTCTGTCGTAACCGGCCGCGACTGGGAGGTCCGTGGGGCGATGCACAATTGGCCTAGCGTTGCCCGGGTTAGGGAGGGCTTGGTCGGTAGGGATGTCCTTGTCTCATCACGCCTCAGCGACTCCTGTGGTGGGCCGGGCGCAGCGCGCTAACCAAGGTTGCCAGGTGCACGGTGTTTCCTCCGACACATTGGTGCGGCTGGCTTCCGGGTTGGATGCGCGCTGTGTCAAGAAGCAGTGTGGCTTGGTTGGGTTGTGTATCGGAGGACGCATGACTTTCAACCTTTGTCTCTCCCAAGCCCATAAGGGAGTTGTAGCGATGAGACAAGATAGTAGCTACTAAAACAATTGGATACCACGAAATTGGGGAGAAAAAGGGGTAAAAAAAACAACTTTATAGTTCTGAGTCGCTGATTGGCTATGTGGGATATGCCTCGCATCTGCTCTGAGCACTGCTCACACATGGAGGTAATGGCTAATTTGAGGCAGAATATATTCAACATGTTTGAACATCATTGGGATGTCATAAGTACTCGTAGAGTGTCCAGGAGCCTGTGAGAGCATTCAACTGCAAATCAGGTATGTGCTTACACTTCACAGGCATTCTGTTTTACTTTCGGGACCACAGTCTTAATGCTGTTCTTAACACACCATGTTTGGCTGGATTTTACCGTAACTTGGAGCTAAAATTATCAGACTAGACCTGGCTAGCTAGGTTATACGGCTGTCACCGGCAAAGGTTGTCTCACATCGCGGTTGACTCTTGGAACCGCTGTTTCTGACCCGAGTATAAGCATGTCGGAGTCCTCTGATTTGGAGATGCACAGTAAAGCCATAAACTGTGAGAACTGTGATCTGTTCACCATAGTGAAAGAATTTACTGACTTGTACACTTGTGAAAAGTGTAAGCAACTCGTTGCCTCAGAGACCGTATCATTGAACTACTAGAGGAGAACAGGGTCCTAAAAGATCGTCTTCAAGACTGCATGCTGACAAAGAGGATAATCCAGGTTGTTCTATGAGACTGGTCTTCTCTACAGTAGCTACTGAGGGTACTACCTTGGACCACTTTCCTTTATTAACACATCCCACCAACGAACTACTGCGTCTTGCACTACATCATCGGAGGCACAGTGGAATCGAGTTAGAAGTAGGAGAGGAGGACCATTACAACATATCCTCCCTCTGCCCTCTCATCCAGACCTGTAGCTCTCTAACCGTTTTCCAGCTCTGAGCCCCGACTTCATTGGGGCCCTCCGACGAGGTCCTCTGCCGCTCCAAATGTCTTTCCACCCTAGCACCTAGCGCAAGCTCCTCTGAATATAGTCCTGGGTTACTGAGTCGGCCATCCCTGGATCAGCCCCCATAGCACGTCCCACAGGCTTGCAGCGACCTTCTCGTCGTCTTCCAGTGGTTGTTGTTATCGGGAGATCCATAGTTAGGGATATAGTGATCGCAGAAGCAAGGACCCACTGCTTTCTTGGAGCCCATGTTCATGACATAGATCACTAGGTCCCTACTGTAATGAAGCAGCTTCCGAATGCTCACAGCAGTTATTCATGTTGGTACAAACTACAACAATCTTCACAAATCAGAGCAATTAAAAGATGACATCAGAGGGCTCATATACAGGTTAAAAGAGACAGACAGGCAGGTTGTAATTTCTAGGCCTCTATCAACAATACGTCATGAAATGGGATGCTTTAGTCCTCTCCTTTAGTCCTCTGGCTACACTACTGGATTAAATCCTACTGTTCCTCCATGGATTTGAAGTTCATTGACAATGGCTTGAATCCAAATAGGAAAGTGACAAAAGTTATCTTGGCCAACATCGAGGAGGCTCTTATTACATTTACATTACATTTAAGTCATTTAGCAGACGCTCTTATCCAGAGCGACTTACAAATTGGTGAATTCACCTGACTCAACAACAGCCCAACCCCTGCTCATGTAATTGTTCCCATTCCCACTGTTTCACAGTGTTATCGTCATACTGCTACAGATCACGTAGAGGGCTTGGGCTATTACATATCAAGATATCTGGGTGCATGACACGAGCCTGGATATTTTGGTTCTCACAGAGACTTGGGTAAATGGCTCGATCCCGGATAAGGAAATTAACATTACTGATTACAACATCTTTAGGTGTGACAGACCGACAAAAAGGGAGTGGTGGTTATATATGTGCGAAATCAACTCGTGTCATTATGTTCTCTAAATATCACTATACCCAAAAAGTTTAGCTTGTGGTTATAGATGGGGCCCAAAGCCAAAATATACATTTATCGGTTGCAGGGATTTACTGCGATTAATTTCATTGTCTGAAAGCATTTAAAACCTCTTGGCGCACCCATCCCGTTAGCGGGATCATTTTCAACAACATCTGATGAATTGCAGAGCTCCAAATTCTAATTAAATTACTAAAAATATTTAATTTTCATGAAATCACAAGTGCAATATAGCAAAGCAAAGCACAGCTTAGCTTGTTGTTAATCCACCTGGCATGTCAGATAAAAAAAAATAAGATTTTGGTGAAAGCTATCCAAGCATTTATGTTAGGACAACTCTCTCAGCAGACAAAACATTACAAACAGCTAGCAGCAAAGTAGATTGGTAGATTACCTTTGATGATCTTCGGATGTTTGCACTCACGAGACTTGAAAATAAAAGAGAGCCGCACACTCTAGGAGCTCAGATGCAAAAATTGAATTACCAACGTTTCGATAGCCAAGCTGTCTTCATCAGGGTATAATCACAAACACTGCGGGATGACTCGTTTATGTAGTGTCAGAAGACACAGGTGTCTGTAATCATGGGGCGGCAGGGTAGCCTAGTGGTTAGAGCGTTGGACTAGTAACCGAAAGGATGCTAATTCAAATCCCCGAGCTGACAAGTTAACCCACTGTTCCTAGGCCGTCATTGAAAATAAGAATTTGTTCTTAACTGACTTGCCCAGTTAAATAAAGGTAAAAAATAAAAAAAAATGGCCAAGAGTGGCCTAATATTATTGGTTAATTCTCAAATATTAAAATGGCATACAAAGAACAGCAAACTCCTTTTAGACTTCACAAGCTTACAAACAATTATTGACATGATATTAGGCCACTCTTGGCCATGATTACAGACACCAAAATAGGTGTGCGTTTCTTTTTCTTCTAGATCGTTCTGTTACCTAGTAAACAGCACCCTGCCGACAAAAAAGCTCTAAAACGATGCAGAATGATAATTATTTTCCTGACACTGGTCATAGACCCATACAAGATTACTTTGAATATAGCCAAAGGGAGCGTGATAAGATCATTGTTTCTGAGTCCCTTTTTGACATGCCGGGAGGTAATTCTGACCTCTCGAAAGAACTGTTACACGTATCTAAGAGCCAGACGAGAACGCATCTACATATAGTCACTGTTAGTGATTATGTGCGTCAAGGCATTATTCCACGGGGACGGAGGTGGCAAAAAGAACCATCATTGGGACAGCGCACAGATGATTACTGTGAACGCTGGTGTGCCATCCTGAATAAATGCTCTATTGATTTAATGACATTAATTGTTGACCAGTTGAAGAAGGATTTTATTGAAATGGATAACAGGATTAAAGACAAATGCCCAGCTCTACAAATAGCTGTTAATGATGATGGCATATTCAATGAACTGATGAAAACTAACCAAGCGCTCCAGGACAAGTTGTCTACAGAAATAAAGGAACTTAAAATCAAGAAATTCAACCAAGACAAAAAAGACAAGGCCGAGGATAAAGTCTACTTCTGGAGAAACCCTGACAAGGGAGGTCCTGCTCCTCCTCTCCATGGCAGACGCAGGAGGGATGCCGCTTACTTCGATTCACCCCGGTCCGATCAACGCTCTACAACCAGCGCCTCATCGGCTTCCAGCGGCAGTTTTTTATTCGACGAGAGACTGGACAGATGGAAGGGCGGAGGTGGCCATCGACAAGATGCCACACCCGACGGGGTAAGAAGAAACGAATATCAGAGGCAGAGGAGACCGTTCACACGGTCTCAGAACCCACGGGACTGAGTGTCTTTAATTTATCAAGCAAGATACTGAGCCCTGCCCATATCTCTTTGCTTAATAAAAGGTCATCTTTTGTGCCTACAACTCAGTGCAACGATTTAATGTTAAGGTAGACGTGTTTAAGTTTTTAGAAACATCCATTTAAGGGAAAACTTGAGCTCCCCTAATTCTGACACTTCTATTGAGACCAGTAGGTTGCTAACCTGTACATACTCTGACTCCTTTTAGAAGCACAAGTTATTTTATACCTCCAGCCAATCGCAAACCCTCTATCCAGACATATTGCAGACTTGTGGAAAAAGATGTTGGACATCTCCTTAAGAATAAACAGGAGTTCAAATCTTTCCATAATTTACCTAAGGATGAAAAACAAGCTTTGCTGATAAGGGTGGGTCGATTGTACTCATGGATAGGACCCTTTATGGACATGAGGGTCATAGACAGCTGCTTGACATCACCTCTTACAAGAAACTCAGAAGTGACCCCACTTCCCAATTTCAGAATACTATCTTTACTGTCCTAGATGGGTAATTAAGGTCTGGTCAGATAACCAAAAAATAACATGACTTTTTGGCTATTCAACACCCTAAAATTGCCACTTTCTATACTTTGCCGAAATTACACAAGAATGTTACAAAACCTCCAAGGCGCCCTACTGTAGCGGGCATTGATGCAGTAACAGACCCTCTATCTACTTTTGTTGACTTTTTTATTAGACCACTCACAGAACAGCTCCCCTCCTTTGTAAAGGACACCAGCAGTATGATCTCTATCATTGAATCTCTTGGTCCTCTCCCTGAGAATACCTTGTTAGTTACTTTTGATGTTGAGTCGTTATACACAAATATTCCACACGAGGGCGGTATTGAAGCTATGGAACATTTTCTTCTGCAACGTGACCCTAATGAACTACCTTCCAGTGCATGCATTATAACATTGGCTGAAATAGTACTCACACACAACTATGTCATGTTTCTAAATTATTTCTTTATTCATACGAAGGTTACTGCTATGGGATCCTCCATGGCTCCTAACTATGCTAATTTGTATGTGGGTTACATGGAGAAACAGTCTATTTTCAATCCTCTCAAAAGTTTTCTTGCCGAACATCATTATTTGGAAACAGTATATTGATGATATTTTTGTTCTATGGAGGGGTGATGCAAAATAGCTCCAGGCGTTCCATGCTTTTCTTAACTCCTGTTCTGAGCATCTGAGATTTACTATGCAATCTGATACAAGTCAAATCCGTTTTCTTGATCTTCTGATCTTGTGTGAAGATAATGTTTTATACACTGATCTTTACATGAAGCCTACTGATCGTAACAGTTTGTTGATGGCTGATAGTTGTCACCCACTTCCCTTGAAAAATAGTTTGCCCTGCAGCCAATTCTGTCGAATCAAAAGAATTTGCAAAAACAATCAGATTTTGACAGAAATATGGCTGAGACGCAAAGAATGTTCAAGGAGAGGAGCTACAAAAATGATCAGATTAATATTGCCATTGAGAAAATTCAAAACAAAACGAGACATGACCTTTGTCAAGGTCAGTCTCGCAAAAAGACGCATTCTTGTGTTCCAACTACCCGCTATTCAAAGCGTTCTGAACAAATTAAGGGAATTGTTCAAACATTGGCACATTCTAAAATCCGATGATAGTCTCGGTAATGTGTTTTCGGACCTTCCCTTGGTCGTATTCTCGCGGGGCAGAAATCTCAGAGACAAATTGGTAAACTCTGATTTACCACCAAGATATTCCTGAACAACGTCTATTTGCGCCCCTACTGGATGGAAATTACATGTAATGGTTGTGCTCAATGCAATGGCACTTATAAATGTAGATCCGTCAAACACCCACAAACAGGGAAACAGATCCCAATCAAAGGTGTTATTACGTGCTCCACAAAGGCAGTTATTTATCTTATAACTTGTCCTTGTGGTAAAAATTATGTGGGTAAAACAAAGCGCAAATTAAAAGCACGTATCTCAGAGCATCGTAGCACCATTAGGTGTAAAAACTTTACTTATCCAGTTGCGGCCCACTTTTTGGAGGCAGGCCACTCGATTTTGTCTCTACGTTAATTTGGCATCGAACATGTCACCCTCCCTAGGAGAGGGGGTGACCTTGATAATTTATTGTTAAAACGAGAGGCTGCCTGGATCTTTAACTTAAAGACCCTTGTTCCCTTCGTTCTCAACGTAGACTTTGATCTGAAGCCATTCTTGTGATTATTGTGACTTTGCCATTGTAATTGTTTGTAAGCTTGTGTAGTCTAAAAGGAATTTATGATCGTATGCTATCCATTTGTTGTTTGTATGCTGTTCTTTGTATGCCATTTTAATATTTGAGAATTTACCAATGATATTAGGCGACCCTTGGCCATGATTATAGACACCTGTGTCTTTTGACACTACATAAACGAGTCATCCCGCAGTGTTTGTGATTATACCCTGATGAAGACAGCTTGGCTGTCGAAACGTTGGTAATTACATTTTTTGCATCTGAGCTCCTAGAGTGTGCTCTTTTATTTTTAAGTTTTCTACTCCGTTAACCAGCACCTCGCCTAAATAGGTGTGCGTTTCTTTTTCTTCTAGATTGCACTCACGAGACTCCCAGTTACACAATAAATGTTCCAGTTGTTCCATAAAAATTATTTTTGCCGCGTTATGTTCAGAAATCCACAGGCTCGAGCGGTCACGACGGGGCAGACGAAAATTCCAAATAGTATCCGTAAAGGTCGTAGAAAGATGTCAAACGTTTTTTTATAATCAATCCTCCAGGTTGTTTTTACAATAAATAATCTATAATATTTCAACCGGACCGTAGAGTTTTCAATAGGAGTGAGAGAAAATGTCTGCTCATGCATGCAAAACTCTGCTGGCACCCAGCCATCCAATGACGCGATGTGATCTTTCTCGCTCATTTTCAGAATAAAAGCCTGAAACTAGGTCTAAAAAGACTGTTCACACCATGTGGGAAGCCATAGGAAAAGGAATCTGGTTGATATCCCTTTAAATGGAGGGAAGGCATGCAATGGAATAACATTTCAGGAAAAAACAGCTCTTCCGGGTTGGATTTTCCTCAGGTTTTCGCCTGCAATATCAGTTCTGTTATAGTCACAGACAATATTCTGACAGTTTTGGATACTTTAGAGTGTTTCCTATCCTAATATGACAATTATATGCATATTCTAGATTCTGGGCCTGAGAAATAGGCAGTTTCATTTGGGTACGTTTTTTATCCAAACATCAAAACACTGCCCCCTACACACAAGAGGTTAAAATGCACTGAAAATATCTAAAATACATCATATATATACAGCTAAAGAGTGTTTGATCAAATGTCTTGTTTTGCTAACCATTACTTTGGACAAAGTCAGGACGTCAATATTCTTGGAAGGTTTTTTGTATGAAAACAAAACAACTCAAAAAAGTGTAATTCTTCCACTTTTCAACCTCATATTCATTATCTCCAGCACCATACCAGGGTCTACATAAGTGAACATGGTGCGTTTTAATAATGTGTGGTTAAAATTGAATTCTCTGTGGCATTACAGGGTAGGATTAAAAGTAGGAAAAACTTTCAAAACCTGCAACGAGTTTCATGCTACCCACGTCACTGTGAATCTCATAATGTTTGATAATCACTATTTATTAATGTCTTTGGTAGAACTTAACTATATTTTTTCTACAAAATGTAAACATTGGTATTGTGCGGGAGATTATGATAATGGAGGTTGAAAAATCATAGAATTGCCCTTTAAATTAGTTTAATTACATCTGAATGTGCGTTAATCACAATTTATCATAGCAAATCCAGCGATTAACTTGATTAAAAAATATATATACAGTTTGACAGCCCTGTGTAATCCAAAACAGAGCGGGATAAAGACAGATATACTGTAAGAGGACGACGAGCTTCTTTTGAGCCTAAAATGAAGAAAAGCTGTGCAATTTTTTAGGTGGAGATCCTCCCTCAGTTTACAAGGCTTTGCATATTATTATATAGATATTACCAATTGACCATAGAAAAACTGGAAATATTGCAGACTGTGGCTTTAACACGAGAAGTGCATAAATCAGTAATTTGGACTGCTCATGAATTTAAAAAAATATATTACTCTGCCATAGTCATTCCCCCCGCTGTCCTTGACTTTTCCTAAATACGTTTATAGCACACACTGTCGTTGTTAGAATCTTAATATCACAAAAATAACTGAAGTTATATCCAGTTTTAGGAGGGCATGTCCTTTTTTTAACGATTTTCCACGTTACCCCTCCTTCTCCCAATAGTTGAAGGTGCCATGCCCAGTTGATAATCACCCGAGAATAAGGCGGGCCATTCTATTGTATTAATCTATTCTAATCTCAAAACGGTATGTACCCTATATCAGTCCACCGAATCCAAGGAGTCTTATTAGTCTACTCAGGCCTACTTGGTGTACACAGTGAGAGCGTGCATTATTTACAATGGCAAGAAGACCAAGACGAATGAACGCACATGCTGCGTTAGCGTTGCTACAAAATCTGAATGAAAACGACTCAGACGGAAGAAATGAATCATGACATCTCTGATGATTATTCTTCTGATTCTGAGCATCATCCTGAACCTACACCTCTGAGACCTAAGCGGAATAAAACATGTAAGCACAAGCTGACAATAATTGACCATTTTTGACTACTGTCATAAACACTTATATTCATTATAATGCCATTATTGCTTTTGCGACAATTTTCACTATTTATAAAGCACACTTGGTGCTTATAGTGATGTTTAGGCTACTGATGTTTTCATCCTGTGTTGCTGACCGTGTGTCTTGGTGGTTGGGGTATTTTTGTCGTTGTAAGAAGAAGCTGTTACAGTGTTCCAACACATACGGTGCCTTCAGAAAGTTTTCAAACCCCTTAACTTTGCCCCCCAAAATTGTGTTGCAGCCTGAATTTAAAATGGAATAAATGTAGATATTTTTGTCACTGGCATACACCCAATTCCCCATCATGTAGAAGAGTAACTATTTTAAACAAATTTATTAAAATGAGAAGCTGAAACGTCTTGAGTCGAAGTATTAAACCCCTTTGTTATGGCAAGCCTAAATAAGTTCAGGAGTAAAAATGTGCTTAACAAGTCATATAATAAGTTGCATGAACTCTGTTTAACATGTTTTTTGTAATGACTACCTCATCTCTGTACACGACACACAAAATGATCTTTAAGGTCCCTCAGTTGAGCAGTGAATTTCCAACACAGATTCAGCCACAAAAAAATCTGAGGTTTTCCAATGCAAAGAGCGCCTACAAAAAAAAAAATCAGACATTGAATCTCTTTGATTATGCTGAAGTCAAATTACATGTGGAATACACCCAGTCACTATAAAGATACAGGCGTCTATACTAACTCAATAGCCGGAGAGGAAGGAAAGCACTCTGGGATTTCAACGTGAGGCCAATGGTGACTTTAAAACAGTTACAAAGTTCAATGGCTGTGATGGGAAATAACTGAAGATGGATAAACACCATTGTAGTTACTCCACAATATTGACAGAGTGAAAAAAGCCTTTACAGAATGAAAATATTCCAAAACAAGCATCCTTGTAGCAAGGTACTAAAGTAATACTGCCAGAAATGTGTCAAAGCAATTCACTTTTTGTCCTGAATACAAAATGTTTGGTTTGGGGCAAATCCAATCCAATACATTACTGAGTACCACTCTCCATATTGTCAAGCATGGCGGTTGCTGCATCATGTTATGGTTATGCTTGTAATCATTAAGGACTGGGGAGTTTTTCAGGATAAAAAAAGTCAGAATAGAGCTAAGCACAGGCAAAATCCTAGAGGAAAACCTGGTTTAGTCTGCTTTCCACCAGACGCTGGGAGATTAGTTCACCTTTCAGCAGGACAATAACCTAAAACACAAGGCCAAATCTACACTGGAGTTGCATACCAAGAAATCAGTGAATGTTCCTGAGTGGCCGAGTTACAGTTTTGACTTAAATCTACTTGAAAATCTATGACCTGAAGATAGTTGTCGGGCAAAGATCAACAAACAATGACAGAGCTTGAATAATTTTTAAAATAATAAAATGGTCAAATTTTGCACAATCCAGTTGGGGAAAGCTCTTTGAGACTGAAGGCACCAGCATGCTTCGGTTCGCCTTGCCAAACCGAACGAGTGTGCTCGCATACACCCTTAAAAGACCTTTGCTTGAAAAATGGCAATAGTACTGTTTGTCCATCTTGAGACATCTTATCTGGAATAGTCATAAATAATCTAAGATAACTCTGTCAATCATTTAGATGTTTTTGCAGAGGAGATGTTAGTCATGCAAATTCTAATTTGTTTGGTGCAGTATTTCAAGTGAAAAAATGTGCATGAAAATGAGTCTTATCTCGCTGAATGACAACAAACCCTTAATTGAATAATCCCTACGGTTGACCATTCACCAACGAAGGGGCATAGACTTTGGCTACCGATTTCAACTTGCCTCAAGAAAAAGACGTATGTGCACGAACAGTTGAAAACACCCTTGCCGAAGACCAAGACGAACCAAAACGTCAAAAAAAATTTGTTTCGGGAAGGGAAGCATGTGGACGCCTTTACCCCAAAAGACTCACAGCTGTAATCTCTGCCAAAGGGGATTCTAAAATATATTCACTCAGAGGATTGAATATTTAAAAACTTTTTAGACTTTTTAAAAAAAGTTTTAAAAAATTCTTACACTTCAGCAGAGTATTTTGTGTAGACTGTTGACAAAAAAATGACAAAATCCATTTTAATCCCACTTTGTAACAACAAAATGTGGCAAAAGTCAAGGGGTGTGAATACTTTCTGAAGGCACTGTATGCTTTCTGTTTTATAGTTGTAACAAAGGCACTCCACAAACAAAATTGATTGAACATTAGAATTTTGAAGTTTGTGGTATTTTGTTTTTACATATAGCCTACAGTAACATAAACTAATGAAACTGATAGTGTTATTTGAAATATACACTCAGTGGCCAGTTAATTACGTACACCAATCTAGTACCGAGTTCGACCCCTCAGAATAGCCTGAATTCTTTGGGGCATTGATGTTGCTCAGTTGGTATCAAAGGACCGAACATGTGCTAGGAAAAAATTCCCCACATCATTACACCACAGCCACCAGCCTGTACGATTAACACCAGTCAGAATGGGGCCATGGGCTCATACTGCTTCAGCAAAATCCTGACTCTGCCACCAGCATGACGCAACAGGAAACGAGTTAAATCAGATACATGAAATTTGGCATGCCATGAAAGAACTTAGACCGCTGCTCCTGAGTGGCACAGCGGTCTAAGGCACTGCATCTCAGTGCAAGAGGCATCACTAGAGACTCTGGTTTGATTCCAGGCTGTATCACAACCGGCCGTGATTGGGAGTCTTATAGGGCGGCGCACAATTGGCCCAGCGTTTGGCCGTCATTTTAAATGAAAATTTGTTCTTAACTGACTTGCCTAGTTAAATAAAATAAATATAAAAATAAATGTGAAATAAAAGTTCAATAAAAAAATGTAATGGGCATATGAATGTTTTGTGTGGACCCTAGGAAGAGTAGCTGTCATGACTAACAGCTAATGGGGAACCAAAAAAACAAATGCAACAGGCATGTTAGGGCAACTAACCGATTGTCTGGATGATGGCGTTCTGGACAATGCGCTCCTCGCTCTCCTTGACCCGTCCGGACGAGGACACACTGGCGCCAGAGTTCCGTCTGGAGTTCTCACCCAGCTCAAAGTCCACACTCATCCGCAGGTGCTTGAGCAGGGTGTTGAACACCTCCAGTACCGTAGGGCCTGATGATACACATACACACACAAGCACACAGACACACATAGGCAAGCACACACACAAAGACTCACAGACACACAAACATGCAGACACACAAACAAACAAGCAAGCACACACAGAGGCACACACACACAGTTAGGGACTGCGATCAACACACCATCTGGTCACCAAAGACTATTGGATCCTATTATCACATATAAAAGCTTTTAAAACTATACAATCACCAAGGAATACTACACTCCATGTTCTAGCACAATACAATAAAACATCACCAGGGTATATACTCCACCATAGTACAGTAATAAGTTTGGACACACCTACTCATTCAAGGGTTTTACTTTATTTTGACTATTTTCTACTTTGTAGAATAATAGTGAAGACATCAAAACTTCGAAATGGCACACATAGAATCAAGTAGTAACCAAACAGATCAAAATCAAAATATATTTGTCAAAGTAGCCACCTTTTGCCTTGACAGCTTTGCACACTCTTAGCATTCTCTCAACCAGCTTCATAAGGTAGTCACCTGGAATGGATTTTAATAAACAGGAGTGCCTTGTTAAAAGTTGATTGGTGGAATTTCTTTCCTACTTAATGCATTTGAGACAATAATTTGTGCTGTAACAAGGTAGGGGTATAGAGAATATGGTATGTTACCAAATCGGGCTAAGTCCATTTATGGCAAGAACAGCTCAAATAAGCAAAGACAAATGACAGTCCATCATTACTGTAAGACATGCAGGTCAGTTAACCTGGAACATTTCTAAAACGTTGAAAGTTTCTTCAAGTGCAATGGCAAAAACAATCAAGAGATATGATGAAACTGGCTCTCATGAGGACCACCACAGGAAAGGAAGACCCAGAGTTACTTCTACAGCAGAGGATAAGTTTCATTAGAGTTAACTGCACCTCAGATTGCAGCCCCAAAAAATGCTTCACAGAGTTCAAGTAACAGACACATCTCAACATCAACTGTTCAGAGGAGACTGTGTGAAATCAGGCCTTCATGGTCGAATTGCTGCTAAGAAACCACACATTTGAGACTGTTGGTTCCAACCGCCGTGTCTCAGAGTAGGTGAACGGATGATCTCCGCATGTGTGGTTCCCACCGTGAAGCATGGAGGAGGTGGTGTGATGGTGTGGGGGTGCTTTGCTGGTGACACTGTCTGTGATTTATTTAGAATTCAAGGCACACTTAACCAGCATGGCTACGACATAATTCTGCTGCGATATGCCATCCCATCTGATTTGCTCTATGTGGGACTATAATTTGTTTTTCAACAGGACTAGGACCCAAAAACACCCCTCCAGGCTGTGTAAGGGCTATTTGACCAAGAAGGAGAGTGATGGAGTGCTGCATCAGATGACCTGGCCTCCACAATCACCCGACCTCAACCCAATTAAGATGGTTTGGGATGAGTTGGACTGCAGAGTGAAGGAAAAGCAGCCCACAAGTGCTCTGTACTTGTGGGAACTCCATCCAGACTGTTGGAAAAACCTTCCAAGGTGAAGCTGGTTGAGAGAATGCCAAGAGTGTGCAAAGCTGTCATCATAGCACAGGGAGGCTACTTTTAACAATCTCAAATATAAAATACATTTTGATTTGTTTAACACTTTATTTGGTTAATACATGTTTCCATATGTGTTATTTCATAGTGTTGATGCCTTCACTATTATTCTACAATGTAGAAAATAGTGTAAATAAAGAAAAATCCTTGAATGAGTAGGTGTGTCCAACCCTTTGACTGGTACTGGCACCAGCCTGATGGCTACGTTCACCATTTACCAAGTAAATTAGAATGCTGAACGCAGTATCACGCTGGTTCCACCAGGCTAACATATCCTATACATACATTACAAACATCACCAGTGTATAAAAAGACCCCATGAAATAGGAAATTAGACTGTGCTATTTCCCATTTATTTAGGGTTGAGGCATATCACAAGATGATGTGGGACGTGGACCAGTCTTGACATTTCACCATTTTTTTGAGTCAAGAAGCACAATGGTCCTAATCCTAATGATCCATAGACAGACAACTTGACTGAAAAATGACCAGCACTTGCAAATTAAGTCTTTAAAAAAATGTATCACACTCAACTGACTGCTTATGTCAATAACTCAAATATACACTTTATTTGCAAGTGCTGGCTGTCTTTTTCATTCAAGTCAGATTAACCCTTGGCAACAGCAACTAAGTGTTACTGACAGAATTTGAGCATGTCGGATTTAGCATTTTCCATAGAAAACCAAACCTACTTGGCTGAGTTATGACCCCAAGTCAGAGCACGCATCTAGTTGCATCCTTGGACTGGTACGCCTCCCCTGATTCATTAGGCCATTTTCCATAGAAAACCAAACCTACTCGGCTGTGTTATGACCCCAAGTCAGAGCACGCATCTAGTTGCATCCTTGGACTGGTACGCCTCCCCTGATTCATTAGGCCATTTTCCATAGAAAACCAAACCTACTTGGCTGAGTTATGACCCCAAGTCAGAGCACGCATCTAGTTGCATCCTTGGACTGGTACGCCTCCCCTGATTCATTAGGCCATTTTCCATAGAAAACCAAAGGCCATTGGATGTTATACCTCGAATTTGGTCTCAAAAGCATAAAGATTCCCTCATGTCTCTTTAGATGGTAAACTCATTTTAAATGGGGATATGTGTCTGTATTATTATATGCCATTTAGCACACACTTTTTTACAAAGTGACTTACAGTACAGTGAATGCACACATACACTTAGTATACAAAACATTAAGAACACCTGCTCTTTCCATGGCTGACCGACCAGGTGAAAGCTATGATCCCTTATTGAGGTCATCTGTTAAAATCCACTTCAAATCAGTCTAGATGAAGAGGAGGAGCCCGGTTATAGTAGGATTTTTAAGCTTTGAGACAATTGAGACAGATTGTGTATGTGTGCCATTCAGAGGGGGAATGGGTAAGACAAACTATTGAAGTGCCATTGAACGGGGTAGTAGGTGCCAGGTGCACCGATTTGTGTCAAGAAATGCCATGCTTCTGGGTTTTTCACATTCAACAGTTTCCCATGTGTATCAAGAATGGTCTACCAACCGAAGGACATCCAGCCAACTTGACACAATTGTGGGAAGCATTGTAGTCAACATGGGCCAGCATCCCTGTTCTGAGGGCAACAGGGCGGGGTAGGGGATGCAACTTAATATTTGGAAGATGTTCCTACTGTTTGGTATAGTCAGTCTATGTGATCCCTGCAGGAACTAAACCCACAACCTTGGCATTGCTTGTGCCATGCTCCTCCTAACTGGGCCACACAGGACTGGGTAATGATACAAGTAAACCATGCTCAGTTTGGTTTAGTGGATTAAGCAAAATTATTTTCTCATATTATAAAAACAAAATTGTATAGAAAGGACTACAAGCAATTAATACATGACATTTTTGACACTACTAATGTCACTGTACCCCCCCCCCCCCCCAATATATCACAGAGAATCACAACAGGGAAAACTACAAAATACCATATAATTGATACACAGTTTAGCACAGGGGTGGAGGGAGTTGGCATAGTAATTTACACCATTTACACAGTACCACAACAAGAGACACCAAAACACCAAATCCAAAATCCACCAATGCAGGTAAAGACAAAATGGGTCACATTCAATTCCAGTCAAATATTCTGCACCAGTAAACAGATGATGTGGGAGGTAGGTGAGGTTGCCACATAGTTCAAATAACTAAGAGGCGCAGTTAGATCTACCAAGACCCACCCCATTTACAAACAACGGCAGTGACCAAACTTGAAAGGTACAAAGTGTGGCTTTAAGACCAAACCAAACCAGAGCACACACCGTATGTTATACTGTATCTATGGAATTTAAAATGTGTTTGTCCAAAATATAGCTTGGATGGGTTGAAGTTTGGTTCGGATATGGTGTTCATAGAAGTTGCCCATAACCACTGGTCCAGGGCCAGATTAAAATAAAAATGATGGTCAAGGTTAGGATGATCATAGATCTGTGATTAGGGGCCCCCTTCTACCTCCAGCTATGGAGCACCCTGCAGCCTGAACATACCTAACCAGAGATTTGGTGGGGATGAGGTTAGGGAGTTTGGGTTAACAGTGTATGCACTGTCATATGTATGTTTGTTGGAACGGGTCAGTCCTGTCGAGAGAGCGGTTTATTGGGAGGGAAAAAGAGGGCCAAGTCATTGGGTTTAAATAAACACGTGATCAAAGTATCTTCCTCCTTCTAGTCTTCCTCTCCAAACTGAACATCTACTATTAAATCAAAGATTTATTGACAGTATTTTGTCTCCCATCATTACAGTAGCATTACCCCAAAAAGTTAAATGGATAGCTTGTAGCTATCATACTGACAATAAAGCTACATACTGTCACAACAGAAAAGTTGCGAGTTGACAGCTTAACCAAGCTAATAATTTAATAATAATAATTTCCTATGTATCCTTCTACCCATAGACCAATCCATTGCCTACATCTAGATTAGCATTTCTCAAACATTTTTGTGCTAAGGCATTCCCGTTACTAACAAGCAAGCACTGATTAAGAAAACGACTAAAAACAGTTAAATCTAAGTGGATTGAGGAATTCAAAAATTGTATGGTACAGTGATCTTAATCAGAAACAAATATGTAAAAAAATATATATCATAATGAAACTTTAGAATTTGCCCTTTTTTGCTCAATTTGCTCATTATTTCAATACATATAAATAACAGACAAAGATACTTCAAATCCGGTAGGCCAAATTTCAATTTGAAGGAGCCTGTTTTGTCGTACCTGAAATGCATTAGAAAGGTATCGGGAAGTTCAGGCAAAGTTCATCAGGTACTAATTGTGTGTGTGTGTGTGTGTAGAAAAGATCCTGCATTGCTTTCAAATGATATTCTCACAGTCCCTTCTAACGTGCCTTGAACGGCTTGGAGAGGAAAAGGAGACATGTTTATGGGAGTCGTAGCTTTCAGGAATGGGGTCATAATAAAGTTAGAGCCAAATCTGTAGGAAGGAGTCAGAAACTGCTCGGTTTGTCACGACCGGTAAGCGGAGATCGGAGGTTACTCACATAACCGCGGTTCTATGAACCAAGAGGCGTATTCAGTGGATTGAGACAAATCATGCGCAATCAGTACGAGTTTGTCATGAGGAATATGCCGCAGACCTGAAGGCATTCCTCCCTAGAACTGGGTTTGAGAAAGGCTGATCTAGATGAAAATTTCACCCTGAGCCATCAATCTGTCATGTCAACAGATCCTCAGGTGTTTATAATCAGTTATACCCTATCCATCTCTAAACCAATCTCCCTATCCATCCATAGAGCTTATGTACCTGTGACTCATCTGACAGACCACATCATGTGTGTGTCCCAAATGACACCCTGTTCCCTATATAGTGCACAAATGTTGACCAGAAATCTATGGGCCCTGTCAAAAGTAATGCACTGCACATGGAATAGGGTGCCATTTGGGACGCACCCGTTGAGTCACTAGAGGCACTTCCCAAGCCAACTCACCGACGGAGCCTTTGGCTGCTATGGCGACCGTCTCGAGAAGGACCTGCACGATGCCGGCCCTCATGCGAGGGGTGTTCTTGTTGTGCGTGTCCAGGTGGCCCAGGACCTGCTGGATGACGTGGTGGGAGTGTTGGGCCTGGGAAAGACAGTGGGAGAGAATGAAAGGGGGAGGGAGGTGAAGATAAAAATACTTTAAGGTCGATGCACACACACACACACACACACAGTTTAGAAACGAGGGTTAGCTACTGCAGCACCCCTGGAGCAAATTTAGAGGTTCATGTCTTGCTCAAGGGCACAATGGCAGGGGGGGGGGGGGTTGGGGGAAACAGTCGGTCTAATCTGTTGAGTTCAACACAATGTACATTTACCTTTATGAACACGTGGACTTAATTTCTCCTTTTTTATTTCCTTGTTTCCAAACACTAAAACAATCAGCAACAATCAATATCCCCACTCCATCCGAAAACAGGTGGATGGACGAACAGACATACTGTTTCACTCAGAGGTGTTGGGATGTTCTCTCCTGCTATTGAGTGAACAGACGGACAGATTCACAAAGACAGACTGACAAAGACCAACACAGACAAAAACAAAGACTGGCGGACAGGCAAATAGACAGATCCTCTGTAGCTCAGCTGGGTAGAGCATGGCGCTTGAAACGCCAGAATTGTGGGTTCGATTTCCGGGACCACCCATACGTAAAATATATGCAGACATGACTTACTGACCTTGGATAAAAGGCATATATATATATGGTATTACATTATGACAGATGTACAGAGTTTATCTTGCAGATAGATAAACAATTTCTCTCTCAGACGGACCAGACACAGTCTCATCTAGCCAAGACACTAAAACCCAGACTAGGATTAGGGCTGACCCTGAGCACTGCTCAAACAAAGCTCTTAAAAACACGACACACCTCGTCCCGAGCCTCATCGATCGTCTCTTATCTGGCAAAGCCACCTAGGGCCACCTGGGGACTCCATGCCGGCGGGCCAATTAAAATAACGGAAAAGGAAGAGGAGAGGAAGAGGAGAGCCAGACACATCTGAGGGGGGAGTGAGAGATCTAGGGGTGTCCCTTGGGTTAGACGGGGAGTGTCTCTGTCTGTAAGTGAATGAGTGAGTGAGGGATGTATATGAACCAAGAGGTGTGGGAATATGATATACTGTATGTGCACTAGGAAGATTGAGGTAAGTTGGTGTGTTTAATATGGGGTTAATATGAGTGTTGCTGTTGTGAAATGTAGTTATTGAAGCTTGAATACTGCAGTAGGCTAACATATCCATGTGTGTGTGTGTATGTACGTGTGTGTATAATCTAGTCAGAGTTTGTGGGAATAGCTTGTTCTCACAAATCAAAAAGCGATAACATGCAGAAGAGTGAACCAACACTTCCCCTTCAGGAAGTTCACTCTCATGCAGAACTATCTGAAAAGAGACACACCTCCAATTTGCTCGAGTGCTCGCACCGATCCCACTGGGGAGTGGTGTCTAAGATCACGTGAGACTAACGTACGACCAGACAGAGACAGATTCTGATTCCATTGAGGGGAACAACGAAAGGAGTTTTATAACTTTTTATGGCTGCTGTCCCTGTACAGGGATCAAAATCAGGGGAAATTTCAGAGTGACAAGTAATAGTACTCGATAAAACTCAAACTTTCATTAAAACACACATGCAGGGTACTCAATTAAAGCTACACTCGTTGTGAATCTAGCCAACATGTCAGATTTTTAAAATGCTTTTCGGCGAAAGCATGAGAAGCTATTATCTGATAGCATGCAACCCTCCGAAATACACGAAGGGGATGTAAACAAAATAATTTGCGTAGCCGGCGCTACACAAAACACAGAAATAAAATATAAAACATTCATTACCTTTGACAAGCTTCTTTGTTGGCACTCGTATATGTCCCATAAACATCACAATTGTGTCTTTTTTTCTCCGATTAAATCGTGTACCCAAAATGTCCATTTATGAAGACTGTCAGATCCAGGAAAAAACTCTGTTTCAAAACGCAACATCTTTTTTTTAAATAAAAAAAGTTGCCTATAAACTTTGACAAAACATTTCAAACTACTTTTGTAATCCAACTTTAGGTATTAGTAAACGTTAATAATCGATCAAATTGATCACAGAGCGATCTGTATTCAATAGCAGCAAGACAACAAATCATGGACGATTTTCTCTCTTCCATAACTTTCTCTTGTGTACTCGATGACAGGAAGTGCCTATTTCACCAAGGATTAACTTCAACCCAATTCCCAACACTGCCGACATCGTGCGGAAGCTGTAGGAACTGTAAACTGGGCCGTATCTATTTTCTCTTGCCATAGACAATACAGAGACTGGCGGAGTGATATTTTTGTTTTTGTTTTTTTGTGAACAGATTTCCCCGGGAGATAAACGAACTTGGCAAGAAGCTGTATCCTGTGCAGAGTTAGCAAAGGGAGAGGGGTAAGCGTGCCTTTCTCATTGTGGACAAACTCTTTATAGATGGACAGCTCTTCTGAGACAGCTTCATGACACCATGGCTGTACTAAATTCTACGGAGACGTCAGGGTTCCAAAAAAACCCCCAAAAGTATGGGGTTTTGCCTGCAACAGACGTTCTGTTATAGTCACAGACATGATTTAACCAGTTTTAGAAACTTCAGTGTTTTCTATCCACACATACTAATCATATACTATATTCCTGGCATGAGTAGCAGGACGTTGAAATTTTGCGCGATTTTTAACAAAAAGCTGAAAAAATTCACATGCTCCTTAAGAGGTTTTAACTAACAACTGTAAAGTAAAGCAAGTGAGCCACAATCCAAATTCGACATCACACTAAGTAGACAATGAGGTAAAACGTCAACAAATTTAACTAACCAATTAAGATACCATTTAAGTGTCTCCCAATAGGTTAAGTGTTTCACAATACACTAACATGCTATGACTGAACCCACCTGTATTGAGTACATGATGATCCGGAAACAGGAAACAGCAAACTCGTTGGGCTCCCACAGCCGGTGGTTGTCCAGATGACTGGAGAGGGAAGAACACAAAGGAAACACATTTCAATGACATTATAGTACTGCGCATAACAAATGGGACAACAAACTAAGTTGTTGAGAATAGATTAACACGATACATTACATGAAAAAATGCATTAATATATTTCAGGCACTACAACTTTTATTATGGCCTTATTTGAGTCAAAATGGCTCATAGGTTCCTGCCCAATCTCCGGTTTCTGTAGTGTGAGGCAGCTTGCTGTCCAAGTACACCCCTGGACAGGGGGTCTATTGCAGGGATACTTTCCTAATGTTCTATTCTGTCAAGCTTATATGTGTAATGTTTCACCCTCCTGAACAGAGCCCTATGAGCTACATTCCAGTGTACGTACTATTGTACCACTTCGAATACATTGCTTCTTTCTAAATAGTATGCGAGTTTGGGGGGAAAAGAAAGAGAGAGAGAGAGAGAGAGAGAGAGAGAGAGAGAGAGAGAGAGAGAGAGAGAGAGAGAGAGAGAGAGAGAAAGCGCATCCGGAGGAAAAAGGAGAGAGTAAGGGAGAGTTTGCTAGTGTTTGGCCATCAAACAGACTGCATAGACTGGGTTTGCTTTTCTGCTTTGTTTTTCTCAGTGAGACAGAAGTGTAAAAATGAGAAATTAAAGGGATGAGAGAGGTGAAGAGAGGACAAAGAGAGGAGAGAAGAGAGAGAGATGAAAAGGGTGTGACGCGAAGAAATAAAATAGCAAATTCACATCAGAGACAGCTGAATCCGTAGACGTATTGGGTGGACACGAGGATAAAGACACAGGCACATAAATACTGGAATCTCAGAGATACGAACACGTCAGGAATGGAGGTTGTTTGAAATTCCGTGTTTTCTAAAGACCCAGTTCAACTGCATCTATTCGGTCGATTGGTCAGTCTGTAACTTAGGTTTACATCTTTGAGGTTCTACTGTATACAACACTGATGCTGGGGCTTCAGTCTCCTTTACGCTCAGTGTCACGCTACAATTACACTGATAACCACAGAGGATTCTCATGTTATACAGAGAAAAACATGGCCCTTTGGTGTAGGTTAAGTGTCTTAGCTATTCATGCCATAAAATCGCTCCCAATACTTTCTATGGGCCTCACCTAATATGGCCGACCAGTGAAGTCAACACGTCCTGGTCACTTCCTGGTCCTTATCAAGATGGCTACTCACAAAGCTCGGAAGACTAATGCTCAATGAACTGTACCAATTGTATGGCCTTTTTGCCCCATACTGAACAGGTGGACCATGGGCCGGATCCGGACTAAGAACAAAGTCAATACATGCTGCAGGTCCCAACCCCACAAAATTGCCCCCCTGGTATCACATATCAGACATTGAAAAATGTGTAGAATTGCATGATATTAGCTTTAAGAATGCTACATCTTCTCTCTGCCCCATGAACAAATGTGGATCACAAAACACCAGTATCAATGTCAACAGTGAAGAGGCGACTCCGGGAGGCTGGACTTCTAGGCAGAGTTCCTCTGTCCAGTGTCTGTGTTCTTTTGCCCATCTTAATCTTTTATTTTTATTGGCCAGCCTGGGATTCTTTGCAACTCTGTCTTGAAGGCCAGCATCCCAGAGTCACCTCTTCACTGTTGACGTTGAGACTGGTGTTTTGCGGGTACTATTTAATGAAGCTGCCTATTGAGGACTTAGAGCCATTATGCGCTGTTCTGTGAAGGGAGTAGTACACAGCGTTGTACGTCATCTTCAGTTTCTTGGCAATTTCTCACATGGAATAGCCTTCATTTCTCAGAACAAGAATAGACTGACGAGTTTCAGAAGAAAGTTCTGTTTCTAGACATTTTGAGCCTGTAATGGAACCCACAAATGCTGATGCTCCAGATACTCAACTAGTCTAAAGAGGCCAGATTAATTGCTTCTTTAATCCGAAAAACAGTTTTCAGCTGTGCTGACATAATTGAAAAAGGGTTTTCTAATGATCAGTTAGCTAATCCAAGTTTATCATTTTAAAAGGCTAACACAACGTGCCATTGCAACACAGGAGGGATGGTTGCTGATAATGGGCCTCTGTGTGCAGATATTCCATAAAACATCTGCAGTTTCCAGCTACAATAGTCATTTACAACATTAACAATGTCTACACTGTATTTCTGATCAATTTTATGTTATTTTAAAGGACATTGTTTTTTTTTTGCTTTTCTTTCAAAAACAAGGACATTTCTAAGTGGCCCCAAACTTTTGAACGGTAGTGTACTCCATCACTGGTCCTTCGTGGGACGCTGAAACTGGCTAGAGAGTTGTGGAGGTGATTCCAGGATCCTGGGATAAACCACAGCTTTCACTATTTTGGTAGCGTAGTCTGTAAAGACAAATAAAAAAACAGGCATTTTCAATAATATTGGCAGACTAACAAAATATATATTTTTTTATATCATTTCACTAGAAAGAATATAAAGAACTCTTACTGTTGGTGGGGTTGGTCTTCTCTGGCCGAATTGTCAACCCTTTATTTTTTTTATGTAACAGGGCAAGTCAGTTAAGAACAAATTATTATTTACAATGACGGCCAAACCCTAACCCGGGTGACGCTGGCCCTTCTTGGCATTTGGGACAGAGAGGGAGTACTTGAGCAGGTTGTCTTTTCTCACTGCATGCATCCATCCATTGTTCTCATTGTAATGCAAGGCTGCAAGGTATGATCCCCCCCCCCCCCCCAGATAAAAGAAACACAGGATACATTTGACGGGTTGGCGACATTTGAGAGACAACCAATAGAAATGGCTGTGATACAATTGACTACAATAATGACAATTTCAGCAGTAGGAACAATTCTTATTTTTAAGCTTTGCATGCATTCCATTGTAGGAGAAGGCGGTGTGCTTTGGCACGAAGTGCAGCATCAGAGAGTGGTATGCCTCTAGCCCTGATGGCTGGTCGTCAGTGTGGATATTTGGAAGATGTCTTTCAGGATCAAGGTCCCATGTAGAATCTTCTCCAACCCCACTACATATGAAAAGAGAAATAACCATTATATTTTAAGATGGGCTGTTCTGCAAAAACAAATGTACTACATGTAGGATATGGACACTTACTTGGTTTCAGCCAGTCCTTTGTCCGTTCCTCTGCTTGCAGTGGTGCATGAGGACACAAAGGCATGAGTGGCATCGGTAGGTTGGTGTGTTGGTTCTGTATGAGGTACAGCACAACTTTCCATTTTGGCACAATCATTTCCCTGCTTTCTTCAGGAGACATTGCACATGACCAGTAGAGAGAGATGATCATGGAGTTCTACCACAGTGCTTGTCTTGCGTAGAGCTAATCACAGACGAATATGAATATATAATACAAATGTACACATAGATGAGAAGAATAATCCTACCCAGTTACATCATGACCATAAAAAAATGTATTTCTTACATTTCGCCAAATATCAAGTGATACTTTGTATCTGGCATGTTCTCCTGGATCAATTTAATGATCTGCCTATTTTGGTCAATGATGAGGGTTTCAACCACTAGCTCAGCACTGTCAACAAACTACTTAGTCCTCTTCAACCCCTCCAGCTCAGATAATGTGATGTCCATCGTCTTATTGCTCTAAGATAAACAAAAAAATACACACCAATGAAATTAAGCAAATTGGGACAGAACCATATTGTTGATTGTTTGACATCGTAGACATATTTTAGTATGTGAACACAAGCTAAATCTGCTCAGGTTTTATGATAATAAATAACTTGTATTGCATCATGCTTCTGTCTATAACGTGAGCTGTTCAGTATGTGTTGACAGTCCTTACTACCGCGCCGTTTTTGAAAGATATAATGTTAGCCATCGAGAACTACAAAAGATATGCTATCTTTCTCAACAACATTGATGAACTGAATTTAGCAGGCATGATCGACCAATCATTGACTCAAATGATGTCAATTAGCCTATCAGAAATGTCTAAAGCCATGACATGATGTCCTGGAATTTTCCAAGCTGTTTAAATGCACAGTAGTCAACTTAGTGTATGTAAACTTCTGACCCACTGGAATTGTCATACAGTGAGTTACACGTTAAATAATCTGTCTGTAAACTATTGTTGGAAAAATTACTTGTGTCATGCACAAAGTAGATGTCCTAACCGACTTGCCAAAACTATAGTTCGTTAACAAGACATTTGTGGGGTGATTGAATAACGAGTTTTAATGACTCAAAGAATCAGCTATCAGAGCAGCTTACAGATCCTTGCACCTGTACATAGCCCATCTGTAAATAGCCCATCAGGAAGTTAAAGATTGGTCGCAAATGGGTCTTCCAAATGTACAATGACCCCAAGCATACTTCCAAAGTTGTGGCAAAATGGCTTAAGGACAACAAAGTCAAGGTATTGGAGTGGCCATCACAAATCCCTGACCTCAATTCTATAGAAACTTTGTGGACAACTGAAAAAGCATGTGCAGGCAAGGAGGCCTACAAACCTGACTCAGTTATACAAGCTCTGTCAGGAGGAATTGGCCTAAATTCACCCAACTTGTTGTGGGAAGCTTGTGGAAGGCTACCTGAAATGTTTGACCCACTTAAAACAATTTAAAGGCAATGCTACCAAATACTAATTGAGAGTATGTAAACTTCTGACCCACTGGGAATGTGATGAAAGAAAGAACATATTAAATAAATCTCTCTTTTTACTATTATTCTGACATTTCACATTCTTAAAATAAAATGGTGATCCTAACTGAACTAAGACAGGGAATTTGTAATGGGATTAAATGTCACAAATTGTGTCAAGAATGTCAAGAATTGGATAAGGTGCATGTGAACTTCCGACATCAACTGTAGATGACCTCGAGCCAGTGGGTTTGGAGACGACTATGAAGCAAAGGCCAGCCAACGAGAGCATACAGGTCGCATGTGTGGGTAACGTATATGGGGCTTTGGTGACGAAACGGGTGGCACTGTGATAGACTGCATCCAATTTGCTGAGTAGAGTGTTGGAGGCTATTTTGTAAATGACATCGCCGAAGTCAAGGATCGGTAGGATAGTCATTTTTACGAGGGTATGTTTGGCAGCATGAGTGAAGGGATGCTTTGTTGAGAAATAGGAAGCCAATTCTAGATTTAATTTTGGATTGGAAATGCTTAGTATGAATCTGGAAGTAGAGTTCACAGTCTAAACAGACACCTAGGTATTTGTAGTTGTCCACATATTCTAAGTCAGAACCGTCCAGAGTAGTGATGCTAGGTGGGCGGGCAGTCGCGGGCAGCAATCGGTTGAAGAGAATGCATGTAGTTTAACTTGCATTTAAGAGCAGTTGGAGACCACAGAAGGTATGGCATTGAAGCTCGTCTGGAGGTTAGTTAACAGTGTCCAAAGAAGCGTCAGAAGTATACAGTATGGTGTCATAGAGGTGGTTCAGAGAATATCCAGCCGCAGGAGCAACATCATTGATGTATACAGAGAAAAGAGTAGGCGCGAGAATTGAACACTGTGGCACCCCCATAGAGACTGCCAGAAGTTCGGCAACAGGCCCTCCGATTTAACACACTGAACTCTGAGAAGTAGCTCGGAAACCAGATTGCATAGTGGAGAAGGTACGGTGGGATTCAAAATGGTCGGTGATCTGTTTGTTAACTTGGCTTTCAAAGACCTTACAAAGGCAGGGTAGGATAGATATGTCTATAACAGTTTGGGTCTAGAGTGTCTCCCCCTTTGAAGAGGGGGATAACCACGGCAGCTTTCCAATCTTTGGGGATCTCAAACGATATGAAAGACAGGTTGAACAGGCTAGTAATAGGGGTTGCAACAATTGCGGTGGATAATTTTAGAAAGAGAGGGTCCAGATTGTCTAGCCTGGCTGATTTGTAGGGGTCCAGATTTTGCAGCTCTTTCAGAACATCAGCTATCTGGATTTGGGTGAAGGAGGAATGGGGAGGCTTGTGCAAGTTGGGGGGTGCAGAGCTGTTGACCAGGGTAGGGGTAGCCAGGTGGAAAGCATGGCCAGCCGTAGAAAACTGCTTATTGAAATTCTTGATTATCATAGATTTATTGGTGGTGACAGTGTTTCCTAGCCTCAGTGCAGTGGGCAGCTGGGAGAAGGTGGTCTTATTCTTCATGGACTTTACAGTGTCCCAGAACTTTTTGAGTTTGTGCTACAGGATGCAAATTTCTGTTAGCAAAGGCTAGCTTTTTCAAACTGCCTGTGTATATTGATTCAGAACTTCCCTGAAAAGTTGCATATCGTGGGGGCTATTCGATGCTAATGCAGTACGCCACAGGATGTTTTTGTGCTGGTCAAGGGAAGTCAGGTCTGGAGTGAACCAAGGGCTATATCTGTTCCTGGTTCTACATTTTTTGAATGGGGCATGCTTATTTATGATGGTGAGGAAAGCACTTTCAAAAGAATAATCAGGCATCCTCTACTGGCGGAATGAGGTCAATATCTTTCCAGGATACCCGGGCCAGGTCGATTAGAAAAGCCTGCTTGCTGAATCTTTTTTAGAGCGCATTTGACTGTGATGAGGGGTGGTCATTTGACCACGGATTCATTACAGATGCAGGCAATGAGGCAGTGATTGCTGAGATCCTGGTTGAAGACAGCAGAGGTGTATTTCGAGAGCAGGTTGGTCAGGATGATATCTATGAGGGTGCTCGAGTTTACGGATTTGAGGTTGTACCTGGTAGGTTCCATGATAATTTGGGTGAGATTGAGGGCATCTAGTTTAGATTGTAAAACAGCCAGGATGTTAAGCATATCCCAGTTTATGTCACCTAACAGTACAAACTCTGAAGATAAATGGGGTATATTAATTCACATATGGTGTCCAGGGTGCAGCTGAGGGGAGTCTAACAAGCGGCAACAGTGAGAGATTTATTTCTGGAAAGGTGGATTTTTAAAAGTAGAAGCTCGAACTGTTTAGGCACAGACCTGGATAGCATGACAGAACTCTGCAGGCTGTCTCTGAAGTAGATTGCAACTCCACCCCATTTGGCAGTTCTATCTTGGCGGAAAATGTTATAGTTGGGGATGGAAATGTCAGAATTTTCGGTGGCCTTCCTAAGCCAGATTCAGACACGGCTAGGACATCTGGGCTGGCAGAGTGTACTAAAGCAGTGAAAAAAAAACTTAGGGAGGAGGCTTCTGATGTTAACATGCATGAAACCAAGGCTTTTACGGTTAAAGAAGTCAACAAATGATAGCGCCTGGGGAATAGGAGAGGAAATGGGGGCTACAGGGCCTGGGTTAACCTCTACATCACCAGAGGAACAGAGGAGGAGTAGGATAAGGGTACGGCTAAAGGCTATAAGAACTGGTCGTCTAGTGCGTTGGGGACAGAGTAAAATGAGCAGATTTCTGGGTTCAAGGCACAATGTACAGACAATGGTATGGTAGGATGTGAGTACAGTGGAGGTAAACCTATGCGTTGCGTGATGATGAGAGGTTTCGCCTCTGGAAGCATCAATTCACATAGGTGAGGTCTCCGCATGTTTGTGGGGCAGGACGAAAGAGCTATCTAAGGCAATTTTAGTGGGACTGAGGGCTCTACAGTGAAATAAAACAATAAACACTAGCCAAGACAGCAGTAGACAAGGCATATTGACATTAGAGAGAGTTATAAAGCAATCACAGGTGTTGATCAGGAGAGCTAAGACAACAGCGGGTAAATGGCGAAGAAAGGGCAGAGCGGGTCAGTTCGATACGAACAGGACCTGAGTTTCAGGCTGGGGCCGACAGGTAAACAAAATGAGGTACCGTGTTATTGAAACAGTCCAGGGGGCATCAGCTGTGTAGCCGAGTGGTCATAGTGTCAAAAGAGTAGCAATAGGTGAGACAGGGTGCTGTACGGTATTCACTACTACACTGGGCGAGGAGGGGACAAGGCATTCAGAAAAAGCTAACGGGCCGGGGCTAGTAGATGGTTACAGAATAGCCTGTTGAGACGACATCGGGCGATCACATCGGCAGTCCAGTCGTGATGGACCGGCGGGGCTCCGTGTCGACAATAAAAGGGTCCAGGCCAATTGGCAAAGGAGGCTAGCTGGCAGCTAGCGAGGAGTATTGATCCAGTGTAATGATCCAGAGAGGCAGGATTCCGGTGATATGGTGGAGAGAAGCAGTGAGATTAAGAAGTGAGATTAAGATATACTGTATATACGAAAAAAGACTGGCTATTTACAAGGGTTAAGACACGGGATAAGACAAAGACCGATATACACGTCCTACTGCGCCGACATCTTGGATTTTAAATGTATATCAAGAAGCAGTGCGGCTTGGCAGGGTCGTGTTTCGGGGGACGCATGGTGCTCGACCTTTGCCTCTCCCGAGTCCGTACGGGAGTTGCAGCATTGGGACAAAACTGTGATTGAGTGGCTGCTGCCATACATGTAAAACATGTATCACAAGCCACTTTTAAACAATGCCACTTAATATAATGTCTACATACCCTACATTACTCATCTCATATGTATATACTGTACTCTATATCAACTACTGCATCTTGCCATCTTTATGTAATACATGTATCACTAGCCACTTTAAACAATGCCACTTAATATAATGTCTACATACCCTACATTACTCATCTCATATGTATATACTGTACTCGATACCATCTACTGCATCTTGCCTATGCCGTTCTGTATCATCACTCATTCATATATCTTTATGTACATATTCTTCATCCCTTTACACTTGGGTGTATAAGGTAGCTGTTGTGAAATTGTTAGGTTAGATTACTCATGGGTTATTACTGCATTGTCGGAACTAGACGCACAAGCGTTTCTCTACACTCGCATTAACATCTGCTAACCATGTGTATGTGACAAATAACATTTGATTTGACTACCAATTGGGGAGAAAAGGGGTAAAAGTACCAACAAAAATAGGAAAAAGGACAAATAGTCAATGAGCTCTAAATTAAGACCATACTACTGCCAATGTTTGTCTATGGAGATTGCATGGCTGTGTGCTCGATTATATATTCCTGTCAGTCAGCTCCCCCTCTCACCGGCCGGCTCCCCCTCTCACCGGCCGGCTCCCCCTCTCACCGGCCGGCTCCCCGCCTCACCGGCCGGCTCCCCCTCTCACCGGCCGGCTCCCCCTCTCACCGGCCGGCTCCCCTCTCACCGGCCGGCTCTCCCTCTCACCGGCTCCCCCTCTCACCGGCCGGCTCTCCCTCTCACCGGCTCCCCCTCTCACCGGCCGGCTCTCCCTCTCACCGGCTCCCCCTTCCTCTCTGGCCGTCTCCCTCAGCCTTACCCTCGCTATCCATTTCCGCCCTCCACTCTCCCGCTGCCTGCCCCACTCTCCCGCTGCCTGCCCCACTCTCCCGCTGCCTGCCCCACTCTCCCGCTGCCTGCCCCACTCTCCCGCTGCCTGCCCCACTCTCCCGCTGCCTGCCCCACTCTCCCGCTGCCTGCCCCACTCTCCCGCTGCCTGCCCCACTCTCCCGCTGCCTGCCCCACTCTCCCTACGCAGAGGCATGGGGGAAAACCAGCCATCTGGTGAGCTGGAGCAGACAGAGAGGAGGCTCACTGTGTCATAATGGGCCTACCGTCGTCGCGGTGACGTCAATCCAACCCTAGCCAACCCAGCAAACCCCTCTTCCTCTTCAACCCCCCCCCCCTCCTAACCCCTGCTATTTTTAGACCTGACTTCAAGATGCATTCCTCTCATTTTTCTCTCCTGGGTCTGTTGTAGAGTTGGGAAGTCTTGAGTAATGGTGTCAGTTTCTGTAGCAACACAAGACAAAAGGGTTGCCTGGGCCATGTTCATTAGGCACCAAATAGAAGAAAACAAGACAGATTGGGACTACCTGGACTTTTACAATACGAAAGGCTCCTTTTCACTTTCCATTTAAAAACATTATGTATGTTATGGTGGGCCCTACTGAACACCACCCTAGTTTAACTCAGCCGTTTCACTTGCAATATATTCCATGACAAGTCATATGTGCGCAGTTGAACTCAGTTAAAGAGTGAATTGACTGGTACACATATAGACTGAATTTCAGTTGAATTGAAATGTACTGAACCAATCTTAGGTTGCCTCTTTCTACATAGGCTGATGGGACCAAATAGATATATAATACATAGATATACACAGTGTACAAAACATTAAGAACACCTTCCTTTTGCCCTCGGAACAGCCTCAATTCGCCAGGACAATGTGTCGAAAGCGTTCCACAGGGATGCTGGCCCATGATGACTCCAAAGCTTCTCACAGTTGTGCCAAGTCGGCTGGATGTCCTTTGCGTGGTGGACCATTCTTGACACACACCCATCATCGCTTTCACCTGGTCAGTCTGTGTTTTGTACAGTGTTCATACTGAATGTAGTTGGGACGTCGCATTGCAAGCGCAATTTAAACCGTATAGCCTTTTGTCTCATCCACTAGTCCAATCCAAAACAAATAGCAATAAGTGTTACGATTTTGCTCAGAACATTTTCGCTGAATCAGAAGTGCGTTAGAGCCAACGCCCCGAAAGCTGTTTCTCTCACAGACACGGGCAATGGATATTGCAGCTAAATCATACCTGTCCTTACATCTCAATAGCTACAGATGCCAAGGTAATATATAAATCTGTCAGTTTGCGTTGCTTCCATTTGTTATTGACTAGGTCTTTAGCAGGTATTTTATTGGATAAAACCTACTGTCTTTTTTACCCCCTACCCAGCCACGTGTTTCGACAATTAATAGCAGATCAGAGCTACAGTAGGCCAATTTGCCATTAAGGTCTGCCATCTTTGAACTGAATGTGTGTTTACAGGCAGTAGCAACAACGCGACTTTAGAGCATTAGAAAGCATTCACCGAAAGCCATAAAATACTGTACATCGGAATGTATTTCTGCAAATATGTAAATATCACAGGAGTCCTTACATTTGGGAACTTTACAGTCAAATTTATCAAACAACCATGAACAAGTAGGCCATCTCTCCTCCCGAAGATTAGCAACTAATGTAACCAGAGCAAGGGAAGGTAAAATCTAATGAGGTAAGAGTAGATAAACCCTCAATTTTTTTCAGCACATACTGTAGTTGGCTGTCAAAATTGCACTGATAAACGATGGGGAATAGTAGCCTGCTCACCCATCTGCAGCTTTCCTGCCAATGCATGCTTGTTAGGCTGGACAACAGAATGAGTCAAAGTTCATCCAAGGTTGAAAAATGGCCAAAGAACATAAACACACATTCAGTTCAAATTGGTTGAGCTGGAACACTAGTCATAGCAAATTAATTTAAACGACCCTTCGAGCCTCTTCTGACTGGAATGATCCTTAGAATTCCATTTTCCCTAAATGACACCAAAAAATGTACACCTTTTTATTTTACCACTACAATCTGTTTTTAGGACAAAGCTGAAAAATAAAAACTTGATGGTGCCGAGTGTGCTTGTCTGCATAACATAATGAGGAAGTAGGAAAAAAATGGCAAAATCTGACTATTTCTGGTCGAGTGATTGATTACAGCAGAGTACGCTTCCCAGCCTTACATAATTAGAAAGAGTAGATCATCCTGATTAAAATGATGTCCGACATAAAAAATAAATAAAAAAAAACGGAAAATTCACATTGCGAGATATTTTGTGAAATAGACAGACATACCTACACTACCGTTCAAAAGTTTGAGGTCACTTAGAAATGTCCTTGTTTTGTGAAATAAAAGCACATTTTTTGTCCATTAAAATAACATAAAATTGATCAGAAATACAGTGTAGACATTGTTGATGTTGAAATGACTATTGTAGCTGGAAATGGCTGATTTTTAAAGGAATAGCTACAAAGGTGTACAGAGGCCCATTATTAGCAACCACCATTCCTGTGATCCAATGGTATGTTGTGTTAGCTAATCCAAGTTTATAACTTTAGAAAACCCTTTTGCAATTAAGTTACCACATCTGAAAACGGTTGTGTGTGTTAAATTAGGGTTGGACTGAAAACCCACAGGACGGTAGATCTCCAGGAAGAGGGTTGGGCAGCCAGAAACCTTTCTTCTGAAACTCGTCAGTCTATTCTTGTCCTGAGAAATTAAGGCCATTCCTTGTGAGAAATTGCCAAGACACTTAAGATATCGTACAACGCTGTGTACTACTTCCTTCACAGAACAGCGCAAACTGGCTCTAACCAGAATAGAAAGAAAGAGGAGCGGGAGGCCCCAGTACACAACTGAGCAAGAGGACAAGTACATTAGAGTGTCTAGTTTGAGAAATAGACGCCTTACAAGTCCTCAACTGGCAGCTTCATTAAATAGTACCAGCAAAACACACATCGCAGAGGCAATCTACACCAGTCACAGCAGGTTAGGAAAACTTAAGCAGCAGGTGAGGATAAAAATCTACTTGATGTTAATTTGACAAAAGATGGACCCCTTCTATCCACGACCGGCCTGTCCCACCTCACTACCCATTCAGCAGCACAGCAATGGAAAGACAACAAGGCAGACAAAATGAAGAAATTATAAAACTGATGTTGGGCAATTAAATTCTATATGTAAATAAACTAAATTCGTTAAGGCTGGTTCATTACAAGAAAGCTTATTTACAATGCTTCTGTGAAATGAGTCCCGAGGAATTTATGAAAGCACAGTTCTACTGGATGATGTTAATAAATGTTGTGTTTATAGAAATTTCAACTATTGTGGGGTCGTGACTCTTGGCATATGTGATATACGTGGCTTATTGTTAAAAACTATTTTTCCTATTGTAGGCAGTTACCTACCTAGTGATGACAACATTGTAACTCTCCAATGTGAATAGTTGGCAAAGATGTTTCCTTTCCAAGTGCTACTGAAATGCACCATGATACACATCACTCTACACGTCTATCAATCCATTCCAAATCTATATACAATACATGTCAAAGCGGCGGCATATGTTGATCTTGGTTAGGATGCAGCAACACTGCTAGGACTGGGCTTGAAGAACAATCATTTGCCTCTAATTTACTTGCGTTTGCGGTGGACCTTGGCCTGCTCAAATTGAGCTGCTGTTGTTGGGACATCAAAATTGTCCAACTCCTTGGAACAGCTTGCAATGAGCATCAGCCTCGTTACGTTGTCCTCAAGACGGCGTGGTCTTGAGGCCATCTGTTCTGGAGAAAGAATTCCCTCTCGGCGGACACACTGGAAACAGGGATAATCAACACCATCTACGTAAATTGTGTTCAGTCGGTGTACACTTCGCTGAAGTCCCTTATGAAGACCTTGCGTCTTTTGTGTGAGGAAAATTAGAAATACACGCACACTAATTTCCAAGCAGCTTGAGGATTTACCAGATTATTACGTATATTTTCCTTTGAACTTGGAGCACATCGACTGGTATTTCTCCCAGACAATTTGGCCAGTAAAACATGTATTAATCTGCAAAAAATAAATACATCTGGGCCAAAGGGCGCAATTTACCTGCAAAAGGAAACCCTTGTGTGTGTGTGTGTGTGTGTGTGTGTGTGTGTGTGTGTGTGTGTGTGTGTGTGTGTGTGTGGTGGCGGCAACATGGCTCTAGCTGGCCCATGGCCCATGGTAAGCCTTTGACCTGGAATCAGGTCTGACACCACGGGAGCCAACGTAGAAACGATTTGAGTAGAGCAGCCGAAAGGCCCTGGGGGTGAATAGTCAAAGGCCCTTGTCATGTCCAGAAATAAACCCATAACCTCTAGCCCTGTGCTTCAAGTGTAAAAAAAGGTCCTGAATTCCAATTGACTCCTATAGTCACTGTAGCTGAATGTACCAACTCAAACTCCCTGGTCTGGTATACAGATACAAATCCCCACATAAAAAGCATCTAACAAGCCAATTACATTGACAGGCGATTCATTAAAATATCACACAAATGTATGTGCATGTCTCTCCTCTTCATAAAAGTGGAGGCGGGGAAGAAGAGCAGCTGAATCTTGACTTGTGATGAGGGAATGGAGGTGGTGTGAACTTTTTCTAAAACTAGATACATCTATATACAGTGGCAGTCAAATGTTTGGACACACTTTTACTCATTCAAGGGTTTTTCTGTACGCTTGACTATTTTCTACATTTTATAATAATAGTGGAGACATCCAAACTATGAAACGACACAAATGGAATCATGTAGTAACCAAACAAAAGTGTTAAACAATTCAAAATATATTTTAGATTCTTCAAAGTAGCCACTCTTTATGACAGCTTCATGAGGAATGCTTTTCCAACAGTCTTGAAGGAGTTCTCACATATGCTGAAAACTTGTTGGCTGCTTTCCTTCACTCTGCGGTCCAACTCATCCCAAACCATCTTAATTGGGTTGAGGTCGGATGATTGTGGAGGCCAGGTAATCTGATGCAGCACTCCATCACTCTCCTTCTTGGTCAAACAGCCCTTACACAGCCTGGAGGTGTGTTGAGCCATTGTCCTGTAGAAAAACAAATGACAGTCCCACTAACGGCAGACTAGATGGGATATCACTGCAGAATGCTGTGGTAGCCATGCTGGTTAAGTGTGCCTTGAATTCTAAATAAATCACAGACAGTGCCACCAGCAAAGCACCCCCCCACCACCACACCTCTTCTTCCTTGCTTCACGGTGAGAACCATAAATGCGGGTGATCGTCCGTTCACCTACTCTGCGTCTCATAAAGACACGGCGGTTGGAATCAAAAATCTCAAATTTGGACTCAGACCAAAGGACAGATTTCCACCGGTCTAATGTCCATTGCTTGTGTTTCTTGGCCCAGGCAAATCTTTAGTAGTGATTTCTTTGCAGCAATTCGACCATGAAGGCCTGATTCACGCAGTCTCCTCTGAACAGTTGATGTTGAGATGTGTCTGTTACTTGAACTCTATGAAGCATTTATATGGGCTGCAATCTGAGGTGCAGTTAACTCTAATGAACTTATCCTCTGTAGCAGAGGTAACCCTGGGTCTTCCTTTCCTGTGGCGGTCCTCATGAGAGCTAGTTTCATCATAGCGCTTGATGGATTTTGCGACTGCACTTGTCTTAAAGTAATGATGGACTGTCATTTATCTTTGGTTATTTGAGCTTATCTTGTTATAATATGGATTTGGTCTTTTAACAAATCTCTCTTTTGTATACTCCTTACTTAGTCGAAACACATCTGATTGGCTTAAACACATTAAGAAGGAAAGAAACTCCACAAATTAACTTTTAACAAGGGACACCTGTTAATTGAAAAGCATTCCAGGTAACTATCTCATGAAGCTGGTTGAGAGAATGCCAAGAGTTTGCAAAGCTGTCATCAAGGCAAAGAGTGGCTACTTTAAAGAATGTAATTTATTAAATACATTTTTATTTGTTTCACACTTTTTTGGTTACTACATGATTCCATACATGTTATTTCATAGTTTTTCACTATTATTCTACAATTCAGAAAATAGTAAAAATAAAGAAAAACCCTGGAAAGAGTAGGTGTGTACAAACATTTTACTGATTCTGTATATATAAACATCAATGTAAACAGGATGCACCTGAGCTCAATTTATATAACCTGTTTTAGAGAACTGTCAACATTGAATATTGTCATTGGCTGCTTATATGCCCCCTTTATCCTACAATTCTGACTTGGTGTACAGGGAGAATACTGTAAGAACGCCCCATGTTCTGAATTCTGTCGCTGTACATTTCAAAAGTGCTGAACAAACAGTTATATTGACTACGTCCATCCTAGCTCGCTCATTGTCTTTGGCTCCTGAGTGGCGCAGCAGTCTAAGGCACTGCATCTCAGTGCAAGAGGCGTCACTACAGTCCCTGGTTAAAATCCAGGCTGTATCACATCCGGCCTTGATTGGGAGTACCATAGGGCGGCGCACAATTGGTCCAGCATCGTCCGGATTTGGCCGTCATTGTAAATAAGAATTTGTTCTTAACTGACTTGCCTAATTTATTAAAGGTTAAATAAAATAAAAATTGAATTATATTAATCCGCTCAACGTCCCCTTATGCCATCGCTTGCACATATCAATTGTCAGTAGAAACCACATTTGTTTATGCAAGTCAGCCATATCAGCTATGTTTTTTCAAAGGCAGTAAATTAGGCTGAATGAACTGTTTTGCTGGCAGACAAGGCGCCACTGACAGCCAGGTGTAGCAGTGGTGAGGGTGTTGGGACTGCTGTTGGGACTAACAGTTTGCCGGCACTGTTTGGCACCGTCATAGTGCAATTAATGTACTGTTTAGTGTTTGGCACCGTCATAGTGCAATTAATGTATTGTTTAGTGTTGTGTTGTGTAGTGGCATTGCTGGCATGCATCTAAATTATAATTTTTTGCCCCACCAAGATTTACATGATATAAATCGCCACCGTTCCTACAAATGTTTTGGTTGTGTTTGCCTGGAACTAATGACAGGGGGAACTATGCTTCACGAACAGAATATTTTCAAGCAAACATCTGCTCCTCACCTGGTTGGTCATCGGAACCGTAAAGTAAAAAGACTGTAGAGATGCAATTATCTGCAGAAAAACCGTCAGGACACCTAAGTAAAACCCTGGGTAATCTTGAACTTGAATGCAACAGAGGTGTTTTCTAACACTAGACGATTAGGGAGAGTGTACATCGAATGAAATTGTATTTGTCACATGCGTGAAATGCTTACAAGCCCTTAACCAACAATTCATAACAAGAAATAGTTACGAAAAGACAACACATTTGCAACAATGTTATTCTATCTTTCCGCAATTGTATGCCATCTATATGACTGGGTCATGTTCATTACGGCAATGCTTTGAAACTCAAACAAATGAACATGATCCTGTAATCGAGTGGTACAAACGATCTCCTCGACCTAGACGCTCCTCCTGCACGGACATTGTTCCAGATGCCAACAATAACTGTCAATGAATTGAATCTGACTGGGTAGAAACCAAAACACTATGTAAAACAGGCCATCCCCAGGGCTGTATTCTAGAATGCACACGGTATTAAAACAATTTACATGGAAACATGTAAGCAAGTGTTTCTCATTGGACAAATTCAGTTATGTCCCTCATTTTGGCCTGTTTGCTTCTGTTTGGTTCCTTGTGAATACTACATACCAGTTTTCAACAGGACCAACAACAACACCATAATGGCACTGCTTCTTCAACTGACTTGCAATAATAACAGCACCTTGATGATGATAATAATAACAACAACAACGAGTGTAATGAAGCAACACTATTTTCAATCTGCCACCACCTCCTGCAAAACCAACCGGATTTGAATTAGCAAAGCACAGGGGGTAAAAACAACTTCCCGAGCCCAGCAGAAAGCTCTGCACACTCCACTGCAAGGTGTGGGTGAGTGATTTAAGAGAAAGCGAGAGAAAGAGCGATAGGGAGAGAAGAGAGAGAAGTGTGTATGTGCGTGTGTTACAGAGAAGAAATATCATTCCAGCTCCCCCAGACAGTACCCTGTGAGGCTGTGGATTTGAGACTGATAATGACTCCTCGGCTAAAATGACCGCCATCTCAATCCCCCCACGCCATTCAGACAGTAACTGGGTAATGTTTGAGCTTCTGCTCGGTGGAGGGAACCACAGCCAATGAGAAAGTGTGAATTAGATTCAGTCACAGAGGTCTGTGAGAGTGGGTGACCATGTTACTTGGACGCAGTCAAACTATTAGTCTTGGTTGGTAGAACTTCACCTCAGTAGGTATTGGATCAATAGATAGGCATCAATCAAATCGAATTGATATTAAAGATATATTTTCAAGAGAGACCAGCTATGGTTCCTGTTTTCAACCCAATAGTGAAAAAGGAAGATGCGGTTGCTATTTGGAATGCACCTTGAATGCTGTTTGCCATATTCGACATCAATCTTAAAATGACCTTGTCCCTTGCCGCCTCCTACACTACGTGACTAGACATAATGAGACCACCCCAGTCAGAGTCTATGTGTGTCTGTGCGTGTGGCAGTGGTCGCTGGTGGGCGAGACCATCCTCCTATATAGCCACCCACCAGCCTCCTCTGATGAGAAGTCTGTACAGCCTGGTAACACTAGTACTTACACAAGTACAGGGCGGACGGCGTTGTTCATGTTGCCGTAGGCGGCTCTTCCCAGCAGCTCTCTGAAGCAGCTCTCGGCCAGAGACGCTGGGTTTTCCTCACCATCCTGTCCTGTCTCCGAAGGCGTGCCGGGTGGGCCCACCCTGAGAGAAGGAGAGAGAATTGATCAAAATCACTGTTTCCTTACCACAGATAAATGCACTCATACAGACTATATGTATTGGCTTGAAATAAAAATGCATAAAAAGTACCAGTATCTCAAAAGATATTGAATAAGAAAATGTAAACTTCTCAGCAGTTTTGGTCCAGCTGTTATGACGCTGTCTCTAGCTCGCTGCAACGAGGGGGGGGGGGGGGTGACTGGAGACAAATCAGTCCATCAGAGAAAACAGAAGAAATCAACGAGAGAGAGAGAGAGAGTGCAGGTCTAGTGTAAGTCTCATCAGCAATAAATCTGTAAATAATCAGTCTATCAGAGAAAAGATGTTCGTGTCTGATGTGAAATGGCTAGCTAGTTAGCAGGTGCGCGCTAATAGCATTCAATCAACTTAAGAGTGTGTGTGTGTGTGTGTGTGCGCGCCCACGAGCGAGCGAGAGAGAGAGAGACAGACAAGTTAATCCGCGTCTTCATGACGATTTACACGACTACACTATATAAACAAAAGTATGTGGACCCCTTCAAATTTGTGGATTCGGCTATTTCAGTCACACCCATTGCCGACAGGTGTATAAAATCGATCACACCGCCATGCAATCTCCATAGACAAACATTGGCAGTAGAATGGACTGAAGAGCTCAGTGACTTTCAACGTGGCACCGTCATATGATGCCACCTTTCTAATAAGTCAGTTGGAAAAATGTCTGCCCTGCTAAAGCTGCCCCGGACAACTGTAAGGGCTGTTATTGTGAAGTGGAAACATCTAGGAGCAACAACGGCTCAGCCGCAAAGTGGTAGGCCACACACGCTCACAGAACAGGATCGCCGAGTGATGATCGGTTGCAACACTCCCTACCGAATTCCAAACTGCTTCTGGAAGCAACCTCGGCACAAGAAATGTTCATCGGGAGCTTCATGAAATGGGTTTTCCATGGCTGAGCAGGCGCACACAAAGCTAAGACCACCATGGGCAATGCCAAGTATCGGCTAGAGTGGTGGAAAACTCACTGCTATTGGACTCTGGCGCAGCAATGATATTGTAGACAATTCTGTGCTTCCAACTTTGTGGCAACAATTTGGGGAAGGCCCTTTCCTGTTTCAGCACGACAATGCCCCCGTGCACAAAGCGAAGTCCATTCAGAAATGGTTTGTTAAGATCGGTGTGGAAGAACTTGACTGGCCTGCACAGAGTCCTGATCTAAACTCCATCGGACACCTTTGGGATAAATTAGAACACAGACTGTGAGCCAGGCCTAATCGCCCAACATCAGTGCCCGACCTCACTAATGCTCATGGCTGAATGGATGTAGGTCCCCGCAGAAATGTTCCAACATCTAATGGAAAGCCTTCCCAGAAGAGTGGAGGCTGTTATGGCAGCAAAGGGAGACCAACCCAATATTAATGTTCATGATTTTGGAATGAGATGTTCGATAAGCAGGTTGTCCACATACTTTTGGTCATGTAGTGTATGACTGTGTCCAAAATGGCACCATATTTCCTATATAATGTACTACCTTTGAACAGAGCCCTATGAGTGCACTATATAAGAAATAGGGTACAATTTGGGACTCTGTGGGATAATCTCAAATATAAACACATCCTCTGTTCTTGCCTCCTTCTCAAAACCAATTGGATGAGAAAGCCAACCTTCTCCAATGGGGTTTGAGAAAGGGGTGAGGAGAGAGGACACGAGTATGCAATTGAGATTCTCCCTATGAGTTTCCCTATAGAGGGGGAGTTAGAAGTGGAAAAAAATTGTCATATTTCTACGTGAAGCCTAATGAGTTTGTCTGTACTGAATAAACAGTGTGTCTGGTATGTCTGATATTGGCAAATTAATGAAATGCTAAATCATTTCCCCGCAATAAGCCCGGCCACAGATGGGCTGTCGGCATCTGTTTCTCGGGAGAGAAAAACAATTATTTGCAGCCCACACACAGTTCAATGGAAAATGTTGTGCTTATTGATTTTTTCCAACCAAGCCTCAAAATTAGGGAAAATAATTGAGAAATAAAAAAAGCCGATAAATGTCTCAAATAGGCTTAAGGGTGATTGCTCAGAGAGATACAAAGGGGGGGGGCAGAAAGAGAGAGACAAAGGGAGGGGGGGGATAGGGGCAGAAAGAGAGAGACAAAGGGAGGGGGTAGGGGCAGAAAGAGAGAGACAAAGGGACAAAGGGGGGGGAAGAAAGATCGAGACAAGGGGGGGGGGCAGAAAGAGAGAGACAAAGGGAGGGGGATAGGGGCAGAAAGAGAAACAAAGGGGGGGGTTAGGGGCAGAAAGTGCGAGAACAAAGGGGGGGCAGAAAGATCGAGACAGGGGGGGGGCAGAAAGAGAGAGACAAACGGAGGGGGGATAGGGGCAGAAAGAGAGAGAGATAATGCACTTTGAACCACTGAGAAAATAATATCCGTCTTGCAGCCATGCGGCAGTCAAGGTGGTCCACAAGGTCGCTTACTTGATCCGTGGTGTGACACCATTTACAAAGAGGAAGCGACCGGCGCAACAGCAGGAATTAATTTGAGACAAAGAGCCATTCCCTCGCAGCCGACCATTAAACGGTAATCTGCAGTTCGAACAACAACAAAGCAGCTACTGTTCTGTTAAACAGCTGTGGGATGGGGCTGGAGAAATCAAATTCATAGACTGAGCAAAGACATCAAAGACCAACAATGGAGTAAAACAAGCTTATATTTTGGGTTCTTATGGGGTATGACAGTTGAACTAAGCTCATGAGAAATGTATAAATTACAGTTATATTTTTCAAGATATAATGGGTATACAGTGGGGCAAAAGAGTATTTAGTCAGCCACTAATTGTGCAAGTTCTCCCACTTAAAACGAGAGAAGCCTGTAATTTTCACCAGAAAAGTAGGATTTTTAATGAATTTATTTGCAAATTATGATGGAAAATAAGTATTTGGTCACCTACAAACAAGCAAGATTTCAGGCTCTCACAGACCTGTAACTTCTTCTTTAAGAGGCTCCTCTGTCCTCCACTCGTTACATGTATTAATGGCACCGGTTTGAACTTGTTATCAGTATAAAAAGACAGCTGTCCACAACCTAAAACAGTCACACTCCAAACTGCACTATGGCCAAGACCAAAGAGCTGTCAAAGGACACCAGAAACAAAATTGTAGACCTGCACCGGGCTGGGAAGACTGAATCTGCAATAAGCAGATAAGCAGCTTGGTTTGAAGAAATCAACTGTGGGAAAAATTATTAGGAAATGGAAGACATGCAAGACCACTGATAATCTCCCTCGATCTGGGGATCCACGCAAGATCTCACCCCGTGGGGTCAAAATTATCACAACAGTAGTGAGCAAAAATCCCAGAACCACATGGGGGGACCTAGTGAATGACCTGCAAAGAGCTGGGCCCAAAGTAACAAAGCCTACCATCAGTAACACACTACGCCGCCAGGGACTCAAATCCTGCAGTGACAGATGTGTCCCCCTGCTTAAGCCAGTAAATGTCCAGGCCCGTCTGAAGTTTGCTAAAGAGCATTTGGATGATCCAGAAGATTGGGAGAATGTCATATGGTTAGATGAAACCAAAATATAACTTTTTGGTAAAAACTCAAATCGTCGTGTTTGGAGGACAAAGAATGCTGAGTTGCATCCAAAGAACACCATACCTACTGTGATATCATGCTTTGGGGCTGTTTTTCTGCAAAGGGACCAGGACGACTGATCCATGTAAAGGAAAGAATGAATGGGGCCATGTATTGTGAGATTTTGAGTGAAAACCTCCTTCCATCAGCAAGGGCATTGAAGATGAAACGTGGCTGGGTCTTTCAGCATGACAATGATCCCAAACACACTGCCCGGGCAACAAAGGAGTGGCTTCGTAAGAAGCATTTCAAAGTCCTGGAGTGGCCTAGCCAGTCTCCAGATCTCAACCCCATAGAAAATCTTTAGAGGGAGTTGAAAGTCCGTGTTGCCCAGCAACCGCCCCAAAACATCACTGCTCTAGAGGAGTTCTGCATGGGGGAATGGGCCAAAATACCAGCAACAGTGTGTGAAAACCTTGTGAAGACTTACAGAAAATGTTTGACCTCTGTCATTGCCAACAAAGGGTATATAACAAAGTATTGAGATAAACTTTTGTTATTGACCAAATACTTATTTTCCACCATAATTTGCAAATTAATTAATTAAAAATCCTACAATGTGATTTTCTGGATTTCTTTTCTCGTGTTGTCTGTCATAGCTGAAGTGTACCTATGATGAAAATGACAGGCTTCTCATCTTTTTAAGTGGGAGAACTTGCACAATTGGTGGCTGACTAAATACTTTTTTGCCCCACTGTATATCATTCATTTAAAAGCAAAGAAATGGATTGGGGGGGTACAAAGCTAACATCTGGAATTGTCTTAAGATGGGCATACCATTTGATTTATTATGGATCTTCATAAGCTGCTCCCAAGTCAGTAGCTGCTCTTTATGGGGTCCAGCAAAATTAAGGCAGTTATGCAATTTTAAAAACATTACAAACATTCTCAGAATTCACAACACATTAAGGTTGTGCCCGCAGGCCCTTACTCTACTATCACATACAGTTGAAATACATTTAAACTCAGTTTTTTCACAATTCCTGACTTTTAATCGTAGGCTACCTGCTGCCCCAAGTGGTCGTTGTCATGTATTCATTATCTTTAACATTTTTGTAGTTTGCATGTTTCAGTAATGATTAACATGTTTAAACAGTCGTACATCTCTGCTTGATTTAGGTTTTGGTATACTTGGCATTTTTACACCTACAGTACATTCTGAAAGTATTCAGACCCCTGAACCTTTTCCACATTTTGTTACGTTACAGCCTTATTCTAAAATGTATTTAATTTAAAAAAAACTCAATATACACACAATACCCAGTTATGATAAAGAGAACGGGTTTTAAACGTTTGTAAATGTATTAAAAAAACACAAAAAACATCTTATAAACGTAAGTAAGAACAGTTGAAGTCAGAAGTTTACATACACCTTAGCCAAATACATTTAAACTGTTTATCACAATTCCTGACATTTAATCCTCGTAAAATGTCCTGTTTTAGGTCAGTTAGAATCACCACTTAAAATTAAGAATGTGAAATGTCAGAGTAATAGTAGAGATGGTGATTTATTTCAACTTTTATTTCTTTCATCACATTCCCAGTGTGTCAGAAGTTTACATACACTCAATTAGTATTTGGTATTTGGATTGAGGTATTTGTGGTGGCTACTCCAATACCTTGACTTTGTTGTCCTTAAGCCATTTGCCACAACTTTGGAAGTATGCTTGGCCTCATTGTCCATTTGGAAGATCCATTTGCGACCAAGCTTCAAGTTCCTGACTGATGTCTTGAGATGTTGCTTCAATATATCCACATGGTGCACCAGTCCCTCCTGCAGCAAAGCACCCTCACAACATGATGCTGCCACCCCCGTGCTTTACGGTTGGGATGGTATTCTTCAGCTTGCAAGTCTCCCCTTTTTTCCTCCAAAGAACGATGGTCATTATGGCCAAACAGTTCAATTTTCGTTTCATCAGACCAGGGGACATTTCTCCAAAAAGTACAATCTTTGTCCCCATGTGCAGTTGCAAACCATAGTCTGGGTTTTTATGGCGGTTTTTATGCAGTGGCTTCTTCCTTGCTGAGCGGCCATTCAGGTTAATGTCGATATAGGACTCGTTTTACTGTGGATATAGATACTTTAGTACCTGTTTCCTCCAGCATCTTCACAAGGACCTTTGCTGTTGTTCTGGGATTGATTTGTACTTTTCACACCAAAGCACGTTCATCTCTAAGAGACAGAATGCGTCTCCTTCCTGAGCGGTATGATGGCTGCGTGGTCTCATGGCATTTATACATGCGTACTGTTGTTTGTACAGATGAACGTGGTACCTTCAGGCATTTGGAAATGGATGAACCAGACTTGTGGTGGTCTGCAATTTTTTTTCTGAGGTCTTGGCTGATTTCTTTAGATTTTCCCATGATGTCAAGCAAAGAGGCACTGAGTTTGAAGGTAGGCCTTGAAATACACCCACAGCTACACCTCCAATTGACTCAAATGATGTCAATTAGCCTATCAGAAGCTTCTAAAGCCATGACATCATTTTCTGTAATTTTCCAAGCTGTTTAAAGGCACAGTCAACTTAGTGTATGTAAACTTGGCCCACTTGAATTGTGATACAGTGAATTATACGTGAAAAAAATCTGTCTGTCAACAATTGTGGGAAAAATTACTTGTGTCAAAGTAGATGTCCTAACCAACTTGCCAAAACTATAATTTGTTAACAAGACATTTGTGGAGTGGTTGAAAAACGAGTTGTAATGACTCCAACCTAGGTGTATGTAAACTTCCAACTTCAACTGTATCTACAACACAAAATCCATGTGTACGTGTGTGTTTAGTGCGTTTTTTGTCACGTGCGTGTGTGCCTGTGTCTATTGTAACGGTTTTGACTTGAGGTTATTATTTATAGGGGTGCCAGGTAGGTTGTGCCTACCAGAGAACACATTGGTTTGTCCTTTCAGTTTGGGAGGGAATGAGTCCCATCTGGTCCGTCAAGTCTACACCAATACAAAGGACTTATGTAAAAGTCAGGATGGAAATAAACTTTTCATAAACCCTTAAAACATTGGAAAGAACTTCAAAAACAACTATATTATTTTGCGTGGGTTCTATTAGCAACATCAATGATTACACACACATATAATAATATAACAATGAGTTCTGGTTCCTCCAGAAATGTCCTATACCTCGGGCTTAAAAGAGTCCAGCCCAAGTGACTTTTGTCACGCAATGTTTGTCCATTCATTCAGTCTAGCGTAAACCCAGTATTAATCATACAAACAATATAAAGCCTATTAACTCCAACTAAGTCCTCCCCTACACCTGACTACACAAATCATCACAGTATACCTCACATCAAAACAAATTAAATACCATACACAAAAAGGTTGTAGTCAGTCGGTCAGTCAGACAATCCAATCCGCCAACAGATCTCCAGCGGAGTAAGGCCACGAAGAACAGAGAGGTGTCGTCCACGGACGCACAGAGTGGATCCGGTCCGCCAACAGATCTCCAGCGGAGAAAGGCCACGGAGAACAGAGAGGTGTAGTCCACAGACGCACAGAGTGGATCCGGTCCGCCAACAGATCTCCAGCGGAGAAAGACCAGGAAGAACAGAGAGGTGTCGTCCACAGACGCAAAGAGTGGATCCTGTCCGCCAACGGATCTCCAGCGGAGAAAGGCCACGAAGGACAGAGAGGTGTCGTCCACGGACGCAGAGTGGATCCGATCCTGGGTAAACTATATTAACGGCAACAAAACAAACGGAATAGAGAAGCTTCGGAACTGAGGGTTGAACACATCCTCATTCACGTCTCCATAACAACCCCACTTTTGCGCAGCTGATGCTGGCTATTTAATTGGGAATTAAAGGGGAAGTGCCCTATTGGAAGGAGCACTATTCAAATGGGAATTGAAGGAGAAGCGCCCTATTGGAAGGAGAAGCACTGAGACGGTTCAGAAAAATTCAGGGCCGTCACACTATGCTTGTGTTGCTTCACAGTCCCCGCTGTTCCATGAGGTGCATTTTTATTTTAATCTGTTTTTAAATATATTTTTACTGCTTGCATGAGTTACTTGATGTGGAATAGAGAAATGCTTTATAAATGGACAGACTTCTCCCCATCTAAGATACTGTTGTATCAACATGTTTTGACTATGACAGTTTACAATCCAGGGTTACTCCAAGCAGTTTAGTCACCTCAACAGGCTCAATTTCCATATTAATTATTACAAGATTTAGTTGAGGTTTAGGGTTTAGTGAATGATTTGTCCCAAATACAAGGCTTTTAGTTTTTTAAATATTTAGGACGAACGTATTCCTTGCCACTTTCGGGTTCACCTTGGGGTCATGATAGGGAAATGTATTATAATAAGGATAATAAATGATGTTGTATTAATAGAAGGGGAGGGGTAATAAGACCCCTCCCTCCTTACATTTATGGGGTCCTTATGGGGTCCTAGACTACAGATTAACAAATATATATATTCATTATAAAGGTTTAATATAGTTCCACAGTTTTTTCTAATCTCTGCCTCTTATAAAGAAACTGTCTGAGGAATGTATGACTGAGACGGAACTCTGCAGGGGAGTGTAAGAGATAAGAGACTAGTCAGACATGCCACTATAAATACATTTGGGGAGTGGACCATTACTGCTGAGCATTTAGATAACACTAAAACTCTTGTTTTATATAGCTGTGTAGGCATGGTTTTGGTCTCATGAGTAGAAGGTAATGACATAGGCAGTGACATCACTAAGATATAGGACTGTAGGAATGATTAAACAACTCAGACCCTTTTCTATTTTGCAGGACTTACTCGGTAACATGCGTGCTATGTTCCTGCTGTCAACTTAAGGTGCTCCAAAGCTTTTTACTTTCACTATTTATGTCATTTATCTTTGTTTCATAGTGTAGTGTCATCTTTTTATTTAGTTTAGTTACGTGATTTCTCAATTTGAGGTACGTTTGCCAATTGGTTGTGCAGCCAGACTTATTAGTCAGATGTTATGGACTGAGACGCAGCCCATGTAAAAAAAACTGATATCTGTAGCCCAAACTGAGATTTGTATTATATTACTAAGATTGATGCTATGGTGCGTCAATAGACTTAAGGATTAAAGCGGAGCTTCTTTCCCCATTCTGGTCAACTCAAAGTTTTTCCCTGAGTAAAACAATTAACAGAATCAAATGTCCTTGACCAAACGCTTTCTACCAGGTATGTTTAGTTATATCCCAAAAAGAACAAGCGATGCTGTTAAATTAAAAAAGGCACAACATGGATTGCAACGTAATGTAATAAGAAGCATTTTGAGTGTGTGCGTGCGCCTGTCTCCGTCTGTTCAGGCCAGATTTGATCCAACTAACATTGTTTAAAATCAGTCTTTCTTTACACAACTACATATATTTCCTGTGTACACATGAGTCACGGGATGTTTTTGTGCCCACAGAGGGTCAGGGCCCTGAGCATCCTTTCTGAAGGACGACGCCACAATTTGCACCTGGTTAGGCATTAGCATTCATACAAAGGGGAGTCCAGGCTTTTTCTCTCAACCCTGTTCTAGCTAGCAATCCTGATTTTACTAATCAGCTACAAGAGCAGGGCTGGACCAACACCAAATAGCTCTCCAGGAGGATTGGATACCTCCCGAGGTGCACATGGCAAAGATTGAGCAACCCCACTCTTCTGTGGCCTCTACTGCCCATCATTGATGGTCCCCAACTATTGACACCCCTATATTCAGAATCCTCATTATCATCACCATCCACATCATCCCATTCCTCAGAGGTCATTTCCAAGAAAGCAGCACCTTGGTTCATGTAGCAATGAGACAAAAAGGTTAACCTTGTTGGTAATGAGGGTGAAGTCATTCTGATTGCATTGTCAATATCCTTTTTCAAGAAAAAGGTCTCCAAGACCCCTTGCTGAATGATGATGATGATCCAGTATAACCCAACCCAAGCACATGCAGCCTTGGTCGAGTCAATGGCAGTTATAAGTTGACAGCTGGGGCACAGTAGCTCAGCTGAGATCATATCAATGTCTCCTTGTGGAGCTAATTTCTTCATGGGCTTCATATCGCACACCGCCGTAGCTCAGAGTCTATATGACACTATCAGCTTTGCATTCAGGTCACACTCTGGCACCACAAAGACCATTAAAATGTATCAGATATCCTTCACGCTATGCTGGCAGGGTTTTGGTAGGCCGAGCCTTCTTTCCAAAAAATGGAGTCTACCACAGACCGACCGAAAGATAGTCAACCAGACATTGGGCAAACGGCGGTTTTCGAGAGTATTGCATAAAGTATTGAGTATTGCATAAATGTCAGTGGATATGACATTAAACGCGATGCCAGACCCGGCGTCCAATTTCAGCATACACAATAGCTTTGATGTGCTTCGCCTCTTTCAAATTACACCCCTCCCCCATACCAACACATCTCCCACCTTGACTGAACCGGGAGTGGGGGGCTACATATTTCTCCCCTGATCTGGAGGACAGTTATCCTCCTACGAGCAGACTTGACAGTTCAATAGCTCCGCCTTATGAGGGGCCAGGGAGGGAAGAAAGTCACCAGGGAGTATGGGGAATTATTATGGCCCATGGTGGCTTGAGAAATGCATCCTTACATTCCTTTGTTGTTGAATTATTTTACAGAGTTGCCTAAGCAATGGGTACATTTCCTTTCCTCCTTCCTTCCCCTGTACAAACTTACAGATATATAAGTTTGCATTCACACCCCTTTACGTTTTCCATATGTTGTTGTGTTACAATTTAAAATGAATTAAATTGAAATGTGTGTCACTGGCCTGCACACAATACCTCAATGTCAAAGTGGAATCCTTTTTCTATCATTTTTTACAAATAGATTAAAAATGAAGCTGAAATGGCTTCAGCCAATAAGTATTCAACCCCTTGGGTATGCTTGTCATCGTCAAGGACTAAGGAATTTTTGGGGGGGATAAAAAGAAACTGAATAGAGCTAAGCACAGGCAAAATTCTATAGGAAAACCTACTTCAGTCTGCATTCCAACCGACACTGGACAAATTCACCTTTCAGCAGGACACCTAAAACACGAGGCCAAATCTACACTGGAGTTGCTTCCCCAGGGTTCGACTAAGCTATGTGGAATTATTTTAGAAAGACCCTACCAAGGATCATTTCGCTATTTGATTTAGAATTGTAATGGTAAAAAATATATACTCAAATCATTTGGTATATTAGCCCAAACAAAAGCATTGAACAGATGCACTACATGGAACAACAAATCTACAGGGAACATCTACAGGGAGATTGTTCTGACAAGTCCAATATATTGGAGATAAACTACATGACCAAAAGTATGTGGACACCTGCTCGTCAAACATCTCATTCCAAAATCATGGGCATTAATATGGAATTGGTCCCCCCTTTGCTGCTATAACAGCCTTCACTCTTCTGGGAAGGCTTTCCACTAGATGTTGGGACTTGCTTACATTCAGCCACAAGAGCATTAGTGACGTTGGGCACTGATGTTGGGAGATTTGGCCTGGCTTGCAGTCGGCGTTCTAATTCATCCCAAAGGTGTTCGATGGGGTTGAGGTCAGGGCTCTCTGCAGGCCACTCAAGTTATTCCACACCAATCTCGTTTTATTTTTTACACTAAACAGTCCAGTCCATATAAAGCACCAGTCAAAAGTTTGGACACACGTCATTCCAGGGTTTTTCTTTTTCTAGTGAAGACATCAACACTATGAAATAACACATATGTAATCATGAAGTAACCAAAAAAGGGTTAAACAATCAAAGTAGCCACCCTTTGCCTTAACGACAGTTCTGAACACTCTTTGAATTCTCTCAACCAGCTTCAATAGGTAGTCACCTGGAATGCATTACAATTAACAGGTGTCCCTTGTTAAAAGTTATTTTGTGAAATTTCTTTCCTTAATGCATTTGAGCCAATCAGTTGTGTTGTGACAAGGTAGGGGTGGTATACAGAAGATAGCCTTATTTGGTAAAATACCAAGTCCATATTATGTCGAGAACAGTTCAAATAAGCAAAGAGAAACGATAGCCCATCATTATTTTAAGACATGAGTGTCAGTCAATACGGAACATTTGAAAAACTTTAAAAGTTTCTTCAAGTCCAGTCGCAAAAACCATCAAGCGCTATGATGAAACTGGCTCTCATGAGGATCGCCACAGGAAAGGAAAACCCAGAGTTACCTCTGCTGCAGAGGAAAAGTTCATTGGAGTTAACTGCACCTCAGATTGCAGTCCAAATAAATGATTCACAGAGTTCAAGTAACAGACACATCTCAACATCCACTGTTCAGAGGAGACTGTGTGAATCAGGCCTTCATGGTCGAATTGCTGCAGAGAAACCACTACTAAAGGACACCGATAAGAAGACTTGCTTGGGCTTAAAACACGAGCAATGGACAATAGACTGGTGGAAATATGTCCTTTGGTCTGATGATTCCAACTGCTGTGTCTTTGTGGGACGCAGAGTAGATGAACAGATTATCTCTGCATGTGTGGTTCCCACCGTGAAGCAAGGAGGAGGTGGTGTGATGGTCCTTTGCTGGAGACACTGTCTGTGATTTATTTAGAATTCAAGGCACACTTAACCAGCATGGCTACCATAGCATTCTGCTGAGATACGCCATCCCATTTGGTTTGCACTTAGTGGGACTATCATTTGTTTTTCAACAGGGAAATGACCCAAAACACAACTCCAGCGGTGTAAGGGCTATTTGAGCATAAGGAGTGTGATGCAGCATCAGATGGACCTGGCCTCCACAATCATCCGACCTCAACTCAGTTGAGATGGTTTGAGATGAGTTGGACCGCAGAGTGAAGGAACGCAGCCAACAAGTGCTCAGCATATGTGGGAACTCCAAGACGGATGGAAAATCAGAAGTTGGCAGATCGGCTGTACCGACTTCAGACGAGCCCAAAACCGAGATCACCATTGTGTTTGTGAGTCTCATCTTTCCATAATAGTTTGAAAGGCCAAACCGTTCAGACCCTACAGACGATTTTTGAGATGTCTCATGGTCTGACAAACACCGCTCTAGCTCTGTCACCTTTCACGGCAGATGCGGAAGTTCTACATCGGCGGATATGGTGGATTGAGGTGCATCAAAGGCAAAAAAAACAGATATCTAAACTGACATTTTTAATGGGGATTTTTTTATTATACTAATTGGATTTCCGTTTTCAGATCCGTTTTGCCTTTGAGATCACAGTGAATAAAATTACATGACAGGGGGCACCTGATCCTACTGACTCCCCATGGGGATGAAAATGTTCATTACCCTGGTTCTAGGATAATATGAGTGAGATGTCTTCAAGTAATATCGACATGTTTCAAGCAGACCAGCATAGTCCCTGTGCCCAAGAACGCCAAGGTAACCTGTCTAAATGACTATCGCCCCATAGCACTCACATCTGTAGCCATGTAATTCTTAGAAAAGGCTGGTAATGGCTCACATTAATACCATAATCTCTGACACCCTAGACCCAGTCGTATACCACCCCAACAGATCAACAGATGACACAATCTTTATTGCACTCCACACTGCCTTTTCCCACTTGGACAAAATAAAAACCTACGTGAGAATGCTGTTCATTGACAAGAGCTCAGAGTTCAACACCATAGTGCCCTCCAAGCTCATCCCTAAGCTATGGACACTGGGACTGAACACCTCCCTCTGCAACTGGATCCTGACCGGAAGCCCCCAGGTGATGAGCGTGGGCAACAACACATGCATTCTTAAGTCTCCTGCTGTACTCTCTGTTCAACCACGATTGTGTGGCTGCGCACGACTCCAACACCATCATTAAGTTTGATACGACGCGACAGTGGTAGGTCTGATCACCAATGGCGACGAGACAGCCTATAGGGAGGAGGTCAGAGACCTGGCAGTGTGGTGCCAAGACAACAACCTCTCACTAAACGTCACCAATACAAAGTAGCGGATCCTTCACTAATGGAAACGGGGGGCCGAGGACGCTACCATTCACATCGAGTGTGCTAAAGTGGAGCGGGTCAAGAGCTTAAAGTTCCTCAGTGTCCACATCACTAAGGATCTATCATTGTCCAAACACGCCAATACAGTCGTGAAGAAGGCCCGACAATGCCTATTTCCAATCAGGTGGATGAAAATATTTGGCATGGGCCCTCAGATTCTCAAAAATATCTATAGCTGAACCATTGAGAGCATCTTGACTGGCTTCATTACCGCTTGGTATGGTAACTGCTTAGCATTCAATCGCAAAACGCTACAGAGGGTAGTACATATGGCTCAGTACATCCTTAGGGCTGAGCACCCCACAATCCAGGACCTCTATACCAGGCGGTGTCAGCGGAAGGCCCTAAAAATTGGCCAAGACTCAAGCCACCCAAGTTATAGATAGTTATCTCTGCTACCGCACAGCAAGCAGTACCAATGCACCAAGTCTGGAACCAAGCACCGTTAACAGCTTCTACCCCAAAGACATAAGACTGCTAAATATTTAGTTGAATAGTTAACTAAATAGCACACTCTTCACACTATTTAATTTTACTCAACACATATGATGTTGTTGTTGACTCTGTCACTTTATTCATAGTTATATGTACATATCTACCTGTTGTATATAGTCAAGTTATTGTTACTCATTGTGTATCTATTACTACATGTTTTACTTTTCTATTATTTCTCCATTTTCTTTCTCTCTGCATTGTTAGGAAGGGCCCATCAGTAAGCATTTCACTGTTAGTCCACACCTGTCATTTACGAAGCATGTGACAATTACATTTGATTAGAGTTCTTTCAAATACATGTTTTGAAGTATCGCAATGGGATATGGCCAACTCCAATAATGCAGACACGTGTCCCCCGAAGCCAGGGTAGTTCCAAAAAAAGCATCCCTCAGAGGCTCCGACACAGGGGACAGTAGGCGTCAACGAAGGTGCAGTGACATCCTTTTGGTAAAACCTCAAATGTAGCCCAACATGCCACATTGCATATCCCTTGTAAAGAGAAGCATTTGAACAGTGCCCAAGAGTCCTCAGGCCCTTCGGGGGCTGTAAACAGTTGCTATTACAAACCAATATAATAGCCTACACTATCCAATGGGATAGTCGTTGACAAGAGAGGAGCCTACCCTTGCAGGGGGGCGCTGAAATGATGTAGAGTTGGTCGCTCTTGCGTACGGCTGTGCAACGTGAGTACTGGACAAACGGTGGAGAGGCTCTTATTCCATGTTAGTGAATGGCGGCGGGAAGAAAGCCACAAGCTCCAAGGGAAGACAATTATAATTATCGCTGACCATAGGCATAAAGGAAGGCTTAAGTTAACTTGGATAACCTCAGTGCAAACTGTAGGCACAAATGGTAGACTGGCAGTGCGTGAAGCTCACTCACTCTGCAGGCATAAGGGCAATCAGCAAAGGGGTTTTGAAGGAGAGATATTTTATCTCCACACCTTCCAGAAGCTTAAAAGGCTGCTGTGAAATAGCCTCAAGCAAAATAGATCCCAAGACGGGGCTAAAGGCTTGGAGACAGGACGTAAACGACGCAATCCTTACTGTGTTTTTGTCAAAGCCACTTCTCAAAAACATGTCACTTGTTTCCAAACAGTGAAAAAGGGGCTTTGGCACTCTGAATAGTCTCAATGAGTGGTAAGCCTGTCACATTCAGATTCATCCTCTCACAGGCTTGGCCCAGAGGGCCATGGTTTCTGGGTGAGGGTGGGAAATCTCTTTGTTAATTTGGGTCAGAAGTTCCCTGCGTAACAGTAGCTGCCAGGGCTTGTCAAAGTAAGAGAGTGATCTTCGCTAACCAGAGCTTTCCTGGCCATCCTGGGACTACTAAGATGAGGGACAAGCCTCAGGCATAGAGGGAAAAAAGCGTAGAGCAGCACCCTTGGCCAAAGGATGTGCCAGTGCGTCTACCTCCAGTAGTACTTCTAGCGCAAAGAACAGCAGGCAGTTTCTCTCTTTGTGCGATGCATAGAGATCAATGGTGTTCAACCATATCTCTCCAAGATCTGGTTCCCCACTTGGGGATGGGAGTCTCCAATCCCCGTATAGGGGATTCCCTCTGGACAAGTCCGCTCCTATATTCAGTACGTCCAGGACATGAGTCGCACATAGTGAGAGTAGGTGTGTTCTGCTCCACAGAATAATCTTGACAGCAAGTGCCACCCTGGAGGTTGATGTATGCCACCAGTCGTATTGTCTGTCCTGATCAGGATGTGATAATTCCTGAGGGGCTGAAAATATTTCAATGAAAGGAACACTGTCAGAAGTTTGAGGTAGTTTACACGAGAGGCAGAGCTGTCGGGACCAGAAACAAAGATCGAGGGGCTCTTCCAGTGACAGACAGCCGAGAGATATTTATCGTTAACTTTTTGATTGACTCTCACCAGAGTCTCTGGTGGCACAGCTAGCGCTGCGATGCAGTGCCCTAGACCACTGGCCCACCCAGTAGAGCTGAATCTGTTTTTGAGTCTATTGCCCAGAGAACCTAGTAGGTCGGGCTGGTCAAGTAAGTAAGCACAAAAACAACTGAACGTTATGTGAACTATGCAAGCTGAACTGGTGTGCTAGCTGAGGTAGGCCATCTGAGCATTTCACCTAGCTTAGGTTAGCTGAGTCTACATTTAATCTGAGGTGAACTATATACGAGAGCTAAGCTAGCAATTGCTAGACGGTGGTTAGCTAGCTAACTATGTGTTGATATATCTTTCAAAAAACAGTGCGGTAGAAAAGACTAACGTTAGCCACAAACTACAAAAATGCTGTTACTTTTCTCAACAATATTGAAACCCTGAATTTAGCAGGTGCTATCGACAGATCAGTTGGAAAAAGTCATGGACTACTTTCTGCACATGCCACGGTCAGTGTGAACCGGAGTGACTTGACAATGCTGGCCGAACAAGATGCAGCTACAAACAAAACTGAGTTTTGGTTCCAGTCTGCCATGAAGCGTTCATCCATGTATATGGGTAAGAGTCGAGCTACATTTTCACATATTATATGTTTTCAATGCAAGTTAACGCGTACTGTTAGCTAGTGAATGTTAGCTTGCTAGCTCGCTAGCTAACATTATGTGTATGATCTGTGTAGTAATATTATTTGAATCAGAAATCCATTCGCATTACTAGTTATTGCTAAATAGCTAGCTAAAGTACATGTCTAAACACCACTTCGCCAGATGATTACATGACCCTTCCAGTTAGCCAGATGTGTCTGGGGGTGACTACGGCAATCTATTGAACATGTCTAGACAATAGTGTCCCATCCACTTAGCTAGATGTGGCTGGGGGGTGGTTATAGAATTTCCTTCACATGACTCATCAATTTAGACAAGTGTGTCGGGCAAGCGTCATCTAATAATTATACAATCTCTTTTATCTTGTTATTTTTATCTGGTCACTTTGTTTTTGATATAGCTCCTATGCAAGTAACCATTTCACTGTACCATTTACACTTTCTGTATCCTGTGTGTGTGTGACAAATAAACTTAGATATTTTTTATATAGTGTGTTTATCAGTGAAGAACAACATGACCTGCACCAAAGTCAGATTAGGATATAGGCCAAGGACTAGATAGTGTATTTTTACCTGGAGTTTTTCCTTATTGTAGGCTACTACTTTTACCACTTTTAGTCTTGAAATCTTTGGTAGTTTACTAAACTACTCACTCTGTTTAGCACATAGCCTCACATGTGAATCGTTAAAGAGATGGGTGGGGCTAAGGCTTAAGAGGTTGGGAACAATGCTGAATGGGTGTAGACAAAGAAGAGCTCTCCAGTAGGTGTACCAAAATATTCAAGGGACATTTTTTCAAAAGTGGGGTCACAAGTTTATCAGCTTTCCAAGCAGAATTACTTTCCCAATGTTCCTCAACTGCAGTGTATGATATACAATTTTCTAGGTCTCTACTTTTATACAATCTAAAAAACACCATTTCAAATTTTGCTACAATAAGACCGAATTGAGGCAGTTGGTCACAAATATAGTAGAAAGAGTAGAAAATGCAGAAAAGTAGAAAATGAATTGTACTTCAACACAAAGAGACAAGAGCAGAGGTCTTACGTTCGGCAGCGTTAACCTTGCGGTTCGCTTGAGAACATTTAAGCAGGATCAAGTCGTGCTGAGGGGAGATTCCGGAGCGTAGTAAACTTCGCAAGGAAGGGAGCGAGAATAACCAGTGGGCGGGTGAGTGGCGCCTTAAAAAAACGGGAGGGGCTCACCTCCTTCACCAGTCAACCGGTCTGTTTCTGAAAGATGTTGCGTGATTGGTTCTTCCTAGTAGTGATCCGCCTACCGCGAATCCCATTGTGTTGCATAAAAAATAGTATTTGAATGAACCTCTTTACTTCTGATCTTCTCTGCAGGTAAACTACACGATTCAAAAAGTATGCTAGCATGAATAACCTGTGCACATACAAAGATGGGTGTATCATGACTGCTCACTCTTATCTTGACCACATTGTGCAATGCAACAAATTCAAGAGAAAGGGGTGCAACCAATTTCCTTGGTTATACTGTAGTCACAGAAAAGCCATGTACTTTGTGAATACCATGTGATTGACAGGCGACGAGCTAAAAAGGTGCTGTAGAATGTGTTGTTTACCCCTCCCCACCTAGCCCCAAGTGGCTTTACCTTCATAAGGCGGTAAACATGTGGCGAAACAATATTATTAAGAGACAAACACTGTTGTGGTAGGAACTCCTCAGCATGCGGCAGCTCGTGTTCTAAGACAGCTCCATGTATAAGGACAGAAAAAAAAACTCTGCCACCAAAAATAGCTTTGTTCACATGGAAACGACCTGGAGGGAAGAAGAACAGAAAGAGAAAGGAGGCTAGAAAGAGAGGGGAGAAGGAGAGACTAGAGAGAGAGGAGAGAGAGAAAGATGTCTGTATTTTGCACCGGGGGATAGGAGGAGAGTAGAGGAGAGGAGGGTAAAGCTTTATCTCCACAAACCTGTCCTGTCTCATCAAGCCGAGCCGCCGCCTGTCAAGGTGTCTAAATCTTCATCTCCAGCAAGAGCTCAACGGCTCCCTCCGCCTCCTCTCCTAACGGTTTCGCTGTATGAAATATCATCAAGCTATTCTCCCTTCTCCAGAAGAACTATGTCAATTCCCCATCGTCACTCATCCTCCTCGGGCTAATGGAAAATCTCAGGAGAGGGCCTGGGTCCCAAAGGGCAAACTATTCCCTGTATAGTGTACTACTTTTGCCCAGGGCGCATAGGAAAGCCCCTATAGGGCCCTGGTCAAAAGCAATGCACAATATATGGAATAGGTTGCCATTTGGGACTCAAACTGAGACTGCGCGAGGCCATCTGGGGAGTTTGTAGTACACAATATTACCCATGCTACAGGCTCTGGCTGGGCCAGTCAAGAACATTCAGAGACTTGTCCCGAAGCCATTCCTGCGCTGGCTTGGCTATGTGTTTAAGGTCATTGTCCTGTTGGAAGTTGAACCTTCGCCCCCAAAATGAGGTCCTGAGCGCTATGGAGCAGGTTTTCATCAAGGATCTCTGCACTTTGCTCCGTTCATCTTTCCCTCGATCGTGACTAGTTTCCCAGTCCTTGCCGTTGAAAAACATCCCCACAGAATGATGCTGCCACCACCATGCTTCACCGTAGGGATGGTGCCAGGTTTCCTCCAGACGTGACACATGGCATTCAGGCCAAAGAGTTCTTGGTTTCATCAGACCAGAGAATCTTGTTTCTTACAGTTTGAGTCCTTTAGGGGACCTTTGTCAAACTCCAAGTGGACTGTCATGTGCCTTTAACTGAGGAGTGGCTTCAGTCTGGCCACTCCTATAAAGGCCTGATAGGTGGAGTGCTGCAGAGATGGTTGTCATTCTGGAAGGTTTATCCATCTCCAAAGAGGAACTCTGTCAGAGTGACCATCGGGTTCTTGGTCACATCCCTGACCAAGGCCCTTCTCCCCCAATTATGCAGTAGGAAGAGTCTTGGTGGTTCCAAACATCTTCCATTTAAGAATGGAGGCCACCTTGTTCTTGGGGACCTTCAATGCTGCAGACATTTTTTGGTACCCTTCCCCAGATCTGTGCCTTGAAATAATCCTGCCTCGGAGCTCTACGGACAATTCCCTCGATTTTTCCTCTGACATGCACTGTCAACACTGGGACCTTATGTCAACAGGTGTGTGCCTTTCCAAATCAAGTCCAATCAATTGAATTTACTACAGGTGGACTCCAATCAAGTTGTAGAAACATCAAGGATAATCAACAGAAACAGGATGCACTTGAGCTCAATTTTGAGTCTAATAGAAAAGGGTCTGAATAGTTGTTTTTTATTTTTAATACATTTGCAAATACTTCTAAAAACCTGTTTTCGCTTTGTCATTATGGTGTATTGTGTGTAGATTGGTGAGGAAATAAAACTCTTTAATACATTTTAGAATAAGGCTGTAATGTAACAAAATGTTGAAAAAGTCAAGGGGTCTGAATACTTTCCGAATGCACTGTACACAGCGGACAGATCATAAAAAGGTGCAGACGTAGATTCAGGGGGGTTCTTTTACAATTAAGAAAGAAGAGCGGTGGTGGATTACCACTTAGAAAGAGAGACAAAGGGAGAATAGAGCAATGGAAGAAGGGGGTGTGAGAGAGGGGAAATGGAGAAGGGACACATTTTCTTAGAGCCAGCTGATGTCTATTGAGAAGAAATATGTCAATTCAAACAGTCTTTAATTATAATATAAAAATGTCACTTAACAGAAGCTTTTAACCAAAGTGACGTACAGTACAATGTGTGCATACACTTTCAATATGTGCATGTGATCCCTGTGGGAATTTTACTAGAGTCTGTATAGTGAAAAAAGAGTGAAGATTCATGAAAAGTGGCCAGTGTTGTCCAGATTTTCCCATCGTCCTTAGACTGGAACTTAGGGCCCTTGATCTAAGCCTTATATTCTTATGGATAAACAGGTTCACCTTAAGAACTGGTTTCAAATATTATTTGTTGTCCCAGAGTGTTTGATTGTGCCAGATGGGTAGGGTTCGCATTTTTAGGACTATTGATTCCATAAGTTACCGGAAAAACTAAATCAAGCCTAGCTAAAATATTTGAACTTATCTCTTGTCTAACTGATATCTTAGACAAGAGGAAATGACAGAGGGATCGAACCCTTGCCTCAAGGGGCAATATTTTGTTTCTTAGTTAAAATTCCCGAAGGGATTATATACAAATATATGCTCTCACTGTGCTGCAAGTCTATTTAGATAAAAACATCTGCTAAATGCAGTATTATATAATTAAAGAGGCAATCTGCGATGGCAACATCCATGTTTGGACTTTTGCATTTATGTTATATAGCATTTGATTATTGAAGAATAGAATGTAAAATGCCTCTGGAACTTAGTTCAACTGTCTAACCTCATCAGAACCCAAAATATAATGATGTTTTACTGCTTTGTTCGTAAATAAACACTAAACAAATCCAATTTTATTTCTCACATGCGCCAAATACAAGTGTAGACCTTACCGTGAAATGCTTACTTACAAGCCCTTAATTCTATTTCTTGAACTGCATTGTTGGTTAAGAAAATATTCACTAAATAAACTAAAGTAAAAGGTCAAATAAAAAGATTTAAAAAAGCTTAAAACTATAATTTTGATCTCATGGACAGTCAGTCCATGCATCCATAGGTCTGTCTATGAATTTGAGTGGTTGCATTTTTCCAGCCCCATCCCTCAGCTGTTTGCCATATCTGTGGCCTGTTGATCTGTGGCCTGTTTGTTGTGATTTTAACTGCACATGACTACTTTAAGGACACAAGTTGTGACAGTCAGGACCACCTCCCAGGAATAATTGTTGATGTATTGATGTTAGTGCATAAATATATATTTCAATGTCTATGACTGCCATGTGGGTATATACATTTTTTAAGTACCTGTCTAGGTCCTCAGCATCCTGCATGTTGAACAGCATGGAGGGGATGAGTTTGTCCATGTGCTGGGGCTCCCAGATGATGGCCTGAAGCTCATCGTTCACCGTCTTCCTCACCACACCCTGCAGCCCTTTGATACCGGCTACACGGATCCTAAACAGGATACACACACACACACACACACACTTTAAATACTATATTTGAAGGACTTAAACATTTCAGAGGTCACAGTTTATTGGGAAAGCATTCAGACACCTTCCCTTCTTCCACATTTCTGACATGTTTCAGGAAACTATGTCGCAAGTCACTACTTCACAGGAGAGCCATTTCTATTCAACATTTGTTTTTTGGCAGAAATGCCTTCTGGAACATGTGAACTTCCATTTGCCTTCATAACAAACGTGAATGGCCATCTGTAAATGAGAATAAATGTAAAATTACGAGACAAGTTTATTTAGCCACGGAAAAGACTGGAACCTTCCCGCTAGCCATGATTGGCTGAGATAGATGGGCTGGACATGTCGAAAGATGAGTTTGGATTGGCCTGCCATGCAGTACGCTTCTATCTATTTATTTATCCATTATTTTACCAGGTAACTTGACTGAGAACACATTCTCATTTACAGCAACGACCTGGGGAATAGTTACAGGGGAGAGGAGGGGGATGAATGAGCCAGTTGTAAACTGGGGATTATAACATGAGCTGATCAGTATGTGTAGGCAATCCTTTCTAACACATCTTTGTTTGAAGATATCACATAGTAGAACAGCAAAAAAGTGTGGCTCTCCACTTTCTGGAGGGCCGAGATGTGAAATCAGTGGAATGCCCAGTGGAAGCAGTGTGATAGCTAAGGAACTGGAGAAAATCCGGCTGTTTGATTGCAAATATATAGAGGGAGTTGAATAGACAACACACAGAAGGCGGTTGTATAACAAACCGGTCTCCAGATTACATATTCAAGTGCAACCATGGTATCCGTGACAGAGAGGGAGAAGAGTCCATCTATATGGGTAAGATAGTCCAGCTAGCTACATTTTCAGATATAATACGTTTCTAATTTATCAGAAAGTCATTTTCATTGCAAGTTAAAGCGTACTGTTAGCTAGCTAGCTAATGTTACATGTATGATCTTTGTAGTAATATTACTTGTATCATTTGCATTGCTAGTTATAGCCTAATGTTAGATAGCTAGCTAACATTGAACTGGGTTGGTTAGCTACCTGCAGATTCATACAGGGTAGTATAAATCAGGATTAAGGTTCATTGTTTAGCAAGCTAGCTACATGTCTAAACAAAAGACTCCACTATGCAAGTATCAATTTCACTACACCTTCTGTAACCAGTGCACGTGATAAATCAACTTTGATTTTATTTTATATGTGTCTACCAGACGGTAATGTGAAGAACATGACCTGGACCAAAGTCAAATTAGGATATAATGTTAGGCCAACAAGACATGGTCCAAATAAAATAAAAACTCTGGTAGAATGCACTCATTTTCTTTCAACAAACTCACAACCGCAAGATATTTTCTGTAATTGGCTCGCCATTAACTAGTAAATAATGATCTTGTTGTGAGTTTATTTTCCTGTAATAATGAAGACAAATTAGCTAAAGTGAAGAAGTTGTCAGCTATATGATATGGTCATTATTTGACCTGACTAGCCAGCTAGCGTAACATTAGCTAGATAGCTAAGAAGCTAAAAACAAACCAAAACATTGTTTAGAAAGTTGCTAGATTGACATATACTGAATACATATTTAAACAGGTGGGTTAATTGGTGTTAAAATACATTAGTTATGCTATTTTGGACAAACAGGCAGCCTGTAGTTTTTGTATTTATACTGTTTTATAATGAAAACGACAAGTTTGATGATGTTGGGCGACAATAGAATGTTCATGATGTAACTGTGACAACTATCGATAGATGTGGTATAAACCAGTCTTCAGTCTTGAAATTTTGGGTTGTTTAGTACATGACATCACATGTGAATCCTTAAAGAAATGGGTGGGGCTAAGGCTTAAGAGGGTGTGAACGATGCTGAATGGGTGTAGACAAAGAGCTCTCCAGTAGGTTTACCAAAACACTCAAGGGCCATTTTCTCAAGTTTATCAACTTCCAAAGCAGAATTACTTTCCCAATGTTCCCCAACTGTAGTGTATGATATACCATTTTCTAGCTCTGAGTCTTTACTTTTATCCAATGTAAAAAACATTTCAAATTTTTCTACATATCTACATTACATTTAAGTCATTTGGCAGACGCTCTTATCCAGAGCGACTTAAGTGCATAGGTGACAGAGAGAAACAAAATGGTGCAGTTTGTGCAGCCATGTGGCGGAGTGTGATGTGGGCACTGGGGTGTGAGAAGGTGGATCTGGGCAGGTGTGATGTTGATGTTTGTCTGTATGCTGTCATTTAATTGTGTATGTTTTGTATTGTTTACAAACATTTTCTTAATGTGTTAAAAAAATAACAAACCAAGACTGTTCTAATGGCAGGCTAGATATTTCAGAGTCGCGTATGGGTCAATTTGAGCATTTTCCTAACATTAATGTCCTTCTCCTAACCTGACACGCTAATTCTCCTAACCTGCAGTTTACATTCTCCTAACCTGCTGCGTAAAGTCACATCTGCTAGTCAAAACCGGCAGACCTGCCCTGAGAACAGTGCAAGTTTCCACTAATGCAATACATCTTGAATAAACTTAGCAAAATGGCAATGAGGAGTACACCACATCTGTCATTGGCGTCATCAATAAGTGCATCGATGACCTCGTCCCCACAGTGATTGTACATATCTACCCTAACCAGAAGCCATGGATTACAGTCAACATCCACACTGAGCTAAAGGATAGAGCTGCCGCTTACAATGAGTGGGACTCTAACCTTATAACAAATCCCGCTATGGTCTCCAACGAACCATCAAACAGGCAAAGCATCAATACAGGACTAAGATCAAGTCGTACTACACCGACTCTGACGCTCGTCGGATGTGGCAGGGTTTGCAAACCATTACAGACTACAAAGGGAAGCACAGCTGAGAGCTGCCCAGTGACACGAGCCTACCGGAAGAGCTAAACTACTTCTATGCTCGCTTCGAGGCAAGTAACACTGAGAATGCATGAGAGCATCAGCTGTGCCGGAAGACTGATCACGCTCTCCGCAGGCGATGTGAGTAAGACCTTTAGACAGGTCCACATTCACAAGGCCAGACGGACTACCAGGCCGTGTACTGCGAGCATGCGCTGACCAACTAGCAAGTGTCTTCACTGACATTTTCAACCTCTCCCTGTCCGAGACTGTAATACCAACCTGTTTTAAGCAGACCACCATAGAACGCCAAGGTAATCTGCCGACCCGTAGCACTTACATCTGTAGCCATTAAGTGCTTTGAAAGGCTGGTCATGGCTCACATCAACACCATTATCCCAGAAACCCTAGACCCACTCCAATTTGCATACCGCCCTAACAGATCCACAGATGATAAAGTCTCTATTGCACTCCACACTGCCCTTTCCCATCTGGACAAAAGGAACACCTATGTGACATTGCTATTCATTGACTACAGCTCAGCATTCAACACCATAGTGCCCTCAAAGCTCACCAGTTAGCTAAGGACTCTGGGACTAAACACCTCCCTCTGCAACTAGATCCTGGACTTCTTGATGGGCCGCCCCCAGGTGGTAAGGTTAGGAAACAACACATTTTTTTAAAACAAATAATTACAGCAATATTGGTGGTGGGATGAGGTCTCTCTGCAGAGAGTGAATCATAGTCATCTGAATATATTCCTGGTGTCTTTATGAGATTAAGGAAGAGCATCTCTGGTGGAGTAGGCGTCCCTATAAAGCGCCTGCGTATAAAGCGATGTATGCACCACCACTGTTCTAGAGATTCTTTCACTGGTTGGTTGGATTGCTAGTGTTTGGTCTGTACAGTGTGTTATCTAATAAACGTTGCGCTGCCTTTCTTTCCACTGTTATGGGTATTCTTTGGTTGTTTACTGTTGCTTTCTTTCTATCATCTCATGAAAGCAGCGAGCTATGGAACGGTGATTTGTAGATGAATAGGATTATTATAGCAATCAGTAAGCGTGGCTACTATATGTAATTAACTAGCCTACTACTTAGATTTACATTCTCATTTTAACATTTTAGGATTATTATAACAATCAGTAAGCCTGGCTACTGTATGTAATTAACTAGCCTACTACTTAGATTTACATTCTCCATTAAACATTTTTTGTTGGTGGCCCATTCTTTTATGGCATGAAAATCTGTGTGTAGCTTTAAAGGGATACACTGGTTAACCAAAATTACAACTTTACATATTTGCTTCCTTACTTGTCTATGGACAAGGAGAAAATGGCAATTTCCTCCCAGTGAGCATAATTTAATTCAAGTGAACAATTCCTTTAATCATTTTTTTGTTCAAGGTATATTTTCAAGCCTGTTATTTCCTCACCTGGTTCTGGTCTCAGGGTCTTCATGGGTTGAGTGGCACATGGCGCTGAACTGGGAGACAAAGAAGTCATAGCGCCGGTGGTAGGACGGTGTGTCCTCCTCGATGTTGGCAAACTTGACAAACTGTTGGAGGCAGAGACTAGTGTAAATAGAAATTCTAATGGCCCAATTAACTTATTGGAAAATACAGTACCAGTCAAAAGTTGACACCTACGCATTCAAGGGTTTTTCTTTATTTTAACTATTTTCTACATTGTGAAGACATCAAAACTATGAAATAACACATGGAATCATGTAGTAACCAAAAAAAGGTGTTAAACAAATTAAATTATATTTGAGATTCTTCAAAATAGCCATCACTTGACAGCTTTGCACACTCTTGGCATTCTGTATTCCAGCTTTATGATGAAGTCACTTGGAATGCATTGCAATTAACAGATGTTAATTTGTGGAATTTTTTAATTCTTAATGCATTTGAGCCAATCAGTTGTGTTGTGTCAAGGCAGGGGGGGAAACAGAAGATCACCTTATTTGGTAAAAGATCAAGTCCATACTATGGCAAGAACAGCTCAAATATGCAAAGAGAAATGACAGTCCATCATTACTTTTAGACATGAAGGTTAGTCTGGAAAATGTCAAGAACTTTGAACGTTTCTTGAAATGTAGTCGCAAAAACCATCAAGTGCTATGATGAAACTGGCTGTCATGAAACTGGCTGTCACCGCCACAGGAAATGAAGACCCAGAGTTACCTCTGCTGTAGAGGATACGTTCATTAGAGTTACCAGCCTCAGAAATTGCAGCCCAAATAAATGCTTCAGAGTTCAGGTAACATCCACTTCTCAATATCAACTGTTCAGAGGAGACTGAGTGAATCAAGCTTTCATGGTCAAATTGCTGCTAGGAAACCACTACTAAAAGTCATCAATAAGAAAATGAGACTTGCTTGGGCCAAGAAACACGAGCTATGGACATTAGACTGGTGGAAATCTGTCCTTTGGTCTGAGTCCAAATTTGACATTTTTGGTTCCAACCGCCGTGTCTTTGTGATAAGCAGAGTAGGTGAACGGATGATCTCTGCATGTGTGGTTCCCACCGAGAAGCATGGAGGAGTGATGGTGAGGGGGTGCTTTGCTGGTGACACTGTCTGTGATATATTTAGAATTAAAGGCACACTTAACCAGCACCACTACCACAGAATTAGGCAGCGAAACACCATCCAATCTGGTTTGCACTTAGTGGGACTATCATTTGTTTTTCAATAGGACAATGACCCAACACACATCCAGGCTGGGTAAGGGCTATTTTACCAAGAAGAAAAGTGAAGGGCTCTGGAGTCGCCAGGGGGGGAAATGTGGTACAGAGTGGACAGTGTTGACGGCCACTACCACTAGACCAGTCTCCGGCAAAATACTCTCAGTAACAGTCTCCCGGAGTCAGATTAAGCCTAGTCCTGGATCCAAAAAGTATTTTAATGGAGATTCTCCAATGAAATGTCTTCTTAGTCCAGGACTAGTCTTAATTTATGTTAGCAAAACTGGCCCTTAGACTATAAAATAGGAGAATATCAAATTTGGTTATTGTTACGTCGATAAGGGATTGGTTACTGATATCAAGACGACTACTAAGAGTAAAACACAGCTGAATGTCAGGTATAGGCCTCCTATTTGGCCGACACATACACTTAATGGGGCGGCAGGTAGCCTAGTGGTTAAAGCATTGGGCCAGTAACCGAAAGGTTGCTGGATCAAATCCTCGAGCTGACAAGGTAAAAATATGTCGTTCTGCCCCTGAACAAGGCAGTTCCCCGGCAGGCCATCATAGTAAATAAGAATTTGTTCTTAACTGACTTGACGACTTAAATATAGGTTACATTTAACAAAATTAATTACGTTTTAGAACAGAAGAAACAAATCTATGAAATAACATATATGGAATCATGTAGTAACCAACAAATCAAAATGTATTTTTACTTTAGATTCTTTGAGATTCTTCAAATTTGCCTTGATGACAACTTTGGCATTCTCTCAACCAGCTTAACCTGGAATGCTTTTCAGTCTTGGAGTTCCCACATATGCTGAGCACTTGATGGCTGCTTTTCCTTCACTCTGCAGTCTGACTCATCCCAAAAAATCTCAATTGGGTACAGGTCATCTGATGCAGCACTCCATCACTCTCCATCTTGGTAAAATAGCCCTACACAGCCTGGAGGTGTGTTGGGTCATTGTCCTGTTGAAAAACAAAAGGATAGTCCCACTAAGCCTAACCCAGATGGGATGGAGTATCGCTGCAGAATGATGTGGTAGCCATGCTGGTTAAGTGTGCCTTGAATTCTAAATAAATCATAGACAGTGCCACCAGCAAAGAACCCCCACACCATAACATCACCTCCACCCACACTGCGTCTCACAAATACACGGCGATTTGAACCAAAAATGTCCAATTTGGATCCATACCAAAGGACAAATTTCCACCGGTCTAATGTCCATTGCTCGTGTTTCTTGAACTAAGCAAGACTCTTCTTCTTATTGGTTTCCTTTAGTAGTGGTTTCTTTGCAGCAATTCAACCATGAAGGCTTGATTCACACAGTCTCCTCTAAACAGTTGATGTTGTGATGTGTCTTACTTTTGGGCGGCAATTTCTGAGGCTGGTAACTCTAATGAACCTCTGCAGCAGAGGTAACTGTGGGACTTCCATTCATGTGGCGGTCCTCATGAGAGCCATTTTCATCATAGCGCTTGATTGTTTTTGTGACTGCACTTAAAGAACCTTTCAAAGTTCTTGAAATGTTTCGCATTGACTGACCTTCATGTCCTAAAGAAATTGACTGTCATTTCTCTTTGCATATTTGAGCTGTCCTTGCCATAATATAGACTTGGTATTTTACCAAACATGGCTGTCTTCTGTATACCAACCCTACCTTGTCACAACACAACTGATTGACTCAAACACATTCAGGAAAGAAATTCCACAAAATAGGCACACCTGTAATTGAAATGCATTCCAGGTGACTACCTCATGAAGCTGGATGAGGGAATGCCAAGTGTGTGCAAAGCTGTCATCAAGGCAAAGGGTGGCTACTTTGAAGAATCTCAAATGCAATATTTTTTTAAATAAATGGGTTACTACATGTTGTGTTATTTCATAGTGTTGATGTCTTCACTATTATTCTACAATGTAGAAACTAGTAACAATAAAGACAAACCCTGGAATGAGTAGGTGTGTCCAAACCTTTGTAGTTTGGTAGTGTATAAACATGCAAATGAGCCAGAGAGAAACCAATAATGGGTTGGATGGAATGCCTTGCGGCGAGACCTTTACAAACAATATATGTGACCCGTTTCAGGAAACTAGGGATATGCCGCAAGTCACTACTTCACAGGAGAGCCGTTTGAACGTAAACTTAATTTTTTATCAAAAATGCCTTCTGTCTTAATAACAAAGTTGTATGACATCTGTAAATGTGATTCAAATAGCTAAATAACGAGCCTTGTTGGTTAAGCCACAGAAAAAGTCAGCAACCTTCCCACTAACCATGATTGGTTGAGATAATGAGTGGACTGGACATGCATAGATATGAGTTTGGATTGGTCTGCCATATAGCATGCTTCTGACTATTTGAGGTGGTCAGTAGGTAAACCTGTCTAACGTGGCTTTTTTATATTAAAACTTAAAGAATAGACTCAACTATCCATTTCAATAGAACATTACTGCAACAACTGTTTCAGAGCACTCTCGTCTGAGTGTACCAGAGCGCAGAATAACTGATGAATTCACAAACGCTCAACACGGGTTGAATATGGCTGGTGTAGGTAAACTTAGGCAAAAAAAAGCATAATTAAATTGTTGTAAGGAGCACAGTTACAGTCACCAACACTCTAGAGAACGTGAAAACAGCCTAACCAGTTCTGCTAGGGTGAGTGAAATGGTCAGTTTTGTTGTGGGCTAAAGCTTAAGATGATTCTTATGACACTGTACACGGTCAGTGTGAACCAGTGACTTGACACAACAGCGTGCCAAGCAACGAAAATGACACAGGACCTCTTAATTAATGAAAGGGGTTGCAGTCTGCCGTGAAGCAAGTTTAGCTTCATTTCCAGATATTATACATTTCTAATTTTGTTTTCATTGCAAGTTAACCTGTTGATGCTCTGGGGGCGCTATTTCATTTTTGGATGAAAAACATTCCCGTTTTAAACAAGATATTTTGTCACAAAAAGATGCTCGACTATGCATATAATTGATAGCTTTCGAAAGAAAACACTCTGACGTGTCCAGAACTACCAAGATATTTTCTGTGCGTGCCCTAGAACGTGAGCTTCAGGCAAAACCAAGATGAGACGGCATCCAGGAAATGAGCAGGATTTTTGAGGCTCTGTTTTCCATTGTCTCCTTATATGGCTGTGAATGCGAGAGGAATGAGCCTGCCCTTTCTGTCGTTTCCCCAAGGCGTCTGCAGCATTGTGACATATTTGTAGGCAGATCATTGGAAGATTGACCATAAGAGACCACATTTACCAGGTGTCCGCCCGGTATCCTGCGCCGAAATTGGTGCGCAAAAGCCAGCTGCCAGTATTTTTCCATGGGATACAGAGAGGAAAGCAAGCTTCCACGAACTGCATATCAATGAAGAGATATGTGAAAAAACACCTTGAGGATTGATTCCAAACAACGTTTGCCATGTTTCGGTCGATATTATGTAGTTAATCCGGAAAAAGTTTTACGTTGTAGGTGACTGAATTTTCGGTTCGTTTCGGTAGCCAGACGCAATGTAGAAAACGGAACGATTTCTCCTACACACAGACGCTTTCAGGAAAAACTGCGCATTTGGTATGTAACTGAGAGTCTCCTCATTGAAAACATCAGAAGCTCTTCAAAGGTAAATTATTTTATTTATTTGGTTATCTGGTTTTTGTGAAAATGTTGCGTGCTAAATGCTACTCAAAATGCTATGCTAGCTTTGCATACTCTTACACAAATTAGTCAATTTCTATGGTTCAAAAGCATATTTTGAAAATCTGAGATGACAGTGTTGTTAAGAAAAGGCTAAGCTTGAGAGCAGACGCATTATTTTCATTTTATTTGCGATTTTCAGAAATCGTTAACGTTGCGTTATGCTAATGAGCCTGAGGCTTTAGTCACGATCCCGGATGGGGAGTTCCAAGAGGTTAAAGCATACTGTTCGCTAGCTAGCTGACATTAGATGGCTGGCTCGCTAGCTAACATTATGTTTATGATCAGTGTGTAGGAATGTTCTCATAATTCCATTTCGCATTGCTAGTTATAGCCTAATGTTAGCTAGCTAACATTGAACCTATTTGGTTAACTTTATCTAACATTAGGTTTGTATTGCTAGTACTCTAGCAACATGTCTAAACAAAAGATTCCATTTCGCCAGATGATTACGTGACTATTCAAGTTAGCCAGCTGTGTCTGACGATGATTACGTTTATCATTGTATAATAATGCCAAAATGTTTGTATCTGGAAGTTGTCTTTCAGCATCAGTAGAACAAGCCTGACTCTCCTCCACCAGTAGTACAAGGAGAATGGTCTAATGCCTCCCATCAAAAAGACCCGTAGAACACACCTGTATATCCTCACCAGTCATACAAGGAGAATGGTATAATGCCTCCCATCAGAAAGAGAGCTGGCCCAAGCACAGATTACACCTGAAGCATGAGGACTGTGGTGAACTTCATCAATAACTGCGCAGCAGATAATGCAATAGTGTTACCAGGACACCACCCAGGACACAAACATTTTGGTGGAAAGCTGCTGCCATCTCATGTGATAAAAGCAGCAGTGAGGCGTCCTTACAAGGAATCAATGACAACACTTGGTATGTAAAGCACAAACAACACATTTTGATTATTTAATTGACCTCCAACACGATTGGCACCACTTTTATTGATCTCACATTATTTCTGTATTTTCCAGAGGTACGTGTTGTCGGACTGTGTTCTTCAAGTTTACAAGATGATGTTTCTGTATGCAGTTCTGCTGCTCTGCACATTATAGGTAAGTGAAACTTAAATGATATGTTTTACGTTACATTTTCTTTTCATTAACTTATCTTAATATTATTGTGTTGTTGGCAGGTGCACTATCCTTCTGACCCTATGCAGCCAGACCCCATCTTCTTTTTAACCCCTCGCAAGTGTGGCTTGTTTGGTGTCTGCTGTGAAGGAAACCCACAACAAGTCAACTACTTGATTGATGAAGGCATGTCATCCAGCAAAGGCAGCAGTGCAGTCATCAACTAAATGCACAATTTCTTCACCAACTACGGAGTTGACCAGAGTGAGCAGAATGACCAGAGTGAACGCTTTGTCTGAGATTGCTGGTGTTGTGTATGATAGCACTGTGACAGGGGTCAACATCCCACAGCTGGTCGGACTTGAGGATGGTACAGTGCTGGTGGAAAGCTATGGCTGGCAACAACACCTGACTCCGAACTTCAGGCCGCTGCCACAGTTCAAACAGTACCAGCATTTCAGGTGAATATCATTTTCATTGCATTGTATGAGGTTATTATTCTTATTTGGACATGGGAGGTGAATTGATGTTGTGCAAGGCTGTAATGTCTTCTACATTTGTTTGTTATTTCCTGTTTCACAGCTTCGATGTGTTGTCGCCAAGGAGCGTTCAGACTCAGTCGGGACGCTGACATGCTTCCTCCCATAGATGGCCTGCCTGTACAAGCAAGACCTGGACTGGACACGGCTAGACAAACGTATGTTTTTGAGAAGATCAGGACATCATCACATGCCCTGCACCAAAGTCAAGGGCAGGACAGAAACAGGCTCTCCGAATATAGATTCCCTTGTTCGTATGTGGTTTGGACAGACCAGTCAACAGCACTATCTGCAGTGCCTCTATTCAAATGACTCTCTCCTAACACACACGCCATACGTTGCTGCTACAATAAAGACATGTTATCCTGCTGCTCAGCCACTTTACCCCTGATTGATAGCATATAACTACCTCATATATCATTGATATTCTTGTATTATATTATTGTATTATATTGCTAATGAGCAAGTACCCATTTGATTGCACCGTTTACACCCTCTGTAGAGACCCATCCACTTAGCAAGACGTGGTTATAGCATTTCTTTCACGGGACCCATCTATTTAGTGTGTCTGGGTAAGCATCATATAATATTTATAACGTGTTTTTGTTTGTACAGTTTCTGTTTACCTGGAATGGTTCCTTATTGTAGGCTACTACCACTTTTAGTCTTAATCTTTACTACACTACTCACTGTTTAGTACATGACCTCACATGTGAATCCTTAAAGAGATGGGTGGGGCTAAGGATTAAGAGGGTGTGAACAATGCTGAATAGGTGTAGAAAGAGCAGAGCTATGAAGTAGGTACCAAAATATTCAAAGGCCATTTTCTCAAAAGTGGGGTTACAAGTTTATAAACTTTCAAAGCAGAATTACTTTCCCATTGTTCCTCAAATGCAGTGTATGATATACTATTTTGCAGTTCCTCTTTTATCCAATGTAAAAAAAGATATATTTGCAACATAAGACCGATTTGAGCCGGTCGGTCGCATATACAAAATGGCACAGATCAATTTCTTTGGCTAGAGTCTGTTTGGCAAAATTCTAATGAAGAAGAAAAAAACATTTGAAGAAAACATAACCATTAAAAATAACTCCCCGTTTTAAACAGCCTTGATTTACTCATACACCCAGTAAGATTATTACATAACTAGTGTAGATAATCCATTTATCCAGGGAGGTTTAGCGGTTAGAGAGGTGAGTCAGCAACCGGAGGGTTGCCAGTTCGAATCCCGGGTTAGACGGGAAGAATCTGTGGGAAAGTTGGTTTCAAATCCTAGATGCCATTTCCTGCAGTTGTGCCCTTGAGCAAGGCACTTAACCTCCCCACAACAACAGCTCCCAGGGCATCCAGTGTAGCATCTCTCCAAAACCTTTATATATGTATGTGTTTCTTTCGGAGGGGTTGGGTTCAAAGTGGAAGTCATACTTTGGTTGGACCAATAAAGTGATCTTATCTTATTTAGAACACCAGGCAGTCACAGTTCAGAGGCATCGAGTCAGAGGTCAACAGCTGTGATTTCACTGGACACGTTCCAGGTTGTCGCTTTTCTTCTTTTCTGTTTTAAAGGAGAGTGGAGTTCAACTTATCTTCAATATATTAATTTTTTTTCAGATGGAGACAGTGATTAAACCAGGGGGGTAGAGACTTTAACCGTTTGAATCACGGGTCTGACAGAAATAATCTGTCGGGAAGTGAGCTGATAACAGGAGGGTTGCTGGTATCAAATCTTTAAAATGCCATTGCCTACCGTTGTGCCCTTTAGCAAAGCACTTAACCTCCACAACAACAATTGTCCACGGGCGCCCAGTGAGGCAGACCTGGTCCAACCTGTTTATGTGTGTCTCTTTCGGAGGGGTTGGGGTACAAACTAAGTCAAAGTTCGGTTGGACATTTTTTACATTGATGAATAAAGTGATTTTAATCTGTAGTTGCAACCTGAGATTTTTTTTTTTTCTAGGTAGTCTCCATGCAGTCACACCATGCATATCGTCTTTGTTCCCGGCCAGGGAAATAAACTAGAGGAAACACTTCTGTGACGTCTGCAATGAAGGATTTTCCATTCAAAAGAAGATCTGAACAATTAAAACAAATACAAGCTTTTTCTACATGAACAGAAAAGTAAATTAAAAATTTGATATGGGACTTTGCCAGGTGTAAGGAAAATAAGTTACTTTTCAGACTTGTAGAAGTGTAGGTGTAATTTCTGAAGTAGGCGGTGGACAGTGGTGGTGAACTAAGGTCACAGCTCCCACTCTTCCTGTCACAATTATTCAAGATAAATCTAACAGTGGGTTACCATAGAAGAAGACAGGGGTCAATGAAACCTCGAAAGTCATTCATTTTCAATGGAGGAAAGCAAGGTTGGCAGGGGGGACTGTTGTGCAATGCGAGCATGGGCGAGGAAGCGTGAACAGGATGGGACCAAAGTCGGGGAAAGCTGAACTTTATGCAAATATTCAGTGATATTGAACAGTTGAAGCTAACTATAGCTTCCACCCCTCTGGATAGGCTGTTGATACCAAGCACTACCTAGCCTGCTTGCTAGCACCCACATAAGGGCGAAGCTAACGTGGCTATCCAAATTATCACGTTCATAGGAAACCCAATTTTTATTTAACTATGCAAGTCCGTTAAGAACAAATTCTTACTTACCATGACGGCCTAGAAACAGTGGGTTCACTGCCTTGTTCAGGGTCAGAACAACAGATTTGGACCTTGTCAGCTCGGGGAATCAATCTAGCAACCTTTCGGTTACTGGCCCAATGCTCTTACCATTAGGCTACCTGCCACACCCACTAAGGCTGCATCCTGATTTCGACCATTTTCCCAAAGTGTCATCATGGATTCAACATTGGTGGAAACTCCCTCTAGCCAATGATTTCAACAATCCAAATGCTTTTAAATACATGACAGGATGTGTGCAAGTGCACAATTTAGGAGAATGTTGGAGAATCTCAATCTTTGGCCATGCCCCAAAACTCAAATCAGTTTCCTTCCTTGTATCCAATTTCCTTGATCTGTAAGGAAAGTGGGGGAAGCAATAGGGTCTGAGCCTGACTGTAGCCTGGCTAGGCAGTGTCCACTTTCCACTCGACATGGCAGTCATCTAGTGCTTCAAGCTAGGATAAGGACGTACGTTTATTTTACTTTATTGAGTCAGAAGCATCCACTTCATTGCTTTCTAATGTTGCTTTCTCGGCCCTCTCCCTCAAACAAAGACTCTCCTGTTCCTCTTATGAAGTGGGACTCTGTTGACCATGCTCGGTCAGAAAACAAGAGCTTGGTCCTTCAATGGCTTGCCCTGGAAGTGGAACAACCATGTGGAACTACATAAGCAAACAAGGACTAAAGAGATTGCAAATCACAGCCAAACACACAGAGAGCAATGGAGCAGTATTGCTTTGTGAACTTCTCCTCAAATTCATTTAAAATATTCGGTGTATTTTGTGCTATTTTTTTGGCAAGAGAATTTATGGAGCATGAAAATGCATGTACGAAAACACCTCAGCAAAAATAACTGCTCTCATGCTCTATAAACATTGAATGGTTTAAATGACATCCACTGTGCGCTTAATAAGAAGTTACACTGTGTGTCTGTTTTTATTGATTTGTCGAAGGCTTTTGACACCGTGGACCATGCTGTGTTAGTGCAAAGGTTGAAATGTTGTGGAATTACTGGTCATGCTCTAGATTGGTTAATAAATTACCTATCAAATCGTGCAGTCCATAGAGGTGTGCTCAAGTGTTCCGCAAGGTTCTATTTTGGGCCCACTGTTGTTCATTTTGTATATCAACAACATTGGGGATCTTTTTGAAACAGAGGATGTTCATTTTTATGCAGATGATACTGTTCTTTATTCAAGTAGTAGTAATTTATCTTTAGCTTTTGAAAATGCCCAAAGAGCATTTAACATCATAACAGAATCTGTATGATTTAAAGCCAATTCTAAATTCAGGTAAAACAAAATGCGTGGTATTTTCAAATGCCAGACATGTTACAAATCATGTCATTGCTACATTGGCTGGACATACTATAGAGCAAGTTTAAGTGTACAAATATTTGGGTGTGTGTGTTGATGAGAAGCTGAGCTTCACTGTGCATGTACAGAACTGAGAATATGATTTTATTACCGGCATAAGGCTGGTTTTTCTTTAGAGGCCAGGAAGGAGCTGGTACGATGTACATTACTGTCAATTTATACAGTGGGGAGAACAAGTATTTGATACACTGCCGATTTTGCGGGTTTTCCTACTTACAAACCATGTAGAGGTCTGTAATTGTTTATCATAGGTACACTTCAACTGTGAGAGACGGAATCTAAAACAAAAATCCAGAAAGTCACATCGTTTGATTTTTAAGTAAATAATTTGCATTTTATTGCATGACATAAGTATTTGATCACCTACCAACCATTTAGAAGCTAGAAGGGAAGCTAGAAACCATTATACACAGGCAGTTAGAAAAACCAAGGCAAGCTTTTTCAAGCAGAAATTTGCTTCCTGCAACACTAACTCAAAAAAGTTCTGGGACACTGTAAAGTCCATGGAGAATAAGAACACCTCCTCCCAGCTGCCCACTGCACTGAAGATAAGAAACACTGTCACCACTGATAAATCCACCATAATTGAGAATTTCAATAAGCATTTTTCTACGGCTGGCCATACTTTCCACCTGGCTACTCCTACCCCGGTCAACAGCACTGCACCCCCCACAGCAACTCACCCAAGCCTTCCCCATTCTCCTTTTCCCAAATCCAGTCAGTTGATGTTCTGAAAGAGCTGCAAAATCTGGACCCCTACAAATCAGAGGGCGAGACAATCTGGACCCTTTCTTTCTAAAATGATCTGCCAAAATTGTTGCCACCCCTATTACTAGCCTGTTCAACCTCTCTTTCGTGTCGTCTGAGATTCCCAAAGATTGGAAAGCAGCTGCGGTCATCCCCCTCTTCAAAGGGGGGGGACACTCTTGACCCAAACTGCTACAGACCTATATCGATCCTACCCTGCCTTTCTAAGGTCTTCGAAAGCCAAGTCAACAAACAGATTACTGACCATTTTGAATCTCACCATACCTTCTCTGCTATGCAATCTGGTTTCAGAGCTGGTCATGGGTGCACCTCAGCCACGCTGAAGGTCCTAAACGATAACTTAACCACCATCGATAAGAAACATTACTGTGCAGCCGTATTCATTGATCTGGCCAAGGCTTTCGACTCTGTCTCTGATCCACCTCTACGCAGACGACACCATTCTGTATACTTCTGGCCCTTCTTTGGACACTGTGTTAACAACCCTCCAGGCAAGCTTCAATGCCATAAAAAAACTCCTTCCATGGCCTCCAATTGCGCTTAAATACAAGTAAAACTAAATGCATGCTCTTCAACCGATCGCTGCCTGCACCTGTCCGCCTGTCCAACATCACTAGACGGCTCTGACTTAGAATACGTGGACAACTACACATACCTAGGTGTCTGGTTAGACTGTAAACTCTCCTTCCAGACCCACATCAAACATCTCCAATCCAAAGTTAAATCTAGAATTGGCTTCCTATTTCGCAACAAAGCATCCTTCAATCATGCTGCCAAACATACCCTTGTAAAACTGACCATCCTACCAATCCTCGACTTCGGCAATGTCATTTACAAAATAGCCTCCAATACCCTACTCAACCAATTGGATGCTGTCTATCACAGTGCAATCCGTTTTGTCACCAAAGCCTCATCTACTACCCACCATTGTGACCTGTACGCTCTCGTTGGCTGGCCCTCGCTTCATACTCGTCGCCAATCCCACTGGCTCCATGTCATCTACAAGACCCTCCTAGGTAAAGTCCCCCCTTATCTCAGATCGCTGGTCACCATAGTATCTCCCACCTGTAGCACATGCTCCAGCAGGTAGATCTCTCTAGTCACCCCCAAAACCAATTATTTCTTTGGCCGCCTCTCCTTCCAGTTCTCTGCTGCCAATGACTGGAACGAACTACAAAAATCTATGAAACTGGAAACACTCATCTCCCTCACTAGCTTTAAGCACCAACTGTCAGAGCAGCTCACAGATTACTGCACCTGTACATAGCCCACCTATAATTTAGCCCAAATAACTACCTTTCCCTACTGTATTTATTTAATTTATTTATTTTGCTCCCCATTATTTCTATTTCTACTTTGCACTTTCTTCCACTGCAAATCTACCATTCCAGTGTTTTACTTGCTATATTATATTTACTTTGCCACCATGGCCTTTTTTTGCCCTTATCTCACCTCATTTGCTCACATTGTATATAAACGGGTTTATACTGTATGTTTGTTTTACTCCATGTGTAACTCTGTGTCGTTGTATGTGTCGAACTGCTGACGGTCAATCACCCTCGGTCTGAGGCTCCATGCAAGATCTCACCTCATGGGGCATCAATGATCATGAGGAAGGTGAGGGATCAGCCCAGAACTACACGGCAGGACCTGGTCAATGACCTGAAGAGAGCTGGGACCACAGTCTCAAAGAAAACCATTAGTAACACACTACGCCGTCATGGATTAAAATCCTGCAGCGCACGCAAGGTCCTCCTGCTCAAGCCAGTGCATGTCCACACCCATCTGAAGTTTGCCAATGACCATCTGGATGACCCAGAGAAGGAATGGGAGAAGGTCATGTGGTCTGATGAGACACAAATAGAACTTTTTGGTCTAAACTCCACTCGCCGTGTTTGGAGGAAGAAGGATGAGTACAACCCCAAGAACACCATCCCAACCGTGAAGCATGGAGGTGGAAACATCATTCTTCAGGGATGCTTTTCTGCAAAGGGGACAGGACGACTGCACCGTATTGAGGGGAGGATGGATGGAGCCATGTATTGTGAGATCTTGGCCAACAACCTCCTTCCCTCAGTAAGAGCATAGAAGATTGTGGTTGTGGCTGGGTCTTCCAGCATGACAACGACACGAAACACACAGCCAGGGTAACTAAGGAGTGGCTCCGTAAGAAGCATCTCAAGGTCCTGGAGTGGCCTAGCCAGTCTCCAGACCTGAACCCAATAGAAAATCTTTGGAGGGAGCTGAAAGTCCGTATTGCCCAGCGACAGCCCCGAAACCTGAAGAATCTGGAGAAGGTCTGTATAGAGGAGTGGGCCAAAATCCCTGCTGCAGCGTGTGCAAACCTGGTCAAGAACTACAGGAAACATATCTTCTCTGTAATTGCAAACAAAGGTTTCTGTACCAAATATTAAGTTCTGCTTTTCTGATGTATCAAATACTTACATCATGCAATAAAATGCAGATTAATTACTTAAAAATCATACAATGTGATTTTCTGGATTTTTGTAGATTCAGTCTCTCACAGTTGAAGTGTACCTATGATAAAAATGACAGACCTCTACATGCTTTGTAAGTAGGAAAACCTGCAAAATCGGCAGTGTATCAAATACTTGTTCTCCCCACTGTGTGTGTGTGTGTGTGTGTGTGTGTGTGTGTGTGTGTGTGTGTGTGTGTGTGTGTGTGTGTGTGTGTGTGTGTGTGTGTATGTAAGCCAGAAATCTTGCTTGTTTGTAGGTGACCAAATACTTATTTTCCACCATAATTTGCAAATAAATTCATTAAAAATCCTACAATGTGATTTTCTGGATTTCTTTTCTCATGTTGTCAGTCATAGTTGAAGTGTACCTATGATGAAAATTATAGGCCCCTCATCTTAAGGGGGAGAACTTGCACAATTGGTGGCTGACTAAATAGTTTTTTGCTCCACTGTGTGTGTGTGTGTGTGTGTGTGTGTGTGTGTGTGTGTGTGTGTGTGTGTGTGTGTGTGTGTGATATATATATATATATATATATATATATGCAGGCCTCAGCCATTACCATGAGAGCACTTGATTCAGTGTACCATGCAGCCCTCAGGTTCAGTACAAATCAGAAACTTCTAACATATCATTGTGATCTCTACAGCGCTGTTGGCTGGTCATCATTGACCTTGCGTAGGCTTAAACACTGGTATACACTGATTTATAAGGCCATATTGGGTAAAATGCCATTTTATCTCTGTTCTTTTTTAGTCAGGTCAGTAAATAAATATAAATTACGGTCCCATTCTGATTTGCTTCTAACAGTACCAAAAATTAGAACAGGTCATGGTAGAAATAGTTTTAGTTACTTAGCCCCGTGGTCCTGGAATTCTCTCCTGAACATTATAAAATTTGATGATCTAGTTTCGTTGGTGGAGTTTAAAAACTTGATCGATGTATATATCATAGAAGAGTGTAATTGTTTTTAGGCCAGCTATTGTTAGTCAAGACGTTTGTGTTTTAATTTTAAATGTGTTTTTTTGTACTGTATGTGTGTGTCGTTTTGTTTAATGTTGAGTTAGTGTATGTAAATTGTTTTGTCTGAAACGTTGTTCCCTCTGCTGCTATTGGACAAGGTCTCTTTTGGAAAAGACATGTTATCTAAATGAGAAAAAAACTGTATTTATAAAAGGTAAAAAGGATTAACGAATGTGACCAAATTAATGTATGGTTATGTCACACAGTTATGCCACATGAATCTCTTTAGAGCATGATATACGGTTATAGATGATTTGCGAAGCATCTATGTAGTGCTTATGAAGCCTATATGAAGGATATATGAAGCCTTTGTAAGATGCACTTCAAATAAACCAAGTCTCCATTCCTCAGTTTGGAAACCAAGTCTCCATTCCTCAGTTTGGAAACCAAGTCTCCATTCCTCAGTTTGGAAACCAAGTCTACATTCCTCAGTTTGGAAACCAAGTCTCCATTCCTTATGAGATGGTCGCCTCGCTTCGCGTTCGTATGAAACTATGCCGTATTTAGTTTTTTTGTTTATTATGTCTTACATTGTTGCCCCAGGAAATCTGAAGTCTTATTACACACAGCCGGGAAGAACTGTTGGATATAAGAGCAACGTCAACTTACCAACATCTTGACCAGGAATACGACTTTCCAGAAGTGGATCCTTTGTTTGGACCACCACTCAGGACAATGGATCAGATCCCAGTAGGCGACCCAAAACAACGGCGCCGAAAGAAGGGGTGGACGGAGCGGTCTTCTGGTCAGGCTCCGTAGACGGGCACATCGCTCACCGATCCCGAGTATACTACGAGCCAATGTCCAGTCTCTTGACAACAAGGTAGATGAAATTCGAGCAAAGGTTGACTTCCAGAGAGACAGCAGAGATTGTAACATTCTCTGTTTCACGGAAACATTGCTCACTCGGGATACGTTATCAGTCGGTACAGCCACCCGGTTTCTTCACGCAACGAGCCGACAAACAAACATCTCTCTGGTAAGAAGAAGGGCGGGGGTGTTTGCCTTATGATTAACGAGTCATGGTGTGTTCATAACAACATACAGGAACTCAAGTACTTTTGTTCACCAGACCTAGAATTCCTTACAATCAAATGCCGACCGCATTATCTACAATCACAGCCTTGTATATCCCCCCCAAGCAGACACCCCGACGGCACTGAAAGGACTTCATTGGACTATATGTAAACTGGAAACCATAAATCCTGAGGCTGCATTTATTGTAGCTGGGAATTTTAACAAAGCTAATCTGAAAACAAGGCTCCCTAAAATCTATCACAATATCGAACACGCAACCCGGGCTGGCAGCATTCTGGATCATTGCTACTCTAACTTCCGCAACGCATACAAAGCCCTCCCTCGCCCTCTTTTCAGCAAATCTGAACATAACGCCATTTTGTTGCTCCTAGCCTACACACAGAAACTTAAACAGGAAACGCCCGTGCTCAGGTCTGTTCAACGCTAGTCTGACCAATCGGATTCCACGGTTCAAGATTACTTCGATGACGTGGACTGGGATATGTTCCGGATAGCCTCAGACAACGACATTGACGTATAGGCTCATTGTAAGTGAGTTTATTAGCAAGTGCATTGGTGGTGATGTACCCACGGTGACTATTAAAACCTTCCCCACCAGAATCTGTGGATTGATGGCAGCATTCACGCATAACTGAAAGCGTGAACCACTGCATTTAATCACAGCAAGGCGACTGCAAAAAAGACAGAATACATACAGTGTAGCTATTCCCTCCGCAAGGTAATCCAACAAGCTAAGCGTCAGTATAGAGACAAAGTAGTTGCAATTCAACGTCTCAGACACGAGACGTATGTGGCAGGGTCTACAGTCAATCACGGAATATAAAAAGAAAACCAGCCCCGTCTTAGAAACCGACGTCTTGCTCCCAGACAAATTAAACAACTTCTTTGCTCACTTTGAGGACAATACAGTGCCACGGCCCGCTACCAAAACCTGCAGCTCTCCTTCATCGCGGCCAACGTGAGTAAAACATTTAAACGTGTTAACCCTCGCAAGGCTGATGGCCCAGACAGCATCCCTAGTCGTGTTCTCAGAGCATGCGAAGACCAGCTGGCTGGTGTGTTTACGGACATATGCAATCAATCCCTATTCAGTCTGCTGTTCCCAAGAAAGCTAAGGTAACTGAGCTAAACAACTATTGCCCTGTTGAACTCACTTCCATCACCATGAAGTGCTTTGAGAGACTAGTCAAGGATCATATCACCTCCACCCTACCTGACACCCTAGACCCACTCCAATTTGCTTACCGCCCCAATAGGTCCACAGATGACGCAATCACACTGCCCTAACCCGTCTGGACAAGAGGAATACCTATGTAAGAATGCTGTTCATCGACTACAGCTCAGCAATTAACACCATAGTACCCTCCAAACTCTTCATTAAGCTCGAGACCCTTGGTCTCGACTACGCCCTGTGCAACTGGATCCTGGACTTCCTGACGGGCCTGCCCCCAGTTGGTGAGGGTCAGAAACAACATCTCCACCCTACTGATCCTCAACACTGGGGCCACACAAGGGTGCATTCTCAAACCTCTCCTGTACCCCCTGTTCACCCATGACTGCGTGGCCATGCATGCCTCCAACTCAATCATCAAGTTCGCAGACGACAATACAGTGGTATGCTTGATCACCAACAGCAACGAGACGGCCTACAGGGAGGAGGTGAGGGCCCTCATAGTGTAATGTCAGGAAAATAACCTCACACTCAACGTCAACAAAACAAAGGAGATGATCGTGGACTTCAGGAAACAGCAGAGGGAGCAGCCCCCTATCCACAGAGGGGACAATAGTGGAGAAGGTGGAAGATATGATCCTCGGTGTACACATCACGGACAAACTGAAACTGTCCACCCACACAGACAGCATGGTGAAGAAGGCGCAACAGCGCCTCCACAACCTCAGGAGGCTGAAGAAATTTGGCTCGTCACCGAAAACACTGAAACTTTTACAGATGCACAATCGAGAGCATCCTGTCGTGCCGTATCACCGCCTGGCATGACAACTGCTCCATCCACAACCGCAAGGCTCTCCAGAGGGTAGTGCGGTCTGCACAATGCATCGCCGGGGGCAAACTACCTGCCCTCCAGGACACCTACACCACCCGATGTCACAGGAAGGCCAAAAAGATCATCAAGGACAACAACCACCTGAGCCACTTCCTGTTCACCCCACTATCATTTTTATTCATTCCTTTACACGTGTGTGTATAAGGTAGTTGTTGTGAAATTGTTAGATTACTTGTTAGATATTACTGCATAGTCAGAACTAGAAGCACAAGCATTTCACTACACTCACATTAACATCTGCTAACCATGTGTATGTGACCAATAACATTTGATATCTCCATTCCTCAGTTTGGAAACTTGGGCCAGGAAGTGAAAGACACTGAAAATTGAAGAAGGGCTATTAGTAGCAGCCTAATCAGCCAAAGATGGGAGGAAAGTGTGAACGAGGGCAAACACAGGTACCCCGGGTCACTCCATCGTAACTTTGTTGTATCCATAAGACACGCGGTGTGGATGACTGCCCTGTGGTTATGAATATAGCATGTCCAAGATCGCTTGTGTGACTGACTCAATGACTACATGTGTCTGTGTAACAAGTCGACTGTGGCTCATCTATCGAAACTAACAGGGAGGATATAGATCCTTTTCAACTGTCACTTTTTGGAAAATTGTAGTGAGTTTTCACATTGCCTTCTTCAACAGTTTCATGTGTTATGTCGTTAAATAACATAATACAAATATACCGAACATACACCAAACATTCAGATACATGACATATGTATATATTCTACCATACAATACAAACACCTACATACATATACAACTTTCACATTTCGTAATCTCTGAGGTGCCTATATTTTTCAAATGAAACATAAACCGAGTCTGAGCGAACAAAAACATGGATGCTTAGCTAATTTTCTAACTGGCTAAAATGGGGGGGGAAACCATGAGAAGTACACAACCAAATTAAAAAGAGACCAGTTCGGTGTTTTAGCCTGTGCCATAAGGGAACATGCCATGAACATGGCTCACACATAAAGGCAGTCTCTAACCTACCACCCACACCCTCCTTCCTCCCTCTCCTCAGTCAGCCTCTATACCACACATAAGTAATTCATCGGCTTTCACATCTAAACAACCGGCTCGGTTTCCAGGCTCAAATGAACAGGCGGCAGTGCCAAGAAAAAAAAAACAGCAACTTCTCAGTCATCTTTAGAATGCTTAAGAGTGAAACATAGCCACAACCTTCGGTCCACGCTGATTAGCAAATACACATTTAGCGCAACCCTGACCAAAAATGACCAAATAAACATAAAATTGGACAAAAACACATTGTCTCGAGCGTGGGGGAATTTGAGCAAACAATTTTTTGTAAAACTGTATACAGTGCATCCGTGTAAAACAGAAATAAATGTGACCTCTCCTCTCCACCACCCCTGTTAAAAACAGTATATTGTGTCAGTTTGTGGATGGTAAGTGCAACAGTCCCCCGTTTTGAGATGTCCTTGCTTGGGAACAGTGTGACATTGCAGAAAAAGTATTTCTGCTTTGAGCTGTATCACTTCTTCACGCTTTCCTCTCAAGTCTTATCTTCTTCCCTCTTTCTGTGATGCATTTATTCCCTGATTTCAGCCCTCATTTAAAAAAAAATCATTTTAAGCTGTAATTGTTCAATTCTGAGGACTCCTGTGAGGACAATATGGTGATGACTTGATACTGAGAAAAAAAACTCTACACTGGTGTTTCATGTCCTAAATTGTCTCCTTTCAAAAAGACAGAACTGAACTTAGTCTATTCTCAAGGAGACACATTCTAAATCACAGCTTCTTATTTTGAAGGACAAACTACAGAAGAGAGGATGATAATATAAAATAATAAAATAATTATTCAAGTTCTATCCAGCCAAACATTTGACCCAATTTACAACACACAGCCAGCCAAGCCTTCTACGGTAAGACAGCTCATTCATCACCAATTGACTGTTACTTTCTCCATCTGTGCACATGTTCTCTCTCTCACACACACACACACACACACAGAGGTCAACAGATTATTTAACGCAGACACCGATTATTGGAGGGCCAAAAAAAGCTTCCCACACTAAGTTGGGTGAATTTTGGCCCATTCCTCCTGACTGAGCTGGTGTAACTGAGTCAGGTTTGTAGGCCTCCTTGCTCGCACACACTTTTTCAGGTCTGCCAACACATTTTCTATAGGATTGAGGTCAGATTTGCCTGGTAGCTAGCAGATTTAGCCTTACGCAGCAGGGCATCAGGGATTTGTGGTGGCCACTAAAATACCTTGACTTTGTGGTCCTTAAGCCATTTTGCCACAACTTTGGAAGTATGCTTGGGGACATTGTCCATTTGGAAGACCCATTTGCGACCAATCTAACTTCCTGACTTATTTCTTGAGAAGCTGCTTCAATATATCCACATAAATGTCCTTTTTCATGATGCCTTCTATTTTGTGAAGTGCACCAGTCCCTCCTGCAGTAAATCACCCCCATAACATGATGCTGCCACCCCCGTGCTTCACGGTTGGGATGGTGTTCTTCGTAAGTCTTCGATGGTCATTATGGCCAAACAGTTCATTTTTGTTTCATCAGACCAGAGGACAATTCTTCAAAAGTATAATCTTTGTCCACATGTGCAGTTGCAAACCGTAGTCTGGCTTTTTTTATTGCGGTTTTGGAGCAGTGGCTTCTTCCTTGCTAAGCGGCGTTTCAGGTTATGTCGATATAGGACTCGTTTTACTGGGGATATAGATACTTTTGTACCCGTTTGCAAGGTCCTTTGCTGTTCTGGGATTGATTTGCACTTTTTGCACGTTCATCTCTAGGAGACAGGATGCGTCTCCTTCCTGAGCAGTATGACGGCTGCGTGGTCCCATGGTGTTTATATTTAGGTACTATTGTTTGTACAGATGAATGTGGTACCTTCAGACATTTGGAAATTGGCTGATTTCTTTTTGATTTTCCCATGAAGTCAAGCAAAGGGCACTGAGTTTGAAGGTAGGCCTTGAAGTACATCCACAGGTACACCTCCAATTGACTCAAATTATGTCGATTAGCCTATCAGAAGCTTCTAAAGCCTTAACATTATTTTCTGGAATTTTCCAAGCTGTTTAAAGGCACAGTCAACTTAGTGTATGTACACTTCTGACCCACTGGTGATATTACAAGTGAATTACAAGTGAAATAATGTCTGTAAACAATTGTTGGAAAAAAAATCACTTAGGACATCTACTTTGTACAGGACACAACAGACTTGCTATAGCATTCCATTTACACATATGGTAAATGTCATTAACAAGATGTAATTAGAAAGAACACACAAAGGGCTTTTATACTTAGAGTTTTTTTAAATGTAGGTACATTTAAAAGGTACAAATGTCTTATTTTTTAAAACTCTGATATGAGAAGAACAAATGTTTGAAGCAGAGCATCAGTATCAAATCAACATATTATCCATAATAAAAAATGAAAAAGCTATGATAGGAAACAGTGGGTGAGCACAAATCTTCTGGAGACCTTCAAACGTTCAGGAAATAATTTCCTAGACAGATTTGCCTGGTAGCTAACAGATTTAGCCTTACGCAGCAGGGCAAACAGTTCCTCTGGCAATCATTGAAACCTTCCTGGTAACGAGGTCACTCAGCATGTCTGTACTGAGGGAGGCTCTGTACTGGGTTTTGTTCTTGGCAACGAGACTAAATATTGGTTCACAGTCTTCATTACTGTGGAATATGAACAATATCACCAACATCACAGACGAAAGGTGGGAGTAGACCAGGCTGCCCGCTCCCCCTTTCATTGTGCCAATTTCTCTCCAGGTCTGATCTGTGCGCATGTTGACCAGACTCTGCCCTACTGTATTTCTTTGCAGTGCATAAATAATTTCAGATTTTCGAAATTGATCAAATCTCAAATCTAGTCCAAAGGCATTTTAGAAGTATTGCCTCTATAGCTGATACCAGACAGTCATTCATTCTTCATCGCACAGTCTTCTAAACTCCCGAATTCGTTTTCTTGAAGCTAGGGGGCACTATTTTCCTTTTTGGAAAAATAACGTGCCCAAAGTAAACAGCCTATTTCTCAGGACCAGATGCTAGAATATGCATATAATTGACAGCTTAGGATAGACAACACTCTAAAGTTTCCAAAACTGTAAAAATATTGTCTGAGTATAACAGAACTGATATTGCAGGCAAAAGCCTAAGAAAAATCCAATCAGGAAGTGACTCATGTTTTGAAACAGTTGTGTTCCTATGCACCCCTACTGGCCATTGAAAGGGATATCAAACAGATTCCTTTTTCTACGTATTCACTAAGGTGTCTACAGCATTTTGACGTAGTTTCATGCCTTTTTGTTGAAGAATGAGCTTAAACGACTACATTGCGTAAATGGCCAGCTGGGGGCTCTCAGAGTGATTCTCGCGTAAAAGACAGAGGTAGCCATTTTTCCTCTCGCTCCTACTGAAAAGCCAATTGTCCAAGTTGATATATTAATCGAATAGATATTTGAAAAACACCTTGTGGATTGATTATAAAAAACATTTGCCATGTTTCTGTCGATATTATGGATATAATTTGGAATTTTGGTCAGCGTTGTCGTGACCGCTATTTCCGATGGATTTCTCAACATAACATGGCCAACAAACGGAGGTATTTTGGGTATATAAATAATCTTTATGGAACAAAAGGAACATTTGCTGTCTAACTGGGAGTCTCGTGAGTGAAAACATCCGAAGCTCAAAGGTAAACTATTAATTTGATTGCTTTTCTGATTTTCGTGACCAAGCTTCCTGCTGCTAGCTGGACATAATGCTAATGCTATACACAAACACTTGTCTTGCTTTGGCTGTAAAGAATCATTTCAAAATCTGAGATGACAGGGTGATGAACAAAAGGTTAAGCTGTGTTTCACTATATTTCACTTGTGATTTCATGAATATGAATATTTTCTAGTAATATATTTTGACCGTTGCGCTATGCTAATTAGTGTAGTTGATGACAATTCTCCCGGATCCGAGATGGGTAGTTCCAAGAGGTTGTTTAACGACAAGATGTTTATATTTGATTATACTTTTGTAATGCTTTTTGTGACGTGGATCAAAATTACAGTTAAAGTCTATCAGGTTGCGTGATCCTTGTAATGTTACGTGGAAAATACAACTACTGGGACCCGGAATTAAATGTATATCACACTCGCACAAATGCAACCAGTTATTTTTTGTATTTGCATTTAATTTCTTTCACTAGCAAAAGTGAGTGAACAGCTGGCACTTCAGAGCCCACTGAATGTCCATCTTATGTTCTCTAAAGTTAGCTTGAAACAATTAGTGTTTACCTTTCCACAACACACAGAGTCAAAGGGATTTGTCCATGTGTTTATGTACAGCTGACAGTCGGGAATCTCAGCATCACAACAAACAGGAAGAGGGGCAGACGCGAGGTAGCTATGTCGAATAATGATGCATCATTCTTCATGTCCGTTGACACAAACTCTGTACATGTCGGTGTTGCAGTTTGAGAATCAGGATGTTAGATTTACTCAGTGGATGAATGTTTTATTCAAATGTTTAAAAAAAGAAACAATAACAATAATTATCAGGACCTATTCATTTCAGCGTAACATTAACTCCAATCTCGTACATGGACAGAGAATTGCGTAGCTGTCACGCAAAATGTGTTGTCATGACGTTGCCCTCTTTGGGTACAGCAAGACCCATCCCCCTCTCCCTGACTCCCCCTTCAACTAGGCCTCTGTGGTCAGAGGGAGGTTGTAAATTCCTGAGGATCTCCTCATGGCCACACAGTATAGAGATAGAGTGAAGTTTCATAGAGAACAAAGGAATTTCTTACACCTCACAGAACTTGAGGTCCAAACAACGTTTACGTTCCGGAGAAGGTATAAAATATTGGTGAAGAATCCAGCTACGAACTGGTCCGTTTGTTACAACTTGGAGAAGCTCATGGGAGACGGTACGGCTACATTACCATAACGCTGTTTATATAATAGCCTCAGATATGAGGTTTACATCTAAATGTTGTATAAGATTAATGAGTGAGTATGATACTGTTTGTAAAATTGTGTCATGTGATTTTGGACTGTTTAATGAAGGAAACTCCAATTCCCTTTTGAGTTAAACAAAATCAGAGGACCGCCCACGAGTCCAGTCAGGCATCCTGGGACCCTTTTCTGCAATTCCGAATAAAACCCAACTTTGAGAAATTCTCAGTAAAGCATGTTTCTCTCAATCACGGGAGGACAAAGGTTGCAGACCATTGCTGAATCTTTTAACCATACCACGTGGTTAAACTCTTAGACTATCGATACCGACAGAATAAGAACAAGTCTTTGATATTAATTACAAGTCTGCAGCTAGGAATTCGGTATCATTGAAAGCGAAGAACAACATCCGCTGAAACATCCATTCTACAAGAAAAGGAATGAACGTCGCTCTGAACAATCATTTCTAAACATGAGAGAGAGAGAGGACGAAAACTCTCCAACAGAAACTAACTTTTCAACAAAGATCAAAACGACACACTGAGCGCAAATATATATATATTGATTGCAATTGTTCCCAAATGAGTGAGTATTCATGTGTAAAGGATTAGCATTTCAATTGTTATAATTATTAATTCTGTAGTGACTTCTTAGTCGACCCCCACTTCCCTCTTGTCTAACAAGCCGCCATTCCGGTTTAGCCCACTAGGGCACATTCTCCTATAATTTCTTGTAACCATATTTACTTTGTTTGTTTATGCATTTCTGTGAATTACTTAGTTAGTAATAAATAAATGATTTAAGACAATTGATGTATGGATGACTCATAGTGAGGACTGGGTTCGTGCAGATAACCAACAATTTACGACGTTTGGAATGAGACTGACGTGAGGTAAAGTAAATCATTCATTAATACGAACACTAATTGATCAGATATAAAATATTTGAAAGGTTATATTGGGAAATTATAACTTTGTAATCTGAATATTTTCCTTGGTTAATCAGTTCGATCACGTAATACTAATTACAGAGAATCTTTGATAAAAACTAAGTCTTCAATTTAATGATAGTAAAGACACGACAGCGTGCACGTTGGCAGGTCTGCTTGTTGCACCGGTATCGCTTGCCGTGCAGAAGCAGAGGGAGCAGGCGGTGGGTGGCTCGAGTCTTTAATTAATTTCCGGACTTCATTTCACACCGCCTGATATACAGGTCCTGGATGGCAGGGAGCTCAGCCCCAGTGATGTACTAAAGTTTTTAAGAACTTCAATTTCTTCAAAATCTTTCTAAAACTATAACTATATAAATGTTTCCATAAAATGACTCACCATTCAAGATGGCGACACCAAACCTACTGTCACATGCTGCCAAACATACCCTCGTAAAACTGACTATCCTGCCAATCCTAGACTTCGGCGATGTAATTTACAAAATAACCTCCAACACCCTACTCAGCAAATAAGATGCAGTCTATCACAGTGCCATCTGTTGTCACCAACTACCCACCACTGAAACCAATAAGCTGTCATTGGCTGGTCCTCGCTACAAATTCGTCGCCAAACCCACGGGCTCCAGGTCATCTATAAGTCTTTGCTAGGTAAAGCTCCGCCTTATCTCAGCTCACTGGTCACCATAGCAACACCAACCCGTAGCATGCACTCCAGCGGTATATTTCACTGGTTATCCCCAAAGTCAACACCTCCTTTGGCCGCCTTTCCTTCCAAGTTCTCTGCTGCCAATGACTGGAACGAATTGCAAAAAATTACAAAAAATATTTTGGCCAGGTCACAGTTGTAAATGAGAACTTGTTCTCAACTGGCCTACATGGTTAAATAAAGGTGAAATCTAAAAAAATTAAAAACAATAACCCAAAAAGTGGAATTATGTTTTAGGAATTTTTACAAATTAATAAAAATGAAAAGCTGACATGTTAAATAAGTATTAAACCCCTTTGTTATGGAAAATATATGGCAAGACCTGAAAACGGCTGCCTAGAGAATAATGTGCAAATATTGTCAAATCCAGGTGTGCAAAGCTCTTAGAGACTTACCCAGAAAGACACAGCTTCTTTAGCCCATTTTTGTGGTATCCAATTGGTAGTTACAGTCTTGTCTCATCGCTGCAACTCCCGTACGGACACGGGAGATGCGAAGGTTGAGAGGTGTACGTACTCCGAAACACAATCCGACCAAGCGGCACTGCTTCTTGACACAATGCACACTCAATGGGAGAAATTCCCCAAATACAGGTGTACAAAGCTTATAGCGTCATATCCAAGAAGACTTGAGACTGTAATCGCTGCCAAAGGTGTTTCAACAAAGTACCTGAGTAAAGGGTCTAAATACTTTAAGTAAATGTGATATTTCAAAAAACTGCTTTTGCTTTGTTATTATGGGGTATTGTGTGTAGATTGATGAGGATTTTTTTTAAATCCATTTTAGAATACGGCTGTAATGTAACAACATGTGGCAAAAGTCAAAAGATGTGAATACTTTCTGAAGGCACTGCATTTTTATAATCGACTTCCAGTCATGTGTGCATACATTTCCGTATGGGTGGTCAACAGCAGTAATCAAACCCACAATCCTTACGTGGCAAGTGCCATGGTGGAGCAGCTGAGCCACAAAGGACTATGGGGTGTTACTTACCGAGTTGGTCCCCAGGACCTGCAGGTCTGGCTCCCGGGACTCCAGCAGCTTGGCTACCATGTGGAGGAAGCTCTCCACAAAGGGCTTGATGCTCTGGGAGTGACAGGCCATCAGGAGCTGGTCCAGAGCCTCCATGGCGATGACTACGTACCTGCAGAGAATGTTAATTATTTTCAGTATATTTATAAAATATAAAATGGTTCAGGTAGCAGAGTAGCCATTCTGGTTGCCTAACGACTCAAACTGCATTCTTCCACTGCTGTTTGTTGCTACATAATTCAGTCTGAGACTGCCATCGTTGAAGTAGTCTGTGGTGACGTCAAAATGAGAGGTGTTGTACAAAATTAAGTTATCGGCGATTGGAAAATCTCGAACCAATCAGAGAATCAAAGCCAATGACACATTTTCTAAATGCCGCATGACCCAAATGTGTTCCATCTCTGGCCCAGCCCATCAGTATTTCAGGGACCAATCAGAATGGTCAAAATGTGTGTGTTCTAGAAATAGTTGGGGAAGTACTCAGATTCAGACTCATTGCGGAGAAGAAACTAACAACCGTGGGCATGGCGTTTCGTTTGGCCGGAGCAAGGAGTTTGGGTAGCCAGGCAGCCATTCTCGAAGACTGGCATTGGATGTATTATGTGTTGAGGGTGCAGGGCAATGACAAGCAGGCAGCGGGGTTAGTTTTCATGTCACAGCCATTACATGCAGAACATAACATACAGTGCCTAGTCTAAACACCCATGGCACAGTTTTTTTAGTGCAGATCTAGACAACCTACTCCACATTTCTTGGGATTTCACCACGAGGTGACTAAAACGGTTAGAGTTTAATGGTTGTGATAGGAGGAAACTGAGGATGGATCAACAACAACGTAGTTACTCCACAATACTAACCTAATTTAAAAGAGTTTAAAAAAACAGAAGCCAGTACAGAATAAAAATATTCCAAAACATGCATTCCGTTTACCACATTGCAATAAAGTAATTCTGCCAAAAATGTGGCAAAGCAATACATTTTTGTCCTGACTAAAAAGTGCTGTGTATTGGATTCTCCCCAAACAACACATTAAAGAGTACAACCCTCCATATTTCCAAGCATAGTGGTGGCTGCACTGGGGAGTTTTTCATGATAAAACAAATGTAGTTGAACTAAGCACAGGCAAAATCCTAGAGGAAAACCTGGTTCAGTCTGCTTTCCACCAGACACTGGGAGATGACCGTTCAGCAGGACAATATTCTAAAACACAAGGACAAATCTACACTTGAGTTACTTACCAAGAAGACAGTGAATGTTTCTGAGTGGCCGAGTTAGTCTAGAAAATCTATGGTAAGACCTGAAAATGGTTGTCCAGCACTGATAAACATCCAATTTGACATTGATAAATATTGAAAATAATAAATGTTACACAATCTAGGTGTGGAAAGGTCTTTGAGACTTAAAGTTTTCACAGCTATAATCACTGCCAAAGGTGCTTCTACAAAGTATTGAAACAGGGGAGTGTATACTTATGTAAATGAAATATTTCTGTATTTCATCTTTAATACATTTGCACAAGTTTATAAAAAAAAAATTTCACTGGCTGCCAAAGGTACTTCCACCAAGGAATACATCTGGGGTGTAAAGACATACATCTTCATTTTGAATTAATTAGGATCTAGGATAGAGATAGATATATATATATATATATATAAAGAGATATACACACACACGTTCAAAGGTTTAGCATCACGTAGAAATGTCCTTGTTTTTTAAAGAAAATCTCTTTTTTTTTACTCCCTTCACAGAACAGCACAAATTGGCTCTACCCAGAACAGAAAGAGGTGTGGGTGGCCCCGGTGCACAACTGAGCAAGAGGACAAGTACATTAGAGTGTCTAGTCCTCAACTGGCAGCTTCATTAAATAGTACCCGCAAAACACCCGCCTCAATGTCAACAGTGAAGAGGCGAATCTGGGATGCTGGCCTTCTAGGCAGAGTTGCAAAGAAAAAGCCATCTCAAACTAGCCAATAAAAACAAACAATTAAGATGGGAAAAAGAACACAGACACTGGACAGAGGAACTCTGCCTAGAAGGCCAGCCTCTTCACTGTTGAAGTTGAGACTAGTGTTTTGCTGGTACTATTTGCCTTGATTGCTTTGCACACTGTTGAATTCTCTCAGCCAGCTTCACCTGGAATGCTTTTCCAACAGTCTTCAAGAGGTTCCCACATATGTTGAGCACTTGTTGGCTGCTATTCCTTCACTCTGCAGTCCGACTCATCCCCAAACCATCTCAATTGGGTTGAGCTCAGTGAATGTGGAGGCCAGGTCATCTGATGCAGCACTCCATCACTCCTTGAAAAAATAGCCCTTACACAGACTGGAGGTGTGTTGGGTCATTGTTCTGTTGAAAAATAAATTATAGTAGGACAAAGTGCAAACCAGATGGAACGGTGTATCGCTACAGAATGCTGTGGTAGCCATTCTGGTGAAGTGTGCCTTGAATTCTGAATAAATCAAACAGTGTCATCAGCAAAGCCCCCCAACACCATCACACCTCCTCCTCCATGCTTTACTGGGGGAAAAACACAAGTTGATCATAATTTCACAAAGACACGGCTGTTGGAACCAAATTTGAACTCCAGTCCAAAAGACAAATTTCCACTGGTTTAATGCCCATTGCTCATGATTCTTGGCCCAAGCAAGTCTCTTCTTATTATTGGTGTCCTTTAGTACTGGTTTCTTTGCAGCAATTCAACCATGAAGGCCTGATTCACTCAGTCTCCTCTGAACAGCTGATGTATAGATGGGTCTGATACTTGAAATCTGTAAAGCATTTAATTGGCCTGCAGTTTCTGAGGCGGGTGACTAATGAACTTATCCTCTGCAGCAGAGGTAACTCTGGGTCTTCCATTTCTGTGGCGGTCCTAATGAGAGCCAGTGTCATATCGCTTGATGGTTTTTGCGACTTTCAAATTCCTTGACATTTTCCAGATTGACTGACCTTCATGTCTAAAATAAATTATTGACTGTCATATCGCTTTGCTTAATAAGATGGACTTTGTCTTTTATCAAATAGGGATATCGTCTGTTATACCACCTCCAACTTGTCACAAGACAACTGATTGGCTCAAACGCATTAAGAAAAGAAAATCTACATATTAACTTTTAAGGCGGCACACCTGGTAATTGAAATGCAGTCATGCAACTGGTTGAGAGAATGCTAAGAGTGTGCAAAGCTGTTATCAAGGCAAAGGGTGGCCATTTGAAGAATCTCAAAAAAATATATATTTTGATTTGTTTAACACGTTTTTGGTTACTACACGATTCCATGTGTTATTTCATAGTTTTGATGTCTTCAATATTATTCTACAATGTAGAAAATAGTAAAAATAAAGAAAACCCCTTGAATGAGAAGGTGTACTAAAACATTTGACCGGTAGTAAGTAAAAAAGTATACCTCAACTCAGCAAAAAAAGAAACATCCCTTTATCAGGACCCTGTCTTTCAAAGATAATTCATAAAAATCAAGGGTAGGTATTAGGCTTCCACAGGGTAGGTATTAAGTTCAGAGTTCTGAAAACGTAGGACACTAAAGAGGCCCTTCTACTGACTCTGAAAACCACCAAAAGAAATATGCCCAGGGTCTCTGCTCATCTGCGTGAACGTGCCTTAGGCATGCTGCAAGGAGGCATGAGGACTGCAAATGTGGCCAGGGCAAAAAATTGCAATGCCGTTACTGTGAGACGCCTAAGACAGCGCTACAGGGAGACAGGACGGACAGATGATCGTGTAACAACACCTGCACAGGATCGGAACATCCGAACTTCACACATGCAGCACAGGTACAGGATAGCAACAACAACTGCCGAAGTTACACCAAAATCGCACAATCCCTCCATCAGTGCAGACAGGACTGGTAAAAAGTGTTGCGGTGTTGTCTCACCAGGGGTGATGGTCGGGATTTGTGTTTATCGTCTCAGGAATGAGCGTTACACCGAGGCCTGTATTCTGGAGCAGGATTGATTTGGAGGTGGAGGGTCCGTCATGGTCTGTGGTGGTGTGTTACAGCATCATCGGTCTGAGCTTGTTGTCATTGCAGGCAATCTCAACGCTGTGCGTTACAGGGAAGACATCCTCCTCCCTTATGTGGTACCCTTCCTGCAGGCTCATCCTGACATGCCCCTCCAGCATGACAATGCCACCAGCCATACTGCTCGTTCTGTGCGTGATTTCCTGCAAGACAGGAATGTCATTGTTCTGCCATGGCCAGCAAAGAGCCCAGAACTCAATCCCATTGAGCACGTCTGGGACCTGTTGGATCAGAAGGTGAGGGCTCGGGCCAATCCACCAGAAATGTCCGGGAACTTGCAGGTGCCTTGGTGGAAGAGTGGGGTAACATTTTACAGCAAGAACTGGCTAATCTGGTGCAGTCCATGAGGAGGAGATGCACTGCAGTACTTAATGCAGCTGGTTGCCACACCAGATACTGACTGTTACTTTTGATTTTGACCCCCCCCCTTTGTACTGGGGCATATTATTCCATTTCTGTTAGTCACATATGTGGAACTTGTTCAGTTTATGTCTCAGTTGTTGAATCTTATGTTCATACAAATATTTACACATGTTAAGTTTGCTGAAAATAAACGCAGTTGACAGTGAGAGGACGTTTCTTTTTTTGCTGAGTTTACACACACACACACACACACAATTTGGAAAGTATTCAGGCCCCTTGAATTACATTACAGAAATGTATTAAATGAATTGTTTCCTCATAAATCTACACACAATATCCCATAATGACCATGCGAAAAAAGGTTTAGATATTTTTGCAAATGTATTTTTTTTAAAATAGAACAGAAATACCTTACTTACATAAGTACTCAGATCATCTTTCATGATCATGTGTAAGCATACAGTAGTTCACTTTCATAGCAACCACGTTGTATTCCTTCTCGCATGTATGCACTCACCTCTCACCTTTTCCCTTCTTTTGTGGACTTCAATGCACAACACATAAGCTGTGTGTGACCAGGCGATAAAACCTTCCATATATCCGCTACAGACATCGTTGTCACCATATATCACTTGTTTCAGGAATCTAGGCTGGCTCACTAGCTAATGCTACCTGTATGATTATAATATTTGTATCTCTGAGCCATTTTTATTGCTAGTTATAGGCTAATGTTAGCTAGCTAACATTGAACCTGGTTGGTTCGCTACCTGCAGTTTCATGAAGGGTAATAACATCATGAGTTTGGATTATGGTTCATTGTTTAGCTAACTACCTACATGTCTAAACAAAAGACCACTATACAAGTAACCATGTAAAAAGAATGTTCATGATGTCACTGCTAACTGTCGATAGACAGTAAATTCCAATAACTAAAAGAATATCTGACGAATTTACGAACGCTCAACACCTGTTGAATATGGCAGTGTCCGTAAATGTTGGAAAAAAGTGTAATTAAATTGTTGCAGTCACCAACGCTCTGAATAATATAAAAACAGCCAAACCAGCTCTGCTAGGGTGAGTAAAATGGTCTGAATGAGCGGTTCTCTCATTTGGGTCTAGAAGTTGCTCGCAAAATAGACAACGTTAGCCATTTAGCTTGGGTGCTTGACTGCTGTTAGGTCAGAATGCTCGGATCAACCCTACTCGTCTTCCAGTGTGCGCTCTGAACACTCTGATACCAAAACTCTCTGAATTTACGAACAGCCAATCTGACAACGCTCTGAGTTTATGAACGCCCAGAGCTCACTCGGAGCACACTCTGGCACTCCAGATTAAATTGACGAACAGACCTGTAGTATAAACAAGCCTTTAGTCTTGAAATCTTTGGTGGCCTCACATGTGAATCCTTAAAGGGATGGGTGGGGCTAAGAATTTAGAGGGTTTGAACGATGCTGAATGGGTGTAGACAAAGAAGAGCTCTCCAGTAGGTACCAAAAATATTCAAGAGCCATTTTCTCAAAAGGGTGTAGACAGAGAGGAGCTGTCCATGTGGGGGTGCCAAAACATTCAATGACCATTTTCTCAAAAGTGAGGTTACAAGTTTATCAACTTTCAAAGCAGAATTACTTTCCCATTGTTCCTCAACTGTAGTGTATGATATACCCCTTTCTTGCTCCGAGTCTCTACTTTAATTCCAATGTAAAAAAAAACACCCTTTCAAGCCGGTCAGTCACATATTCGCAAAAGTAAAGTCATAGTCAACATAGCTAATAGAACTAACGCATTAGTAAACCCGCTACAATTATGCAGTAATGTTGCAGTGTATAATCAGTAAGCAGTTTAGCCTTGGAAGAGTTCCATTGTTGTGTTGGATAGTCATAGCCAGCTAGCTAATATAGCATCCCTCTGTTTGAGCAGGGTGTTTAAGTAAGCTAAACTAGCTAACTGCATTTGCTGGCTACAGTAAGTACAGTGCATTCGGAAAGTATTCAGACCGCTTGACCTTTTCCACATTTTGTTACTTTACAGGCTTATTCTGAAATGGATTATATACTTTGTTTTTCCTCATTGGGGAAAACAGGTTTTTAGAAATGTTTGCAAATGTATTACAAATTTAAAAAACGTATTTACTTAAGTATTGAAACCTTTTGCTACGAGACTCGAAATCGAGCTCATATGCACCCTGCTTCCATTCATCATCCTTGAGATGTTTCTACAACTTCACTGGAGTCCACCGGTGGTAAATTCAATTGATTAGACATTATTTGGAAAGTCACACTCCTGTGGATAAGGTCTCACAGTTGACAGTGCATGTCAGAGCAAAAAAAAAACTCTGACCATGAGAAAGAAGATTCTCTGGTCTGATGAAACAAAGATTGAACTATTTGGCCTGAATTCCAAGCGTCATGTCTGGAGGCACCATCCCTATGGTGAAGCATGGTGGTGGCAGCATCATGCTGTGGGGATGCTTTTCAGCGGCACGGACTGGGAAACTGGTCAGGCAAAGAGGAACAGAGCAAAGTACAGAGAGATCCTTGATGAAAACCTGCTCCAAAGTGCTCAGGACCTCCGACTGGGGCAAAGGTTCACCTTCCAACAGGACAATAATCCTAACCACACAGTCAAGACAACGCAGGAGTGGCTTTGGGACAAGTCTCTGAATGTCCTTGAGTGGCCCAGCCAGAGCCCAGACTTGAACCTTATCTGACATCTCTGGAGAGACCTAAAAATAGCTGTACAGCAGTGCTCCCCATCCAACCTGACAGTGCTTAAGAGGATCTGCAGAGAACAAAAATGGGAGAATCTTCCCAAATACAGGTGTGCCAAGCCTGTAGCGTAATACCCAAGAAGACTCGAGGCTGTAATCACTGCCTAAGATGCGTCAACAAAGTACTGAGTAAAGGGTCTGAATTCAGTTTTCAATTTTTTATAAATTAGTCAATTTCTTCCAACCAGTTTTTGCATCATCATTAGTGTGTGTAGATTGATGAGGGGGGGAAAACTATTTAATACATTTTAGAATAAGGCTGTAAGCCTACAAAATGTGAAAATATTCAAAAATATTCAAGGGAATACTTTCCAAAGGCACTATATATATATATATATATATATATATATATATATATATATATATATATATATATATATATATATATATATATATATATATATATATATATATATATATATATATAAAAAATTGTATTTATTTGTTAACTTTGAAGAAGTGAATCAGGTAGAAAAAAAAATGTTTTAGATGACATTTTAAGGCAGCAAAACGTGAAAACTTTCACAAGTGACTGTACATAAAATGAATGAATATTGTGCCAACAATTCAAGATATTGTGCCAAAAAGTCAAGATGTTGTTTGAAAAAAATGCAGGATATTGTGCCAAAAAAATAAGATGAACAACTAGCAACTAAGCCACTGTAATGTACACGATTTAACAATGTAGTACTACTCTAGTTTTACATTTCCATTCCATTCATTGTCATTCAAATGGTCTGTGGGTGCTTCAGCAAAATCAGAACTTGCCCAGCGAATGGGGTTGGCAACCCTTGGACAGTGAACACGTTAGATGGGCAGTATTGGGCAATGACAAGCAGTTAAGTCACACATACTACAACGCCAAGTGATTAATCGCGCATAGCAAAAGCAGTGCACTTTATAGGAAATAAGGCGCCATTTGAAACTAACACTTTCTAGGTCTACGTGTGTCTCTCTCTTTGGTTTTCAGCTTCAGGGATAAATCCCAATGAAATGTAGTTCCTGTCAATATAAATCTCTGTATTGATTCAGCGCTGCCACTCTATTTTTGCACATTTCATCAGACAGACCCCAGTTTTAGTCCTTAATGAATGTTTATTACTTTCCACAAAGCATTTCGCAACACATTAAATCATAGGAGAGAAATCACTTAGAATATGACTATAAAACCAGAGCCTCACAAAAGAGGGATTTTCTAAATGATCACACAACACAGTGGGGTCTGGGTCAAATTGCAGTGGGGTTGCCAGATATCTTTTTTTTTAAGTAAAAAAATTAAGAGTACAGATTGTTGTATCAAATCAATTTTTATTTCTCACATGCACCGAATACAACCGGTAAAGACGTTACAGTGAAATGCCTACTTACAAGCCCTTAACCAACAATGCAGTTAACTTCTCATGGCGGGGGGGGACAGACAGTATTGAGTAAATTGGATGAATAAGGTGCCCAGAGTAAACTGCCTGCTACTCAGGCCGAGAAGCTAAGATGTGCATAGTATTAGTATACTTGGATAGAAAACACTGAAGTTTCTAAAACAGTTTGAATGATGTCTGAGTATAACAGTACTCAAATGGCAGGCAGAAACCTGAGAAAAAAATCCAACCAGAAAGTGGGAAATCTGAGGTTTGTAGGTTTTCAACTCATTGCCTATCGAAGATACAGTGGGATATTGGTGATATTGCACTTCCTAAGAATTCCACTAGATGTCAACAGTCTTTAGAACCTTGTTTGATGCTTCTACTGTGAAGGAGGGTGGAATGAGGGCTCTTTGAGTCAGTGGTCTGGAAGAATGCCACGACCTTACCATGTACATTCACGTGATAGTTAGCTTGAGTTCCATTGCATTTCTACAGACATAGGAATTTTCCGGTTGGAACATTATTGAAGATGTTAAAAACATTCAAAAGATTGATTCTATACATCGTTTGACATGTTTCTACGTACTGTAACGGAACTTTTACACTTTTTGTCAACCCCTAGTGATCGCGCATCATGAATTTGGATTAGTGTACTAAATGCACAAACAAAGAGGAGGTATTTGGACATAAATGGACATTATCGAACAAAACAAACATTTATTGTGGAACTGGGATTCCTGGGAGTGCCAATGTAAACGGAGATTTTTGGATATAAATATGAACTTTATTGAACAAAACATACATGTATTGTGTAACATGAAGTCCTATGAGTGTCATCTGATGAAGATCAAAGGTTAGTGATTAATTTCTCTCTATTTCTGCTTTTTGTGACTCCTCTCTTTGGCTGGAAAAATGGCTGTGTTTTTCTGTGACTTAACATAATTTCTCTCTGACCTAACATAATCGTTTGGTTTGCTTTCGCTGTAAAGCCTTTTTGAAATCGGACACTGTGGTGGGATTAACAAGAAGTGTATCTTTAAGATGTATCTGAAGAATTTTAAATTATGGGATTTCTGTTTTGAATTTGGCGCCCTGCACTTTCACTGGCTGTTGTCATATCGATCCTGTTAGCAGGATCTCAGCCCAAAGAGGTTAAGAAAAATACGTGTTAAGTAAAAATAATAATTAAAGAGCAGCAGTAAAATAACATTAGCATGACTATATTCATAGGGTACAGGTACAGAGTCAATGTGCAGGGGCACCGGTTAGTCGAGGTAATACAGTGCCTTGCGAAAGTATTCGGCCCCCTTGAACTTTGCGACCTTTTGCCACATTTCAGACTTCAAAAAAATATATAAAACTGTATTTTTTTGTGAAGAATCAACAACAAGTGGGACACAATCATGAAGTGGAACGACATTTATTGGATATTTCAAACTTTTTTAACAAATCAAAAACTGAAAACTTGGGCGTGCAAAATTATTCAGCCCCTTTATTTTCAGTGCAGCAAACTCTCTCCAAAAGTTCAGTGAGGATCTCTGAATGATCTAATGTTGACCTAAATGACTAACGATGATAAATACAATCCACCTGTGTGTAATCAAGTCTCCGTAAAAATGCACCTGCACTGTGATAGTCTCAGAGGTCCGTTAAAAGCGCAGGAAGCATCATGAAGAACAAGGAACACACCAGGCAGGTCCGAGATACTGTTGTGAAGAAGTTTAAAGCCGGATTTGGATACACAAAGATTTCCCAAGCTTTAAACATCCCAAGGAGCACTGTGCAAGCGATAATATTGAAATGGAAGGAGTATCAGACCACTGCAAATCTACCAAGACCTGGCCGTCCCTCTAAACTTTCAGCTCATACAAGGAGAAGACTGATCAGAGATGCAGCCAAGAGGCCCATGATCACTCTGGATGAACTGCAGAGATCTACAGCTGAGGTGGGAGACTCTGTCCATAGGACAACAATCAGTCGCATATTGCACAAATCTGGCCTTTATGGAAGAGTCGCAAGAAGAAAGCCATTTCTTAAAGATATCCATAAAAAGTGTCGTTTAAAGTTTGCCACAAGCCACCTGGGAGACACACCAAACATGTGGAAGAAAGTGCTCTGGTCAGATGAAACCAAAATTGAACTTTTTGGCAACAATGCAAAACGTTATGTTTGGCGTAAAAGCAACACAGCTCATCACCCTGAACACACCATCTTCACTGTCAAACATGGTGGTGGCAGCATCATGGTTTGGGCCTGCTTTTCTTCAGCAGGACAGGGAAGATGGTTAAAATTGATGGGAAGATGGATGGAGCCACTACAGCCCCGTCAATGAGAATGGGGGTGTGCTCGGTCCTCCTTTTCCTGTAGTCCACAAGCATCTCCTTTGTCATCATCACATTGAGGGACAGGTTGCTCTCCTGGCATCACATGGCCAGGTCTAGGCTGTCTCATCGCTGTCGGTGATCAAGCCCACCACCGTTGTGTCGTCGGCAAACTTAATGATGGTGTTAAAGTCATTCCTGGGTAAACAGGGAGAACAGGAGGGGACTGAGCACGTACCCCTGAGGGGCCACCATGTTGAGGATCAATGTGGCAGATGTGTTGTTACCTACCCTTACCACCTGGGGGCGGCCAATCAGGAAGTCAGGGTCCTTAGTGCCCTCAAAGCGCATCACTAAGCTATGGTGCTGAACACTGGCAGTAGTAAATGAATAGCACTCTCACATAGGTGTTCCTTTTGTCCAGGTGGGAAAGGGAAGTGTTGAGTGCAATAGAGATTGCATCATCTGTGGATCTGTTTGGGCAGTATGCAAATTGTAGTGGGTCTAGGGTTTCTGGGATAATGATGTTGATGTGAGCCATCACCAGCCTTTCAAAGCACTTAATGGCTACAGACATGACTGCTACAGGTCAGTGAAGGCACTTGCCAGTTGGTCAGCGTATGCTCGGAGTACATGTCCTGGTAATGCATCTGGCCCTGCTGCCTTGTGAATGTTGACCTGTTTAAAGGTCTTACTCACATCAGCTATGGAGAGCATGATCACACAGTCGTACAGCTGATGCATGCTTCAGTGTTCCTTGCCTCAAAGTGACCATAAAATCATTTAACTTGACTGGTAGGCTCGTGTCAATGGGCAGCTCGCGGCTGTGCTTCCCTTTGTAGTCTGAAATAGTTTTCAAGCCCTGCCACAATAGTACGATTCAATCTTAGTCCTGTATTGATGCTTTGCCTGTTTGATTGTTCGTCGCAGGGCATAGCGGGATTTCTTATAACCGTCCGGGTTAGAGTCCAGTTACTTGAAAGCTGCAGCTCTACCCTTAGCGCATTGCGGATGTTGCCTGTAATCCATGGCTTCTGGTTGGGGTAAGTAAGTATGGTCACTGTGGGGACAATGTCATCGATGCACTTATTGATGAAGCCAGTGACTGATGTGTTGCACTCCTCGATGCCATCGGAAGAATGCTGGAACATGTTCCAGTCTGTGCTAGCAAAACAGTCCTGTAGCTTAGCATCGGAGTCATCTGACCACTACCATATTGAGCGAGTCACGGGTGTTTCCTGCTTTAGTGTTTGCTTGTAAGCAGGAGGATATAATTATGGTCAGATTTACCAAATGGAGGGTGAGCTTTGTACAGATCTCTGTGTGTGGAGGAAAGGTGGTCTAGAGTTCTCTTTTCCTCTGGTTGCACATTCAACATGCTGGTAGAAATGAGGTAAAACTGATTTAAGTTTCCCTGCATTAATTATTGGTGTCCTTTTCCATGCATTAAACAGGACAATATACCATTGTTTTTAGAAAGACCATTTGGAAAATGTATTTTTATTGAGTGAATGTATATATTGGTTGTCTTAATTTTGATAAGATATGAAATTGTAATGAATTTAAGGTTATTTGTTGATGTACAACTTTGGAAATACACAAAAAACTTAATGTAAATGAAAATAATTATTATTTGAAAAAGAAGCCACAAGAAGACAGTTGATTAGTTTATTGGGGTAGGGGTTGTTTCAAGGTCAATGGTCACTCGAAGGTCACTTACCCGTAGCGGTGGCGGACCACATCTCGGCTCAGTCGCTCCGCCAGGTAGGCCCCAATCCTGTCCAACTTCTCTGGGGCTGAAACCGCGTAGAAGGTGAGCTTCTCCATGTCTGACTTGGACAGGCCATCCTGAAAGAGTAGTACACAAGGGGTTACAGAAGCACCAAACGTAAGAACATTGTCAGAAACTGAGGTAAAAGGAGAAGTATTGTTGTTTTGTTAAACGGGCATAATGAACATGATGCACTTGTTCAGTTCCCTTCATGGATTTCAAAGGAATGGAAAAGTGTAAGATATAGGGTGGAAAATTCCTCTAGCTTAAGCTTACAGCAATTGAAATCCATGAGCGGAGTGAACAAATCAGGAAGAAGAGTGGAGAATTGGAATTCAGCGCTGTAGTATTACCATAAGGGTGGGTCGGGGGCAAGTCATTTTCAGGAAAGGCAGTTCGAAAAGCAGATTCTGCCATGTTTTAAATAATTCTAGCCCAATCAGCACTTGAACTGGACAGGGAATTGAAAATTTCAATTCATGAGAAATGTCCAATTCAACAACACTGAAAATGCCCATAAATTCTAATTCAAATTGTAATTCACATACAGTACCAGTGAAATGTTTGGACACACCTACTCATTCAAGGGTTTCTCTTTAATTGTACTATTTACTACATTGAGGAATAATAGTAAAGATATCAAAACTATGAAATACAGAGAGTCATGCAGTAAGCAAAAAAGTGTTAAACTTTTTTTTTTTATGTAGATTCTTCAAAGTTGCCACCCTTTGTCTTGACAGCTTTGCACACTCTTGGCATTCTCTCAACCAGCTTCACCTGGAATGCTTTTCCAACAATTTTGAATGAGTTCCCACATATGCTGAGCACTTGTTGGCTGCTATTCCTTCACTCTGCGGTCCAACTCATCCCAAATCATCTCAATATTGGGTTGAGGTTGGGTGATTGTGGGAGCCAGGTCATCTGATGCAGCACTCCATCACTCTCCTTATTGGTCAAATAGCCCTTAAGCAGCCTGGAGGTGTGTTGGGTCATTGTCCTGTTGAAAAACAAATGATAGTGGGACTAAGTGCAAACCAGATTGGATGGCGTATCGCTGCAGAATGCTGTGGTAGCCATGCTGGTTAAGTTTGCCTTGAATACTACATTTATCACAGACGGTGTCACCAGTAAAGCATCCCCACAGAATCACACCTCTCACAAAGACAAGGCAGTTGGAACCAAAAATGTCCAATTTGGGTTTATCAGCCCAAAGGACACATTTCCACTGGTCTAATGTCCATTGCTCCTGTTTCTTGGACCAAGCAAGTCTCTTCTTATTATTGGTGTTCTTTAGTAGTGGTTTCTTTGCAGCAATTCGACCATGAAGGCCTGATTCATGCAGTCTCTTCTGAACAGTTGATGTTGAGATGTGTCTGTTACTTGAAATTTGTGAAGCATTTATTTGGGCTGAACATTTCCTCTGCAGCAGAGGTAACTCTGGATCTTCCTTTCCTGTGGCGGTTCTCATGAGAGCCAGTTTCATCATAGCGCTTGATGGTTTTTGCGACTGCACTTGAAGAAACTTTCAAAGTTCTTAAAATGTTCCAGATTGACTGACCTTCATGTCTTAAAGTAATGATAGGCTGTCATTTATCTTTGATTATTTGAGCTGTTCTTGCCATAATATGGACTTGGTCTTTTACCAAAACAAGGCTATCTTCTGTATACCAACACAACTGATTGGCTCAAACGCATTAAGAAAAGAAATTCCACCAATTAACTTTAAAGAACACACACTTGATAATTGAAATGCATTTCAGGTAACAAACTTAAGGGATTTTTTATCAATAATGACTAATTATGTATACATTTCAATCAGGACTGACTAATCAGAATACTATTATGTTACTGTATAGATATATGATTTTTCTTTTTATCCTAGCACTGAATATAAAGTGTGTAAATATAATCAAGAATTAGAACAATGACTGTCTGTTCCTTGGTAGAAATGAATGAACTTATCGTCAGACTGGCTAGAATGCTTATCTACACGGGAAGACCTTGGCTCATAAATTATATTACATTGGTGTGGGACGATGTGGGAAGGCTTGAGATACTGCCTTTGTACCAGGGTGAAGAAGAGACGGGACAGTTCAAAAAACTAATGACGTCATTTTCAGTTTATAACCTGTGGTAAAATGTTTCATGTTCAGTACTCTCGAGAATAAACGCTAATGATTGATTTTGAGACTGGTCTCTGTCCATTTTATGCAAATAAGAGTCTTACAAATTCTTAGAAGTGGGCAGAGTGTTTAATTTAATTGGGTATTAAAACATGTAGGAATTTAATTCCAGTAACACAAACCTCATGAAGCTGGATGAGAGAATGCCAAAAGAGTGCAAAGCTGTCCTCAAGGCAAAGGGTTGCTACTTTGAAGAATCTCAAAAATAAAATGTGTTTAAATTAACACTTTTTGGTTACTACATGATTTCATGTGTTATTTCATAGTTTTGATGTCTTCTTTAAAAATAAAGAAAAACCCTGGAATGAGTAGGTGTGTCCAAACTTATAACTGGTACTGTACTTCAACCCGATGTGTGGGCGGTGGAAGTTACGGAGTGTTGTCCTTGAATTTAAATCATATAGCTGTTAACGTTAGGGTCAGATGGGGGACGGGAGAGAAAGAGTGTTTCAGAGTTGAGGTATTAATCAAGGTTCAGAGGTAAATCACAGAGGTTAAGACATGGTAAAACGCTGTCACGCGCTGGAACATGCGTGTTCAGATGGATGTCTGTCTGATGTAGAGGGAGGGTGTTCATTAAACTTGTGATCTCCTGACACTCTGGATGCATCCCAAAGAACACCCTATTCCCAATATAGTGCACTTCTTTTGGCAAGGGTCGCAGAGGGCTCTGCTCAAAAGTAGTGCACTATAAAGGGAATAGAGTACCATTTGGGATGCATGCTTTATGGCAATTCACATTCCCTGTGTCCTTGCTTTCTCCCGATCAGGTTGTTTTCTCCATCCCACACATACTGTGTGTGTGTGTGTGTGTGTGTGTGTGTGTGTGTGTGTGTGTGTGTGTGTGTGTGTGTGTGTTTGCATGACATGATGTCCTCCAAGCCCATTACAATGATAACACGCAATATTAAATAAAAATACATAATAAATAAAGTATTACATTATACTGTATATCCGTGTCCATATTTACATGACTTTCTATCTGATAGACGGTTCAAGAGAAAATAGCCTAATTAATTTTTAAAAGCATCTAAATCAACAATGATATCATTTGCTATCAACTCTGCAACCCTTCCAACTATTGCCTTTAAGAACTGTCACCAGTTTGGCCACAAAACATTTACAACAAAGACAGAGATAATAAATTAAATCAGTGTGTAAAACAAGGATATTCCACACCGAAACCCTCAAATTAAAAACACCAGTGGTATTCACTTAGTTTTTTGGTTTATTTGTATTACAGCTTTGGCATTCTTTTTTTCATATTAAAACATCTTGTTATTTTTCATATATTTTACATGTTATGAATGTTACCTTAAATCCTTTAAAGTTCCCAACAATATGGTAGTTTACTAGTCAATTTTGACATTTACCAGTAACATGCTCTCCCTTTGCAACCCTAACTATGCACATACTTCACTATACAGTAATGGAATACGGTCCATTACATTTTAACTGGGTCAATTCCTGAAATGAATTGATATCCAACTAATTGAATTCCCTTCAGGAAATGACTGAGCTCATGTGGAATTGACCTCAACCCCGTAATATACTTATTAATAGTACCACACTAGAATGTATTGATTACTTTACATGTATAAGGAATGATTATGTTGGGGTCAATGAAGGGTTAATAGGAACTTGGTGTATGGAAAGTTACTGAGTGAGACAAGGGGAAGAGCAGAAAGTTCATATTATGTCCCATGTTTCCAAGGAGGGAGGTGAAGGGCAATAGTTAGTGTTTTAGAGTGATAAATGATGCTGACTTATCTAAGCAATAGGCGTCACTATCACTGGTCCTAGGTTGGTAACTGTTCTATGAGCAATAGAGAAAGTTAGTTGGTTATTGGTCTCCATGATAGTGGTGTAAATCAGTTCCTAATAAACGACAAGTAAAGATTACATCCTGTGTCCTCCAATTACATGTTAGTCTTTTCAAGATACTGCAGTTCGTCTCTGATAAGGCAGGCCAGCTGCGGAACCAGGGAGGAGCGAGGAATTCAGCTTGAGGTCAAGTCAACAGATGAAGTGAAAAGAAACCCCTGGGACTGGGGCCAGAGGGGCCCAATGCAACAATCCTCCTACTACAGTTCTATCTCAAAAACATTCACTTCCACACCCACGAAGGATCTAGCATCAGGCAGGGTCATGACTACACCAGTGAGAGGAACCAATTAAGTTCCTGCCTAGCAACAGAGATGCATTGGCTGTCTAGATGTGCAAGGAGTTGACCCCGCCTAGTTGGAGGGAATAAATATACGTTGTTGTCATCATGCTTCGTCTTTGCAGCTGTTGAATAAACTTGGTTTGAGCTTTTTTTTGTCGTCCGTTTGAGTTTTTACTCTGTATGTTCAGAACATGGTTGGAATATTGAACTATTACTATAGTGAATTGAAAAGAGAGAGGAAGAGCACAATAAAGTGAAACCATTTTGGTAACACTTTCTATGAAGTACATATGTATAACATCATTTATGAGTTGCATGCACAGCTTCGCTTAAATGCCCATATCATACATTGACACCGTCAAATAAAATGTTACCACGTCAGCTAACTCTCATGCATTTTTCTTTCTTTCTAGATTTGTTAGAGACTATCCAATTACTGATGCATTTGTTTTGTATAACACACCTCCTTTTGAAGTCACAAAAATGACTTCTAGGATGGCAGTTTCAGACCGACTGTACGTAGCAACTGATAGAGCAGAGAAACTAAATTCCGGGTGAGTCATCAGGCAAGAAGATGATCAGGCTCTACTTAAAGACTACAAATACCTACTATATATAGTGTTTTATAATTGCACATAGAAAGTGTATCTGATACATCTACAACAGAGAGACTTCGTTGTATGTCCTACACATTTTACACAAGGGGGAGGAAAAAAAAAACTGTCCCCAGAGTAATGTCGCCAGAGTATTTTTCCAGCACCTGCTCTGAGTGATAATTCACTTGACAATGTTGCGACCATTTGAGCATTCCGACTCCCCCTGCACCTGTTTGCGTACACTAAAGGCCCTTGACATTGAGACAGACACAGTGTGAGAGAGCAAAAAGAGACTCCCTTGTTTATGTGATTCTGAATACCACACACAAATTTGCTTTTTTCATTAAAAACAGGGTTAAGGATTCAAACAGCCGTTAATAAGTTGTCGTGTCAAGGTTATCAAAAGCGATGTCACACAAATAGATTTGTCAAACTATAACGGTTACGTGCCGCGTTACGGCAGGCCAATTATGGGTAATGTCTGAAATAGCACCCTATTCCCTACATAGTGCACTACTTTTGACCAAAAATGGTGTTTGAACTTGAGGCAAATTTCTCATCATAACAGCGACACAGGGTCTCCAAAGCAAGCTAAGCACTAGAGTAACAATGGGCTTGGATGCATGCACTACCACACAATCCTATTTGTGTTATCAAGTTGGTTGTTGTGACAGCTATTTTATAAATGGCTTTTATCGCTATGATAAACGGTTAGAGTGCAAGGGTTAGGACTAGATGTGTTAATATTGGTCTGTCAGCTGATGATGACCATTGTTCATCATGACAGTTTAGGGCTGTAGGCAATTTTTTAAATCGTGAGATTTAATTATGATAATGAGATGGTGTTTGCCATTTACGCGTCATAAGCAAATTTAGATTTTGAAAGATGGTTGCAAACTCAAAGGAAATCATTTGAATAAGTCATCATGACTACAAAATTATAACCTACGCTTCCCGAAATGTTTGTTTGGCAGTCGTGTATGCTACTTTGAGGGCATTTCCACTCAGTCTAGGGAAAAACTACAGGAAAGGATTGACATTTTAAACAAATGTCTGTCTATAACACATCTTTGATTATAGACATTGAAGTAAATGTCATTAAAATGTCTTGTCAAATGCATCTTGGAACAGAGGTAAAATACTCACTTTGGGGTCCTCTGGGAAGATGTTATCAACCAGGCGTTTGTACCTGGGCCTCAGGGGTCCACAGCAGCCACACACACCTGGAACACAAAACATACTAATTTAACAAAAAAAACACACAACAGGTGATAACACAACAATAAAACATAAATTATGATTATCATCTGATCCCAACATTGCATCAATAAATACCATATCACTACTCTATAAATTACCACACATCCTTAATATGGGTAATTCAATTTTGCCTTGACTGTTTATGTACAGCGACTGTTCCTACACGCTGAATCTTGACCTTAAAAGCAAGAAAGCTACAAAATAGAATGGAATAGGGTAACAATTTTAATTAAGGCAAATTAGTATTAACATCACTCAGTTGAATAATCAACATTAACCAATAACTTAGAGTGACAGGCGACAAAGTGTGTGCGCGAGCGTGTGCAAGAAAGAAAAAAAGAGATTGAATGCGTTTGTGCACATGTATGCTTGTTTGCTCACACAAGTGTGTGTGTGTGTGTGTGTGTGTGTGCGCGTGTGTGTTCAATTCATATTCATGGCCAGTACGAGGCCATTGTCCATCTTCAGAGAAACGTCAGAGCGAGGGTGTTTTACAGATCTCAGGATGCAGTGGACCAAAGCAAAGGTAAAATAACAAGTCAGTCCTGTGACAACAGATCAATGTGGAGAGGTGTTTCACATTAAGAACAGAGCCCAACACTATGGCCACATTTTATATAACGGCTTCAGGAAAGAAACAATAAGAAACACAGCGCAGCGGTCTAAGGCACAGCATCGCAGAGCAAGAGGCGTCACTACAGACCCGGGTTCCATCTCAGGCTGTGTCGCAGCCAGCCACGACTGGGAGACCCCTGAGGCGGAGCACAATTGGCAGAGCATCACACGGGTTTGGCCGGCTGGAATGTCCTTGTTCCATCGCGTTCTAGCGACTCCTTGTGGCAGCCAGGCGCATGCATGCTGACTTCGGTCACCAGCTGTACTGTGTATCTGCCGACACATTGGTGCAACTGGCTTCTGCGTTAAGCAAGCAGTGTGTCAAGAAGCATTGCTGCTCAGCGGGTCATGTTTCGGAGGACGCATAGCTCTCGACCTTCGCCTTTCCTGAGTCCGTAAGGAGTTGCAGCGATGGGACAAGACTAAACTACCAATTACATAATCATTGGGGACAAAAACAAAAATGGGGTAAAAAGTAACAAATTTATTAAACAAAATGTTCAACCATAGAATTTTACTTTACACACAAAAAAATTAACAGTAACATTTTATATAATAAAGGGCAACAACGCAAAAAAACGGCTTATTTGGTTGAAAATGTCCTATGTATCCTCGATATTAGAAACATTAATTCCAGTGGCAAAATTTACAAAAAAGTGTAAGTAGCATTATTTTGGTGATAGTCAGTGAGTAGATTCCAAAACGGAGTTTTGTAACTAATGTCGTCACAGTGCCTACAGAAAGTGTTCATACCCCTAGACTTATTCCACATTGTTGTGTTACAGCCTGAATTCGAAACGGATTGGGGGAGGGGGGTTCTCACCCATCTAGACACACACACACACAATAAACCTTAAGTGAAAACATGTTTTAAGAAACTTTAGCAAATTTATTGAAAATGCTATACAGAAATATCTAATTTACATAAGTATTTACACCCCAGAGTGGGAGCACCTTCGGCAGCGATTACAGCTGTGAGTCTAAGAGCTTTCCACACCTGGATTGTTCAACATTTGCCCATTATAATTTTCAAAATTCTTCAAGCTCTGTCAAATTGTTTGTTGATCATTGCTAGACAACCATTTTCAAGTCTTGCCATAGATTCTCAAGTAGGTTTAAGTCAAAACTGCAACTTGGCCACTCAGGAACATTCACCATCTTCAAGGTAAGCAACTGCAATGTAGACTTGGCCTTGTGTTTAAGGTAATTGTCCTGCTGAAAAGGTGAACTCCTCTCTCAGTGTCTGCTGGAATTCAGACAACCACTAGGATTTTGCCTGTGATTAGCTCTATTGTTTCTTTTTATCCCCCACAAAAAAACCTAGTCCTTGCCGATGACAAGCATACCCAAAACATGATGCAGCCACCACTAAGCTTGAAAATATGTAGAGTGGTACTCAGTAATGTGTTGTACTTGCCCCAAACATAACACTGTATTCAGGACAAAAAGTTCATTGCTTTGCCACATTTTCTGCTGTATTGCTATAGTGTCTTGTTGCAAACAGGATGCATGTTTTGGAATATTTTTATTCTGTACAGTATTTTGGAGTACCTAGTGTTGTTGATCCATCCTCAGTTCTCTATTATCACAACCATTAAACTAACTGTTTAGAGTGGTTAAGTTTTGGATTACAATCATGCTGATTTGCCCACCAACACGGGATTGTAATGAACTGATTGCACTCTATCCAATTGTGGCAGCAGAATCTCCAGACAGCGGGACAGACCCTCCCATTATGACTTGGTGTCTTGTTTACATAAGACAACACGTCACCATGACATGTTGAACAAACACTTGACCCCTAAGCCCTTCATGGAGTGACCACGTCCTGATTTGCTTGATTGTGATCATGCAAGTCTGCCAATGTTTTGGGAAAAAGTTGCATTGAGACGATGCGCACTTACATCCCAACTGCCAGCTGTCAATACTCCAAAATTCAAAACCCATTAGTGAGCATCCTGTGTCCTGCTGCAACCTGTTTTGTAACTTGACTCGCTATGAAACACTGATAGACAGATCGACACTCAGGTAGTAGATAGTGAAAAAGTTGTAAAGCAAAAAAAAAAAATGGTCAGAAGGACAGACTCTGCTAGTCGTCTGTGACTTCGCTAATGTGGCCTGGCTTCAAAATGTGCCCGCTAGCTACTACGAACTACCTTCATTGACAAACACAGAGATGGAAGTATCTAGTGATTTTGGGCACAAATAAAGCACAAGCTACACACTAACAGCTTGCTGAAGACTAAATTGTAGACATGTTCTAAGAAATCCGTCCTGATCACAGTCGGCAGCTGCTAACTCGATATGGTCTGCAGTGACACATCCACATGGAACCAAACCCCCAAGACTCCATTTTATTTGTTTTTATGAGCAGCAGAAAGACAAATGTGTAATCAGTGAAAACAAATAAGGAACTGGCTGAAATGCGAAAATATTGTCCCATTACAAAACTAGACCCATAGATATATCCAAGAATAAACTAACTTTACCACATTCAGTGTGTGTTCAGAGAGAGATAATTTACAAACTCAATGCCACATGTTAATGGGCAGTACTAGAACTCAAAACCCAACCCTCAAATATGCCAAGGAAAAACCGATCAAAACCCATGGAATACCACAGGCTCTCCTGACTGAAGTCCATGCTTGAGAGATACTTGTTTTTCAACCACTCCACTAAGTTCTTGTTAAACAAACTGCTGTTTTTGCAAGTCGGTTAGGACATCTACAGTGTGCATGACAAGTAATTCTTCCAACAATTGTTTACAGACATATTAATTCACTATCACAACTCCGGTGGGACAGAAGTTTACATACATTAAGTTGACTGTGCCTTTAAACAGCTCGGAGAATTCCGACAAACGATGTCATGGCTTTAGAAGCTTCTGATAGGCTAATTGACATTTCAGTCAATTGGGGGTGTACCTGTGGATGTATTTTAAGGCCTACCTTCAAATTCAGTGCCTGTTCACTTGACATCATGGGAAAATCTAAAGAAATCAGCCAAGACCTCAGAAAATAATTGTAGACCTCCAAAAGTCTGGAACTTGCACCCAAGGTTGAACCAAACACCTGAAGTTACCACATTCATCTGTACAAACAATAGTACGCAAGTATAAACACCATGGGACCACGCAGCCATCATACTGCTCAGGAAGGAGACGCGTTCTGTCTCAGAGATGAGCGTACTTTGATGGGAAAAGTGCAAATCAATCCCAGAACAATAGCGAAGGAACTTGTGACGATGCTGGAGGAAACAGGTACTAAAGTATCTATATCCACAGTAAAATGAGTTCTATATCGACATAACCTGAAAGGCCGCTCAGCAAGGAAGAAGCCACTGCTCCAAAACTGCCATAAAAAAGCCAGACTACGGTTTGCAACTGCACATGGGGACAAAGATTGTACTTTTTGGAGAAATGTCCTCTGGTCTGATGAAACAAAAATAGAACTGTTTGGCCATAATGACGATCGTTATGTTTGGAGGGAAAAGGGGAACGCTTCCAAGCCGAAGAACACCATCCCAACCATGAAGCACGGGGGGTGGCAGCATCATGTTGTGGGGATGCTTTGCTGCAGGAGGGACTGGTGCACTTCACAAAATAGATGGCATCATGAGAAGGAAAATTATGTGGATATATTGAAGCAGCATCTCAAGACATCAGTCAGGAAGTTATAGCTTGGTTGCAAATGGGTCTTCCAATTGGACAATACACCCAAACAAACTTCCAAAGTTGTGTCAAAATGGCTTAAGGACAACAAAGTCAAGGTATTGGAGTGGCAATCAAAGCCAATCACTTAGTCCTATAGAAAATTTGTGGGAAGAATTGAAAGTGTGTGCGAGCAAGGAGGCCTATAAACCTGACTCAGTTACACCAGCTCTGTCAGGAGGTATTGGCCAAAATTCACCCAACGTATTGTGGGAAGCTTGTGGAAGGCTACCCGAAACTTTGACCCAAGTTTAAATTGTTTAAGGCAATGCTACCAAATACTAATTGAGTGTATGTAAACTTCTGACCCACTGGGAATGTGATGAAAGAAATAAAAGCTGAAATAAATCATTCTCTCTACTATTATTCTGACATTTCACATTGTTAAAATACAGTGGTGATCCTAACTGACCTAAGACAGGGAATTTTTACTAGGATTAAATATCAGGAATTGTGAGAAAGTGAGTTTAAATGTATTTGGCTAAGGTGTATGTAAACTTCAGACTTCAACTGTATATAGATATCCTAAACAAAATTGTTTTGATAAGTTTCAAATGTAGCAACAGGTCCATGTAGAATGAAAAATAATTTACATAATACCATCGAGGCAGTGTTCTACCAATATAACAATGTGCGCCTTTCATTGTCATTCCCAGCTGTTACACATACTGTGCCTATCTGCATTTTGTCTGTTGGTAATGGGGCTACCTTGGCTAACATGGTGGTTATATCTGCATGTGTGGTGTCCCGTATACAACAGGAGTTCCCTGATCCTGGTGCAGAATACATATGGTTTCTCCCTCCCCATATTTACCACTCAATTCAATAATAAAAAAAGACAACACCGGTAAAAGTTGTGTCCAGTAAAAGTTTAATGCTGAGTGCCAGGTCCCTCTCCATTTAGAGACTTCAATACCAAGCCTGTCTGTCAGTCAGGACTTCATCACATCATCTTGAAAATATCAATGTGCTGGCTATATAAATGTTTCCATGAACACATACACACAGTCACTGTTCTATTACCAATGGCAGTTAGGATAGGTAATATCTGAAACACAAATGGGTACTATGTTGAAGTTTGAACAGGTCAGATACAACCTTCCCAACTATGGTCAAATGAATTAGGCTGAAATATGGCAAAAGCATCTCCAGTCCATCTGTAGAAATGATAAGCAGAGTTTGTCAGTGACACATGGAATGAAAATGGTGTTGCTATTACTGGACATTTGTCCTGTACAGTATTATTAGTACTCACATCCTTGCGGATGTGTTGAGTGCCATGTCTCTCTGAACACATGCACACAGTCACGGTTCTATTACCAATGGCAGTTATGGCTTGGTGATATGACACAAACATACAGTGCCTTCGGAAAGTATTCAGACCCTTTGACTTTTTTCACATTTTGTTAAGTTCTTATTCTAAAACTGATTCAATTGTAGTTTTTTTCTTATCAATCTACACACAATATCCCATAATGACAAAGCAAAAAAAGGCTTTTAGAAATGTTTGCTAATTCATAAAATAAAAACTGATACTTCACATTTACATAAGAATTCAGACCCTTTACTCAGTACTTTGTTGAAGCACCTTTAGCAGTGATTACAGCATTGAGTCTTCTTGGGCATGTCGCTACAAGCTTGTCACACCTGTATTTGGGGAGTTTCTCCCATTCTTCTCTGCAGATCCTCTCAAGGTCTGTCAGGTTGGACGGGGAGCGTTGCTGCACAGCTATTTTCAGGTACCTCCAGAGATGTTTGATCGGGTTCAAGTCCGCGCTCTGGCTGAGCCACTCAAGGACATTCAGAGAGTTGACCCTAAGCACACAGCCAACACAACGCAGGAGCGGCTTTGGGACGTTGTCCTGTTGGAACATGAACCTTTGCCCCAGTTGGAGGTCCTGAGCACACAGGAGCAAGTTTTCATCAAGGATTTTTCTGTACTTTGCTCCGTTATTTTTGCCTTCATCCTGACGAGTCTCCCAGTCCCTGCCGCTGAAAAACATCCCCGCAGCATGATGCTGCCACCACCATGCTTCACTGTAGGGATGGTGCTAGGTTTCCGGCCAAATGGTTAAATCTTGGTTTCTGACCAGAGAATCCTGTTTGTCATGGTCTGAGAGTCTTTAGGTGCCTTTTGGCAAACTCCAAGCGGGCTGTCACGTGCCTTTTACTGAGGAGTGGCTTCCATCTGGCCACTCTACCATAAAGGCCTGATTGTTGGATCGTTGTCCTTCTGGAAGGAAGAACTCCAGAGCTCTGTCAGAGTGACCATCGGGTTCTTGGTCACCCCTCTAGGAAGAGTCTTGGTGGTTCCAAACTTCATCATTCTTAAAATGGAAGAAGGCCACTGTATTCTTGGGGACCTTCAATGCTGCAGACATTTTTTAGTACCCTTCCCCAGATCTGTGCCTCGACACAATCCCATCTTGGAGCTCTACGGACAATTCTTTCGACCTCATGGCTTGGTTTTTGGTCAGACATTCTTGCTCAACTGTGGGACCTTATATAGACAGGTGTGTGCCTTTCCAAAGCATGTCCAATCAATTTGAATGTACCACCTGAGCTCAATTTCAAGTCTCATAGCAAAAGGTCTGAATATTTATGGTTTTTTTTATACATTTGTATGAACCTGTTTTTATGTTGTCATTATGGGGTATTGTGTGTAGATTGCTGAGGCATTATTTTTATATAATCAATTTCAGTATACGAGTCAAGGGGTCCGAATACTTTCCGAAGGCACTGCATACTATGTTGAACTAATTATGTTCTCCCTATCGACAACCTGGAGGCGAGCAGACAAGAGGTGAGGCTGGAGGTGAGGTCTTTGACAGAGGCCGAATTGATGGGCAAAGTAGCATAGATCTGCTCCTGGCTCATCGAAGATACTGCTCGCTCAGACACACACCACTGATTACATTATCAATGGTGGTTATGATTAGCCTGGTGGAACCAACCTGGTCATTGCATTCACCTTCCTATTTCACTTCAGATATGATCAAATGTGAAGTGAAATAGAATGCAGTGAGGGCATGTTTGGATGATGCTGAAGAGGTTCCCCTTTCTGGTCTTTTCTGTGGTGCATGTTTTGCTGTTAACTGGACAGCTCTCGAACAACTGCAGCAGGCAATCTTATGAGGTGGTGTTGACTGTGAGGACCTGTGACAGGGTGATATATAGACAGCCAAGTGGTAAATGCCATTTTGTTCTAAAGAAAGGAGAAGCTTTTTTATGATGCGCTTCACAACCAAAAGGACTCTACTAGCTGCATCTGCTTTGCTGGGGAATTAGCCTACTCATTTAGAATATGACTTTTCACATAACATACACTACCTGTCGTAGTCGAAGCAGTTTGTCATCATGGCAGTAACTCGGGTCACTATCAAAGGCCTCATGATGGCGTGTCCTTTTCATAGGAGTCGAGGAAGAGTCTGGCAACAACGGAGGTGGTGTCACAAGGGTAATTGTGTCGCAAGACACTTAGTCGGAGGTCTTGCCTGACAAGCTGTGAAATGGCAAGTGAACAGTGAATTAAATTATTGTTGGAGGTCACTAAACTGGCACCCGACTATGCACCTTGTCTAACAGAAAAACAGGGTCAACGACTGTCATCAACCCTCAATTATAGACATAGTTTGAGAAATAACGTAACCTTGTTTGGATGCTAAATCTATGCTTAACAGATGTAGGCTGACTGGCTCGAGATTGAATTAGATTCAGGCCGGTGACGCCATTATACTATGAAACCAGCTATGACAAGTTTTGCTATGGCCCTGGGATGGCTTGAGTTTGTTGCTGCTAGTTAGTACATTGTTGTAGTCAGACACGAGTTAGCTAGTACCACCATAGCTGCATCCAATATGTATTTGTTCCCTGGATATGGGGTTGCACCTCAGAGGCTAATGTGACTGTTTCGTATTAATACACAAAAATGTAGGGCTCTATTCAATCTGTAAAGATGAAGCATTACATTTTCCACGATATAAATGTAAAAGGTAATTTCTGAATTGAGACGCGTTTACCGTGAACGCAGTCTCAGCTAGAGCGGAAACGTTGCTTTCTAATTTAAATCACGCTGTAAAGCTGAACTTCCAAGATACGGATTGAATAGAGCCCTTAGTGGCATGGAAATAGGGTAACATATAATTAATAGGAAACTGCCAATGATGTAGTCAAATTCATTATAGAGATGGTAATGTTGCCATTACTGTTGCTAGCAAGTTTGTAAAAAAAATAGCTAGCAATGCTAAAATAGATCAAATACAGTGGTCCCCTCAAACTTAAGTTAGCTGGCTAAAGTTATACTGCATCTAAAGTCAATCTGGCGACATCACAATCATAAAAAAAGGTTCTTGTTTTGTAATATTTTTGTGTTTCAAAGCAAAATCGGCGTTGTACCGAGTTCGTTACCTAGCTGGCTAATGTTAGCCTATCGTTTTCCTAGATCGTTAGGGTAGCTAGCTAGCTAACATCACTCGTCACGATCATCACTTGCATAGCTGACAATGATTATCAAAATCTACAGACGTACAACCAGCAATTTGCGGTCTAGCTACCTGTATACTCACCACCACTGGGGACCAACGAACTCCGCATGATAGGTTCCATCGGCAGGGCATGCAAACCAGTTGGCTGTGCATCCTGCTGGAAGCACTGCATGGTCAATCCGTACAGGGCTATTCAGTTTAAAATGGCAGCAATCCTTTGAAAGTATTGGGGGCGATGAAACAACGGAGCGCCACTTAATGAACAGAACGAAGCGGGCTGAGTGGCGATTTGCATGTGGAGTTTGGCAAAAGGGGGCATGATTTGTTAAAATGGAGTTTGGAACATACAATGTTTAGACAAGACTGACTTTATTACTCAAATTATCCTAATTACACTTTGTAGTCAATTCTAAAACTAGAAAATGTTTCGGACTCATATTGATGCCATTTTCAAAAGGGATTAGTTGATTTATAGGGGCAGTCGCTCTGTAACGACAAACGTTTTAATTATCTGAGTACTAAAGTGGGTACTCTAAAAAGATGGCTGATGAGACAGATTACGCACCAGTAAAGTAAAGAGACAGAAAACGCAGTGGGGAAGAGAGAAAAAAAAGAAAAAAAACGATCATTACTGCTAACAGGTCTTTGACAAAACCACTCTTCAAAGCTCAAACAAACTTCTGCAAAAGCATTTCCCAGCTGCCCCTTCCAGCGCAGAGGCGCTTTCTGGTATACAATACATTCTCATCATACAGGCAAAGCGAGGTCACTTTAACACCTAAGCAAAGTTATCTTCCTGGCACAAGGGAGCTTGACAGATCCCCAGGGCTCAAGAGTCATAAACTTCATTAATGCAGTGTATCAAAAGCCAGTCAGCAGGCAACCTTTCCAGGCCCAGCCTGTAAGATGGTCATTATGGAGCTGGCAATTACCTGCCACATTAAAGCACAGAGGAAAGCAGGGAGCCTGTGAATGTGTGTTAGTTAGTTCGCTTAATGGACGACTCTGCCCATAGGTTACGTCCCAAATGGCACCCTAATCCCTATGAAGTGCACTACTTTTGACCAGGGAGGGACACAAGTATAGGGTGCCATGTGGGAAGCCATAAGCCTCACAGTGCCAGCTTTGAGTGAAACTGCGAAGGACTGGGGGATTAAAATAACCTTTGTTTATCCAGAAGGCATTCCAAGAAGAGAGCCATTCTTTATAATGGCTCTTTCAATAACAACCAGGTCAGGGAACAGTTGGTAGGAACATAAGGTAACCCTCCTTCGCAAGACGTTCATGGCAACATTATAATAATGATTTGACAGATGTTATGAATAGTAAAGACAAGAGATGTTATGACTGATACATACAGTATACAACATATCAATGACAGCTATAACATGCTTATAAGAAGTCTTACAATGTATTAAAACGTACTTCATCATAATGCATTATACCTGCAGGCTTCAAGTAAAGTAAATTTTTTCATGCTGTGGATGATTTGTTTGTTTATGATAATTGAGTGTTATTGTGTTGGTTTGGTTAAGGGGCTTGAGTTTTTCCATATACAATACTAGTCAGAAGTTTGGACACCTACTCATTCAAGGGTTTTTCTTTATTTTTACTATTTTCTACATTGAAGAAACTCAAATATAAAATACATTTTTTTTTTGGTTGCTACATGATTACATGTGTTATTTCATGGTGTTGAGGTCTATTATTCTACAAAGTAGCCACCCTTTGCCTTGATGACAGCTTTGCACACTTGGCATTCTCTCAACCAGCTTAACGAGGTAGTCACCTGGAATGCATTTCAATTAACAGGTGTGCCTTGCTAAAAGTTAATTTGTGGAATTGCTTTCCTTCTTAATGCATTTGAGCCAATCAGTTGTGTTGTGACAAGGTAGGGGTGGTATACACAGAAGATAGCCCTATTTTGTTAACGTCCATATTGATTTTTTAATTTAACCTTAATTTAACTAGGCAAGTCAGTTAACCTCTCTTGGGTACGGGGCAGTATTTTCACCTCCGGATGAAAAGTGTGCCCAAAGTAAACTGCCTGTTACTCAGGGCCAAAAGCTAGGATATGCATATAATTGGTAGATTTGGATAGAAAACACTAACGTTTATAAAACTGTTACAATAATGTATGTGAGTATAACAGAACTGATATGGCAGGCATAACTCGGAGGACAAACCATCCAGGGAAAAAATAAAATTGAGATCACAGGATTTTCCATTTGTTTTCTATGAGATACCCTTATTATTAGAAACCTGGTTACAGTTCCCATGGCTTCCACTAGATGTCTTTAGAAATTGTTCAATCGTTTTCTTTTGAGAAATGAAGAAGTAGTGCTATTCATTGTAAGTGTCACTCCAGGTGGACTCTACTGTTTTGATGCATGTGAACTGGAGCTTCACGTTGTTTTTATCCGGTATTGGAAACAGTTTATCCCGTCTTAAATTGTATCGATTATTTACGTTTTAGGGTACCTGAGATTGGATTAGGAACGTTGTTTGACATGTTTGGACCAAGTTTATAGGTAACTTATTAGACACTTTGTAGGCATGTTGGGAGAGTTGAAACCGGTGTATTTCTGAATCAAACGCGCCTAATAAAAATGGACATTTTTGTGACATAATGAAGGACATTATCGAACAAAAAGGACCATTTGTTTCTGGGACAAACAGAAGAAGATCTTCAAAAGGTGATGAATTATACCGCCATTTCTGACTTTTGTGGCGCACCTGCCTGATTGAAATATGATTGTCATGTGTTTGTATGCAGGGCGCTTTCCTCAGATAATCGCATGGTTTGCTTTTGTCATAAAGCCTTTTTGAAATCTGACACGGCGGCTGGATTAACAAGAAGTTAAGCTTTATTTTGATGTATAAACATATATTTTCAAGAACGTTAAATATTTGAATTTTGTATTTTTAAATTACGCGCTCTGCAATTTCACCGGATGTTGGCCAGGTGGGACGCTACCGTACCACCTGCCCATAAGAAGTTAAGACCAAATTCTTATTTACAATGACGGCCTACCGGGGAACAGTGGGTTAACAGCCTTGTTCAGGGGCAGAACAACAGATTTTTTTCCTTGTCAGCTCAGGGCTTCGATCCAGCAACCTTTTGGTTACTGCTCTAACCACTAGAATACCTGCCACCCGTATGGCAAGAACAGCGCAAATAAGCAGAGAGAAACATCAGTCCTTCATTACATGAAGGTCAGTCAATCAGGAAAATTTCAAGAACTTTGAAAGGTTCAAGTGCAGTTGCAAAAACCATCAAGAGCTATGATGAAACTGGCTCTCATGATGACCGCCACAGGAAAGGAAGACCCAGAGATACCTCTGCTGCAGAGGACAAATTAGAAAGTTCAATACATCTCAGATTGCATCCCAAATAAATGCTTCAGAGTTCAAGTAACAGACACATCAAGGAGTGTGTGAGAATCAGGCCTTCATGGTCAAATTGCTGAAAAGAAACCACTACTAACGGACACCAAGAAGAAGAAGAGACTTGCGTGGGCCAGGAAACATGACCAATGGACATTAGACCGGTGGAAATCTGCCCTTCGGCCTGATGAGTCCAAATGTGCGTTTTTTGGTTCCAACCACATCTTCTTTGTGAGACGCAGAGTAGGTGAATGGATGATCTCCGCATGTGTGGTTCCCATCGTGAAGCATTGAGGTAGTGGTGTGATGGTGCTTTGCTAGTGACGAGATCTGTGATTTATTTAGGATTCAAAGCACACTTAACCAGCATGGCTACCACAGCATTCTGTAACGATATGCCATCCCATCTGGTTTGCGATTAGTGGGACTATCATTTGTTTTTCAACAGGACAATGACCCAACACACCTCCAGGTTGTGTAAGGGCTATTTGACCAAGAAGGAGAGTGATGGCGTGCTGCATCAGATGACCTGGCCTCCACAATCACCCAACCTCAACCCAATTGGGTGGTTTTGGATGAGTTGGACCGCAGCCAACAAGTGCTCAGCATATGTGTGAAGTAGACCGATTATGATTTTTCAACGCCGATACCGATTATTGGAAGACCAAAAAAGGCAGATACCGATTAATTTAATCGGCAGATTAAAAATAAAATAGATTTTAAAAAATGTATTTGTAATAATTACAACAATACTGAATAAACACTTATTTTAACTTAATATAATACATATAATGCATCAATAAAATCAATTGAACCTCAATTAGATAATGAAACATGTTCAATTTGGTTTAAATAATGCAAAAACAAAGTGTTGGAGAAGAACGTAAAAGTGCAATATGTGCTATGTAAGAAAGCTAACGTTCCTTGCTCAGAACATGAGAACATATGAAAGCTGGTGGTTCCTTTTAACATGAGTCTTCAATATTCCCAGGTAAAAAGTTTTTAGTTGTAGTTATTATAGGACTATTTCCCTCTATACCATTTGTATTTCATTAACCTTATACTATTGGATGATCTTATATGCGCTTTAGTATTGCCAGTTTAACAGTATAGCTTCCGTCCCTCTCCTCGCTCCTCCCTGGGCTCAAACCAGCAACACAACGACAACAGCCACCACGTCGAAGCAGCGGTACCTATGCAGAGCAAGGGAAACAACCACCAAGGCTCAGAGCGAGTGAAGTTTGAAATGCTATTAGTGCGCGCTAACTAGCCAGCCATTTCACTTCGGTCACACCAGCCTCATCTCGGGAGTTGATAGGTTTGAAGTCATAAACAGAGCAATGCTTGACGCACAACAAAGAGCTTGCTGGCAAAACGCACAAAAGTGCTGTTTGAATGAATGTTTACGCGCCTGCTTCTGCCTACCACCGCTCAGTCAGATACTTAGATACTTGTATGCTCAGTCAGATTATATGCAACACAGAACACGCTAGATAATATCTAGTAATATCATCAACCATGTGTAGTTAACTAGTGACTATGATTGTTTTTATTTTATAAGATAAGTTTAATGCTAGCTAGCAACTTACCTTGGCTTACTGCATTTGCGTAACAGGCAGTCTCCTTGTGGAGTGCAACGAGAGAGAGGCAGGTCGTTATTGCGTTGGTCTTGTTAACCTCTCTGTGCACCGATCGCTACATAAATAGTCATATTAAACATTCATGAAAATACAAGTGTCTCACATGGTCGAAAGCCTAGAATCTTGCTAATCCAACTGAGTTGTCAGATTGTTAAAAAATGATTTATTGTGAAAGAATACGCTGCGATTATCTGAGCACAGACCCCCATATCAAACTACTTATTCAGCCAGCACTTGCGTAACAAAATCAGATTGCATTGAAATAAATTGTTTACCTTTGAAGATCTTGCTCTGGTTGCAATCCCAAGGCTCGTTGTTACACAATGAATGGTATTGTGTTCAGTTATATCCATTTTTTATAGCCTAACACAAAACATTTTGTGTACGCTTATCTTGTTGAATTTCGTGTCATTCAATTTTCAACGTAACATCCAACGTAAAATAGACAGACTTTCCCTGACTTTATCCAGTCATGTTTGGTTACCTTGCAATCAACAGTTTGTTTGTAACACAAACAAACCTGATGGGTCATTTTGCGGAACGTATTGACCCGGAAAAAACGATTGGAAGACAACAAGTGACGAGCCCATTGTGCACCAATTATATGACCACTGTCTTGTTGATTGACTGTCTTTTAACCCAATGACCACTGATCGTCTTGAAATCTAGCTGGGTAGATAGCCAATGAGCAGAGGTAAACGGCATTATCCCATGATTCTGTGTTGTAAGCCAAACCTTTCCATTGAACGCTGGCATAAGGACCGTTCTTTCACCATTGCCAATTCAACTATGAAGGTGCAAAGCTTATTACGCACAGCAGTATTTCGGTGACTTGCATCTTCAGCTGTTTACTTATCCAACATCATGGCAAATAAGTCAATGAAAGCTAATTCTAAGACTAGATATACGAATGTAGAAACAATTTTAGAGGAAATTCATCGTGAAAGTGAGACAGATTTGCTTTTTGAAGACTCCATTTGGAAGACTGAAACAGACATTTTTTGAACGGAGAGGACATTGTTTTGGACTGGTAAGTTGCTCTCATGCGAATGCTGTTGTTTGAAATTAATATAAAATATTATTTGTGATTGTTTTTACATTTTATTTGCAATATATAAAGATGTAATGAAATGGGTAAAGCACACGTTAGCTAGTCATTGTGAGTGAGGGTCTGTTTGTTTGTATGAGAACGACCATAGCCTATGTCTGTCTGTGTGTGTGTGTGTGTATGTATGTATATACATGTGTATATATAAAATGGTATTGTGTAGAATGCAAACCCATACATCTCAACACATCCAGCATGCTTCCTCCAATCAGTCTACATTGACATTGGAGGGAGCATCAAGGAGCTTGCTGGCGACAGCACCAAGCCCTGTCCCTTCTGCTCCGGCCACAAGTGTTAATCTGCCCAAATATATTTGTTCAGGCATGGATGTGCATAAGGGCCAAAAGGGCACAGCATGGAGGCATTGCTGTGTTGTTTGCAAGATGAAGTCTCCCATCACATGCTCAGTGACCCTCTGCTTTACATCAGAAAGAGACTGCTATGGCATCTGGCATCAGCAGCAGAATATTGTCTAGAGTTTTGGCAAAGTTGGTGGGGTTATATGGCAAAGTGGGTCGGGGCTAGGGTCAGTATGTTATATCTGGAGTACTTTTCCTGTCTTATCCGGTGTCTTGCAGGAATTTAAGTCTGCTCTCTCTTTCTCTCCTTTCTCTCAGAGGACCTGAGCCCTTGGACCATGCTTCAGGACTCCCTGCCATGATGACTCCTTGCTGTCCCCAGTCCACCCGGCCTTGCAGCTGTTCCAGTTTCAACTGTTCTGCCTGCGGCTATGGAACCCTAAACTGTTCATTTTTACTCGAGGTGCTGTCCTGTTGCACCCTCCACAACCACTGTGATCTCCACCCTGCACAGCCAGAAGAGGACTGGCCACCCCTCAGACTGGTTCCTCTCTAGGTTTCTTCCAAGGTTGCTGCCTTTCCATGGAGTTTTTCCTAGCCACCGTGCTTCTACACCTGCATTGCTTGCTGTTTGGGGTTTTAGGCTGGGGCTATATAAATAGATTTGATAGAGGACTGAGGGTCTTCCAAATATTGAAAGTGTGTAAATAGTTACCCATGTTATTTTGTAAATGTTTATATATTTTTTTTTTCATTTTTTTTTATCAATCATTATTTTTTTCTCCAATTTTTTTTTTTCATTTATTATTCTCAATTTTTTTTGGGGGGGTGTGTTAGAATACCATTTTGTATATAGTTATTTGTTTCAAAATGTATACCTTCACCAATTTGGCCACTTGGGTACATTTGGGCTACTTGTGTGGGACACCTGGGTGACTTCAAGATGAATGTCATGTAGCACACTCATTTTGGAAGTTATCATTCTGAAACTTTGCACAAGTACTGTTGCCCTCATATTTTTCACTGAAATTGTCACCATCATCCTATCTGAATGTTTGTTTGATCATTTTAAAAGGTGATAAAATTAAAAAACATGTTGTTTTCATTGTTTTATCTAAACCAGATCTATTGTGTTATATTCTCCTACATTCAATTCACATTTACACAGACTTCAGAGTGTTTTCTTTCAAATGGTACCAAGAATATGCATATCCTTGGTTCTGTGCCTGAGCTACAGGCTGTTAGATTTGGGTATGTCTTCAGGCGGAAATTGCAAAGTAGGGGGGACTCTAAGAGGTTAGCTGTATGGTTGTAAGATTGGATCCCCCGAGCTGACAAGGTGAAAATCTGTCTTTCTGCCCCTGAACAAGGCAGTTAACCCACCATTCCTCGGCCGTCATTCAAAATAAGAATGTGTTCTTAACTGGCTTGCCTAGTTAAACAAAGTATATAAAAAATCAAATTAAAGAAAATCTGCAAATTGGCACCCAAAAATACCAATTTCCAATTGTTTTGAAAACTTGAATTCGGCCCTAATTAAATCGGCCATTCCGATTAATCGGTTGACCTCTAGTGTGAACTCCTTCAAGACTGTTGTAAAAGCATTCCAGGTGACTACCTCATGAAGCTGGTTGAGAGAATGCCAAGAGTGTGGATGTACTTTCCATTTTTGAAGGATCCTGCTGTGAAGCTTTCAAAGATAGCAACCCTTATAAGGAATCCCAAGCTATTTGCCTTGATATCAAGTTTGTGCATTGTGAATATGAAGAGTCTTGAGTGCAATCATTAAGGGTTGTTTCACTTCGCTCTCCATTCAGTCATTTATTAATCCACTTCAAGATCATTACCATTTTGCTTTCAAGGCAATATTTACAAGTAACAAAGAATAAATTCCACCACGTTTTCCCTCCTTATCCACCAAAAGGCTCCAGATCATATTTCAAAGCATCAGCATACTCCCCGTCAAACGGTTAATTATAGATATGAGTCGTTCTCATATCTTAAATCTCCCCTTCATCAAAGAGCCCTCGTAATAAATATATATAAAATACAAAAATTCCACTTGCATAATGAATATGTATACCCAGTGAGTCATAGCACTAGGGTTGTGGGCACTGAAACACCAGTGCACAGCATGTCTTGTAGTCATTTGGTGTCATGTAAAAAAATATACAGGAATCCCTACAATAACAGCCAAGAAAATGACACATACCATCAGTGGTATGACATTTGACTGCTGAGCATTGTATTTTGGTGTCAAGATTAAAACAAGCATGAGAAAACTCCGAACGCTTCAAGACTTTCGAAGAAGGTCACACATTCTATGTTGTAGCGTTTGACTACTGACTAGATGGCGTACACGTTCTGATGTGCAGAAAGTCCAAAACGAAAAGCATGGGAGAGGGGATTTTGCCAGCAATTGCCAGGCTCGGGTGAAATCATTAGATGGGGGTCACGCTTCATCATGCCTGGTTAGATTACACACACGCCACACTCTGGGCCCGGGGCTGCTGGGGCACTAGCGCGATCTGGCGACAGAAGAAACGTTCGGTCCCGTCAAAACAGTGTGTGTGTAAATTAAAATGGATTACGGGGGCTCTGATCTGCAAAACTAATTTCCGTGCTATTCCCAAATGATCCTGTCCCGTGGGATTAGCGGGAAACAGTTTAATATATCCCAAGGCGCACTGGAACTACATCAGGGATAAAGGGAAACTTTTGGAAAACTTCATAGTGAACTGAAATTACTTTAAAGGGCTGGGATTCAAACCACAACAAAGCAATCACCTCTGCCAGTTATTTGGTAAAAAGCTAAGGGATGGGGAAACGTAAGTTCTCAAATATTTAAACAGAGTTATTACAATGCTTTAGAGAGTTTGTTTTCAATTACATTGTTTACTAACAAGCTTATGTTTTAGTTTCTGATGGGGTAAGTCAGTTGAACTAAACTGATGACACATTCATAAGTTATATTCTCCAAGTCTCCAACTTCCCTTAAATGCAAGTAAAACTAAATGCATGCTCTTCAACCGATCGCTGCCGGCACCTGCCCGTCCGTCCAGCATCACTACTCTGGACGGTTCTGACTTAGGTATTTGTAGTTGTCCACATATTCTAGGTGTCTGGCTAGACCGTAAACTCTCCCTCCAGACTCACATTAAGAATCTCCAATCCAAAATTAAATCTAGAATCGGCTTCCTATTTCACAACAAAGCATCCTTCCCTCATGCTGCCAAACATACCCTCGTAAAACTGACCATCCTGCCGATCCTTGACTTCGGCAATGTAATTTACAAAATAGCCTCCAACACTCTACTCAGCAAATGGGATACAATCACAGTGCCATCCGTTGTCAACCAAAGCACCATATACGCTCTCGTTGGCTGGCCCTCGCTTCATATTCGTCGCCAAACCCACTAGCTCCAGGTCATCTAAGTCTTTGCTAGGTAGAGCCCCACCTTATCTCAGCTCATTGGTCACCATAACAGCACCCACCCATAGCACACGCTCCAGCAGGTATATTTCACTGGTCACCCCCAAAGCCAATTCCTCGTTTGGCCGCCTTTCCTTCCAGTTCTCTCCTGCCAATGACTGGAACGAATTGCAAAAATCACTGAAGCTGGAGACTCAAATCTCCCTCACTAACTTTAAGCACCAGCTGTCAGAGTAGCTCACAGATCACTGCACCTGTACATAGCCCATCTGTAAATAGCCCATCCAACTAACTCACCCCATACTGTTATTATTTTTTTCTCCTTTGCACCCCAGTATCTCTACTTGCACAGTCATCTTCTGCACATCTATCACTCCAGCTTTTAAATTACTAAATTGTAATTATTTCGCCACTATGGCTTATTTATTGCCTTACCTCATTTGCACACACAGTACATACTTTTTTCTATTGTGTTATTGACTGTACGTTTGTTCATGTGTAACTCCATTGTTGTTTGTGTCGCACTGCTTTGCTTTATCTTGGCCAGGTTGCAGTTGTAAATGAGAACTTGTTATCAATTAGCCTACCTGGTTAAATGAAATAAAAAATTTAAAAAATCAATGGCTACACATATTCAGGTTAAAAGTTTTAAAAAATGGATGCACCCAGATTGCCTCATTTAATTGAAGGCACAGGCATTGTTTGTGGACTTCAGCCCATGCTGCTTTTCACCGAATGTCTCTCTCTAATCTGTGTGTGCTTATTGTTATTGAGCTATAATGCCCAAACCAACCAGCAATTTACCATACTACTCTGAACACTAACCCCACCCAATAGGACTTCCCAGCACATTTTTCAAAAATAGATTATTCAAATCTTGGAGGACTTTTGAAAGAGCCTCATCTAATCTTGGAGGACTTTTGTTTCGGACAACCCGAAAATTCTGACATTCTACTCAATACAACTTGGAGACAGAAATATGCAGATGAGCACTCATTGACATTTCAGTTGGCCTAATGGAAAGTCTTAGGGAGGGAGAGGGCAAACACAGTGAAGGACTAGGCTGGGAACAGGTCAGCATAATTAACTAGGTCAGCATAGTTAATGAGCTGATAGCCCAAACACAGGAAATGACTGAAATATGAGCAGTGAAAATGCAACTCTACCCATCCATTCCACAACATGGTGTAACTGTACACAAAACATGGCAGTGATCTGCACACCCACGCAGATACATGTATGGACATCCATTGAGAAAATGTTTCTCTTGACAAGGTATCAGCTGATAAAGCCTTACAGTAACTGACATCTGAACTATAACAAACAGACGACAATAGTAACAATAATTTTACTCAGAAGTCATTTCTTCACCTTGCCAAAAGGTCATAGCCCTAAATCTCTCTCCTCGGATCAGTAAAACACAGCAAACGCAGAGGATGAAGAGGCTGTAAATAGGTATGAGGTGCCATGCTACATCAGATACATACATCCCATTCAGGTGTAGGGTTACCTCTAGACATTGATCTTGGGTCAGTTTCAGCGGAAGCTGATCCTAGATCTGCACCTAGAAGAAACTTCACCCCGGAGCTCCCATTCACCACACTGCAAAATGGCAAAATCCTGTCGCATAACTCTCAGAACCGCCAGGCCTTTCATCCTATAAGAACCCGCTAGAGATTGTTGCTGGATGTCGCCTTATGCGTCAGATGCATATCAACCCGCAAGGAGCGGCAAACATACGCACCAACGCTTGATAAATAGTACATAAACAATTGTAAAGCATTAATTGCATTTAGAAATATATCCATGTAAAAATACAACAATAGTTATTTGTTTAAATAGAATCAAGAATATGTTTTGTAGAATTCTACAAAGTCCTAGTGAAAAATATAGGCCTAAAGCCAATTTGACACTTTGACAGCCATCAATATTCTAACAGTCGAATAAATACATTTCATATACTGTACCCTCACAGTGGGCCACCAACAAATATCTAAATAATGACAGTCAAATAAATACATTTCATATACTGTACCCTCACAGTGGGCCACTCAACAAATATCTAAATAATGACAGTGGTCAACTCAAAGTTACACTTGGGCTCTAACCAGTCATACGAATGTCGCTCAACTTTTAGTCAGGTTAAACAAATCATTCAGAGTGAACCTTTTCCGTGGCAGGCTAACTCAGGGCTAACTTCATTTATACTGAATAAAGTGTCTGAGCCACAAGTTGAGGACCAATGAAATCATATTCCCTCCCCCTCGCAAAGATTGCATCATCATCTCCTTCATTTGAGGAAGACTGAAAATATTTTATTCAATCAAAGGTTTTGTGTTACTTTTTTGTTGTTGCTTCATTTAACACCATAGCCTGCTGAAATGCAAGATAACTTTTCTTTCATTTTGATTTCGGCACAAATTAAAAATGTGGTACTGAAACACCAATGGATTGATGTTTCAGTATTGTCTCGAACAGTTCAGTGTTCGACTAGCCACTTGTGACATGCATGCATACTTGAAAGCTAGAGTTAGCGGCAGTATCCACCATCGTAGTACGGATGAAGCCTAGGCTGGAATGTGAAATTGAAGCTGGCTAGCGTTAGAAAACCCTGAGTAGATCTAGCTTGCTTCATAGGATACCCCTCTGGACAGTGGAGGTTGACATAATGCTTCTAAATACCCCGTTGGTCAGAACAATGAGGAAGCATTTATTGTGGAAGCAACTTCCACTCTCCTCAAAGACTACATCATTTTTGTATTCCATTTTCACATGCAAGCGATGTATATGCTATATTGGTAGTTCTCAAGGAATAACTTTCCAGAAGAACTGACATTCAAGGCTTTTGCAGATGCAGTACACTGTGGGAATGTTCCAGATTGTCTCTTCTACAATAAAGACAGTGTACTGCATCCGCAAAAGGTCTTGACTGTGGCATTAACTCAACATAGAAATGACAAGAAATAGGTTTCTTTTCATTCAACTGATTAAATGACAAAGGAAAGATAAACACTCACCAACTCAATGAGGGGCCAAAGTATAAAAGTCCCCTTTCATATGTCATGACTTCCTTAGATTTCACAATAACACCACCCAACACTCTTACACTAAAGTCTCATTGATTGAAAAATTGCACGTGTACAGGGCACAACAAGCTATGAATGTCTATGATGGCCCATTATGAAAAGCTGTGGTGTTGAGTCAATCAATTTCCATCAATGTAATCCAAGATGACTTAATACAATCTCATTCATTACGTATTTGCCACAGACAAACAAGGAATCTAATAAGGTTACATAATTCTGATTTCATTCACTTGACAATGCAAGGCAAAGAACATGCTTCATTAAAGACCCAATGCAGCCATTTTTATATCAATATCAAATCATTTCTGGTTAACAATTAAGTACCTTACTATAAGTACCTTACTATAATAGATTTCCATTTATGGGCCAAAATAGCTTTTTAGCAACAACAAAACAATTCTCAAGCAAGAATCTGGATTAGGACTGTCTGGGAGTGGTCTGAGTGGGAAGGGGAAAATGGAAAACTAGCGGACATTGGCAGAGAGGTTTGGAACTATTTTTGTTATTGGTCCATGTCACCATGGAAAGCCACCCATGCAAACCTGCTGATTAGAAGGTCCCGTGTAGATTGTATTTTCAACCAGAGACTGGATATGACATTGGTAAAAAAATATTTTAAAAAAATCACACATTTACAGTGTTAGTTTCAGCTGTTGTGCAATATGATACAAAACACACAAAATAATTTTGACTGCATTGGGACTTTAAAATAACAATATTTCTTTAGTTTGAGAATGCGTAGAGAAAAAAAAACATTGGTTTCATAACAGAGAAAAGGTTTAACAAACAATTCATGGCCTACAGAGTAGTTTATATCATATACACACTCAGTATATAGACCAGTGGAGGCTGCTGAGGGGAGGACTGCTCGTAATTTCCGTAACGGAGCAAATGGATACCATTCCACTTATTCTGCTCCCGTACCAGCCTGTCCTCCCAAGTTAAGGTGCCACAAACCTCCTGTGATATTACCTTTATTTAACTAAGCAAGTATGCAAGTCAGTTAAGAACAAATTCTTATTTTCAATGACGGCCTAGGAACAGTAGGTTAACTGCCTTGTTCAGGGGCAGAACAACAGATTTTTACCTTGCCAGCTCGGGGATTCGACCTTGCAACCTTTCGGTTACTAGTCCAACGCTCTAACCACTAGGCTACCTGCTACCCTATACGGACAGGATACTATGTTGATTCCCATCATTCATAACCCATGGTCTGCAGAGACCGTGGCCTGAAGCACAGAATACAAAACAACCAAAACAAAACCTACCAAAACTCAGGAGGGATCTTCCGTTCCAAGTTCTGCTGTAGTTGGAAGCTCCATTGGCTTCGGTATGTGGTACCTGCATGTATCTCCTGATTCTCCTCATGGTCACCCCTAGAGGATCCACAGGGGCCACTGGTCCTCACAAGCTACTGGTCCACTCAGATAATCCAAGAAGCTAATTCAGATTATCCAAGAATTCCCATGAACTCAACAAGGTATAGCTTGCTCTACCTTACTGGCCTGCAATAGAGCCCAACATGCCTGGGCTATTGGAGGTTAGATTCCGTTGATCCGATCATAGTAAAAACTTCAGAACTTTGTCCACAGAACTTTATGATGTAACCGTTCCACCTCAGCAGAGCTGCATAACTCAGTAGTCCAAGCAAGAATTCTAGATTCGGATCACTAGATTCAACAAATTGCTTTCCCACTTGTCTAAAAACCTATGCGAAATTAACGTGCGGCTTTTCACCAGACTCCAACACAAGCCACTCTCAACCTACTCTTCTGTCAGTCAACACCTGCAATTATCAGCCAGTCTGACGGAGAAAAGGAGAGACGCCATTGGGCTGTTATCTGTGTCCGTCTGCCCCGGGTCAGGTTACTTTTCCTCATTGGACGGTAATAGAGAGGATAAGGTCATACAACCCAGAAGAAGAGAAAGACACTCTGCACACTTTACTTTCTAGGTCTATGTAAAACACACTTTAAATAAATTTGACTGGGATGAGGAATTGCAAGGATGACAGCATCAGACTCATGATCCAGCATTAAAGTCTGTATTCACATTGAGCAACTATAGAGTGTTTAAAGCTAGACCTAAGTATATTTGTACAATTTGATATATAGTTTATAGTAATAAACCTAATAATAAAATGTCTCTACTCACACTTTCAACTCAACAAATGTGTTGTTGGAATTTTACAGACATGGTAAAAAAAAAGTTAAATCCAATACCTTTTCTTATAAAGAAAATCCATAACATCAATAAATATCCTTTGGCGTCAATTTTCTTCTGGGAAAGGAAATGGATAGTTAGGTAGAGAGAGGGCCGCCCACCAAAACTCACAGCGTTGGCAAGGAGGACATTAAATGAGAGATACCAAAGATAACACTGAAGGAGCTGCGAAACTCCACAGCGGAGATTGGAATATCTGTCCATAGGACCACTTTCAGCCGTACACTCCACCGAGCTGGGCTGTACGGAAGAGGGGCCAGAAGAAAATAAGCAGACACGTTTGGTGTTTGCCAAAAGGCATGTAGGAGACTCCCCAAACATATGGAAGAAGGTACTCTGGGGATGTTTTTCAAACTGGCCAGAATTGAAGTATGGATGGCGCTAAATACAGGGAAATTCTTGAGGGAAACCTGTTTCAGTCTTCCAGAGATTTGAGACTGGGACAGAGGTTCACCTTCCAGCAGGACAATGACCCTAAGCATACTGCTAAAGCAACACTCGAGTGGTTTAAGGAGAAACATTTAAATGTCGTGGAATGGCCTCGTCAAAGCCCAGACCTCAATCCAATTGAGAATCTGTGATATGACTTAAAGATTGCTGTACACCAGTGGAACCCATCCAACTTGAAGGAGCTGGAGCAGTTTTGCCTTGAAGAATGGGCAAAAATCCCAGCGGCTAGATGTGTCAAGCATATAGAGACATACCCCAAGAGACTTGCAGCTGTAATTGCTGCAAAAGGTGGCTCTACAAAAAGTATTGACTTTGAGGGGGTGAATAGTTATGCACGCTCAAGTTTTTGTTGTGTCTTATTTCTTGTTTGTTTCACAAGAAAAAAATCTTTAGCATATTCAAAGTGGTAGGCACGTTGTGTTAATCAAATGATACAAACCCACAAAAATCTATTTTAATTCCAGGATGTAAGGCAACAAATAGGAAAAATGGGGGTGAATACTTTCACAAGCCTCTGTAGAAGATAATGCAGGCGACCAGGGCAAAACTCCAACAGGTGTATCATTGGGGCGAGCCGGGACGGTCCGATTGCATAAAACATTACAATTCTCATCTATTACCGAGATGACCACTTTACAGCCTGCCCCAGAACCTTGAAGGCCACACACAAAAATAGACAATGACCTAAGTTGTATCCCAAATGGCACCTTATTCCCAATGTAGTGCACTACTTTTGACCAGGGCCATTAGACCTCAAAAGTAGTGCACTATATAGGAAACAGGGTGCAATTTGGGGCACCACACCATACATTTTTTATCTATCACAGTCCTAGCCAGACAGGACATCTACATTTAAGAGAGATGGCCCATATTGTGCCTCAAATGGCACCCTATTCAAAAGTAGTACTATTATAGGGAACAGAGTACAATTTGGGAAGCAGCATCATGAATGTTTAATCCGGCACAATCATAGCCAAATTCAGTTCTTGGCCGGAGGGTTAATCTCCAAAAATAATTATTTGAAAAGAGAAACCTCAAAGTCCCGCTTGAATATGGATCCGTAATCTTCTTGAAAAGTCCCATTCTATCAGATAGTCTAATCCTGGTCTACAGCCTAGGCCCAATGCCTGTCACCTCTTGATTGATTCACTGTGTGTGTGGTGGACTTGGGGGGCATATGACCAATCTTTACTATCTCAACATTCACTACTCAATCCACTAGCCAGTGATATAATATAAATCTACAGACCTACGGTATAGTACTAATGTTTCTCTTTGGTACAAGATGATACATATCCATTTTTTTTTATTGACTCATTATTGGAGAATATCATTGATGAGAATTCTTGTGAGCTAATAATTATTTTTCAAGCACATTTATATCCTCTGGGTATTATTTTATAAAAAATAAAAGACTCTCAACCCCAATTTCAGCCTCTGTCCAACCCCTCCAAATAAAAAATGCATTCAGGTGAGAATTCAGGGGGGGGGGAATTGCTCATAAATATATATTTTGGGGGTGGGTAAACGTAGTTGTACGTAATGTCACACTCATACTAAAATGATAGGCATCACCAGCTACTTCGGCTCTGGAAAGTTAGAGTGGTAAAGTGTGGAGTTCCTGACATCTACTGCCACTTGGTGTAAATTTTAATCCCCCATGGGGTGTTAATCTTTGAAACGTGGACTCAACAATACCACAGCAATTGTTTCGGGAAGAAAAGTGCAATCATCACCTTGAAAATAAAGATTAGCTCAATTTAATCCAACCTGCATTGCAGTGTTTACGCAGCAGCAATTTTTCCAATGGTCAAATTAACTCTGATTGGTTTGGGGTACTGTTTAAAAACCTACAACTACTACCAAGGTGACCCCTCTTACAGGAATGCTTTCACTTTTTAGAATTAGATAGATATTGTAAATAAAGGATTCAAAAAAATTAAAGATGTGCCCAATGTGGGATTAGAACTCACAACCACTGAACTAATAGCCAACTGCCTTAGTGCCCCAATCTGTCATAGCAGCTGGGGGAAAACAACTAATTAACATGCCAACCATTGTCATTTATTTCTTATCAAGATGCATGCAACTACGAATATAGACATAATCCTTGTAGCCGTTTTTATTTTTAGAAGCACATAGATGTGTATGAAACGGAGAGCAAAAACGTTGAAATTGGTCATATGCGGAAATGTGCCTTAGTGCCGTTTGAATTTTGTGTAACTTCAGCAGTCCAGTGTTACCAAAACTGTGGGGCCATTATATACAGTGCCTTCGGAAAGTATTCAGACCTCTTGACTTTTTCCACATTGTTACTTTACAACCTTATTCTAAAACGTAGTAAATATTTTTTCCACAGCAATCTACATGAAATAACCCATAATGACAAAGCGAAAACAGGTTAAGAAATTTCTGCAAATTTGTTACAAATAAAACACTGAAATACCTTATTTACAAAATTATTTAGACCCTTTCCTATGAGCCTTAAATGAGCTCAGGTGCATCCTGTTTCCATTGATCATAATTGAAAATGTTTCTACAACTTGGGAGTCCACCTGTGGTAAATTAAATTGATTGGACATGATTTGGAAAGGCACACACCTGTCCATTGAAGGTCCCACAGTTGACAGTGCAGTCTCAGAGCGAAAACCAAGCCATGAGAGCGAAGGAATTGTCCATAGAACTCCGAGACAGGATTGTGTCGAGGCACAGATCTGAGGAAGGGTACCAAAATAATGTCTGCAGCATTGAAGCTAACCAAGAGCACAGTGGCCTCCATCATTCTTAAATGGAAGTTTGGAACAACCAAGACTCTTCCTAGAGCTGGCCACAAGGCCAAACTGAGCAACCAGGGGTGAAAGGCCTTGGTCAAGATGGTGACCAAGAACCCAATGGTCACTCTGCAGAGGAACTTTGGAGCTTTGTCAAAGATGGTTGTCATTCTGGAAGGTTATCCCATCTCTGCAGCACTCAACCAATTAGGCCTTTTAGGTAGAGTGTCCAGACGGAAGCCACTCCTCAGTAAAAGATATGACATCCTGCATGGAGTTTGCCAAAAGGCACCTAAAAGACTCAGACAATAAGAAACAAGATTCACTGGTCTGATGAAACAAAGATTGCACTCTTTGGACTGAATGCCAAGAGTCACATCTGGAGGAAACCTGGCACCATCCCTATGGTGAAGCATGGTGGTGGCAGCATCATCATTCTGTGGGGATGTTTTTCAGTGGCAGGGAGACTACATTCATCTTTGCCTCGATCCTGACTAAAATATAGAGAGGTCCTTGATCAAAACCTGCTCCAGAGCGCTCAGGACCTCAGACTGGGGCGAAGGTTCACCTTCCAACAGGACAACGACCCTAAGCACACAGCCAAGAAAATGCAGGAGTGACTTCGGGACAAGTTTCAATGTCCTTGAGTGGACCAGCCTGAGCCCGGACTTGAATCTGATCTAACATCTCTAGAGAGACCTGAAAATAGCTGTGCAGCAATGCTCCCCTTTCAACCAGACAGAGCTTGAGGTTGTCTCGTCAAATTTAACTACAACCATGCATAATGCACATTCACTAATAAAGAATAACTTCTTGTAGCAGGCATTAGGCTACAGAAAATGAACACAGGTCTCAAACCCATGTCCTAATTATTAGCCAGCTAATCTTTACATTTCAGGTTTAGCCAGCCTGGATTATTTGCTAGCTAACAAGATTGAACAGTTGAATTGTTATGAACACACCCTTCTGTTTGTCTCCAATTGTTTGAAAAGGATGTTAGCCTGTCCAATTGCTTAAGATTGGAAAATCAAGTGGCCTAACTTATTTCTCAGACTGGCAACTCGTTCTCAATTCCTCATATAATTGTGTTTTATGCTTATTGCACATTTATAAAAACACAGACTAGACAACTTGCATAACAGTCTTAGGCTAAAATGCTGCTAGCGGGTACCCCAATGCCACATGTGACAAACTGAGCATTCAATTTCCAGAATCAATAGTCTTGTTTTAGTAGTGTCTGCTTTGCGCTCAATTTCAGTAGTCGAGACATAAAAAGGGTATCGTTAAAAAAAGTTAACTACTGTATTACAATAAAATAATGTCTCAATGTGTTTTGGTGTCCATATGACCGATTCTGCTGGACCAAACCGCAGATATGATATCTCAACTTTGTTGGCGTGAGAGGCAGGGGCTGTGTGTGTGTGTGTGTGTAAACCATTAGAGGAAGAGGCGAAGCGAGAGGTTTCACTCTTGCTAAAAATCATCTGTCAAAAATAAACCCAATGCATTTATATAGCCTTATTTTGGACCGAAGTTTGTCGCCTGCCTTCCCGACTCCCATTGTTAGGGGAGTACGTGCATCTCATCATTCTATACACAGATCTCTGGTGTAAATGGGAAGGTGCACACAGCACAGAGGAGCGAAGGAGACGAGACCAAAAATACAATATGAGAACAAGCGGACATAAATACATAAAAATGACAAATAACAACAACAAAAAACATTGATTCTTGTGATACAGGCATTTGGAATATCGCGCAAAAATATGCATACATTAAAAGGAATCAAATGAATTTGATATATTCATCGCACAGATGAAAAGGGAAGCTACCTATAATAACAACAACAGCAATAATAATATTTTGTCATAGCTTACGAATGATTTTACCTGACCAGGTTGAGAGATTAGTAAAAACTTCAGGTCCCAGAAAAGACATACAAATTTTGCCTCACCACTTCTGAACCTGTGGTGCCACCTCTGGAATTGCATAGGTGTTTATCAAATATCAAGCTATGACATAAAACGAAAGCAAACAGAATCTCAGCTAAATGTCTGTTTTGCAAATTAAAAACAACAAATTATAGTTCAGGGAATAAACCTGTGTAGAACTACAATATTTTTGGTAACACTTGATGGTCCACCTGTTTACAATGCATTACAAATGCACTTAAAGTACCTGTTATAATTGCATAGCGCACCAGACTTGCTATAAGCATCTATAACAGCTCACTGTTCATTTTGATAGGACAAAGGTGGTCATATGCATTTAACATGCTGTATAAGCATTGATAATGGCTCATTTATACAGAGACTATTTAAATGCATAAATACCTATAGTGAATTGAAAGCCAGGTGGCTTACAGAAAGTGCAACCAAAAACAGTATATGGAAAATGTGTTCAGTGAACTACAAACAAACAAAATGACCTAAATGTATTCCTCAAGAATTCAGACGCATTAAGAGAAGCAGCCCAGTCCTTTTCTCTACCATTTCATATCACTGAGTACCGAGGGGCAGAAAAGCCATGCGCAAAACAAAATGACGAAGGTGGAAAACAACAAGGCCAGGATCCATCAAGGCGCTGGGAATGACTGCGCCCCTGCCCCATCCATCTCGGGCGGAATTACAGGCACTGCAAGGGAGAGATCAACGCCAGGGAGAGGAGGGAAGAACAGAATGAGGGTGGGTGGGGGGGGGGGGGGTGCTGCCGCCAAGTGACAAATGAGCCCAATATAAAAAAAGGCCCTCTCCCACATTCCACCTACAGACTATGAATCTCTAAAGAGCCCAAAAAGGGCATCAATCACCTATACAGGCAAGCACACTCTCGGGCCAAAGGCAGGTTTAAACAACAGTGTCCCAGAGGAGTGTCTCGCAACAACCTGGTCTGGCAGCATTAACTTCAAAGGGCTGGTACATTTTAATTTGGCAGATTTAGCGGTCTCAAAAATTCTAGGCTATTTTACGATGCAGAGGTTATATGGTGTGATTTCTTCATGAACAATACTTACTTTCCTCTCTACAGCACAGTGATTAGCTGGAGTGCCAATCATGCCAACTCCTTGTCACTCATTGACATGCCATAGGTTTGGCTCGACAATGGAGTTGGCAAGAGCACATAGAAAGGGAAAGGGGATACCTAGCCAGTTGCACCACAATGCATTCAAACTAAATGCGTCTTCGGCATTTAACCCAACCTCTCTGAATCAGAGGTGCAGGGGTCTGCATTAAATCGACGTCCACGTCGTCGGCGCCCGATGTTGTTGGGGGGTTAATTGCCTTGCTCAAGGGCTGAACGGTAGATATTTCCACCTTGCCGGCTTGGGGATTCAAACCCATAAACTTTCGCTTACTGGCCTAACACTAGGCTACCTGGAACCAGGCTGCAATGTGGATAGGATCTGACAATACACCACTACAGAAACTGTTTATTGAAGCGTGTGGTCAAGCATGTTACACAGCACTAAAATGGACATCAGAAGACGTGAGCTTTGTGCACTTAAAGAACATAAAAACAGCTTTACAGTCTAGAAATTATCAATATTAAACCAGGCTTCCATCCAACCAAGTACCTGTCAAGATTATTATTTTTAAATAATCATCATGACAGAAAAAGTATAATTGTCGGAGAACCTTCCTATATGGTCGACAGAACAAAATACTTAGACAAGGGTATACAGTTTTTTTGTTGGTGAAATACAGTAAATTGTCAAAAATGTGGACACACCAAATCATTCATTTTTTCTTTAATTACATATTATTCTACATTGTAGAATAATAGTGAAGAAATCATGAAAGATCACATGGAATCATGTAGTAACCAAAAAGTGTCAAACAAATTAAAATATATTTTCTGAGATTCTTCAAATAGCCACCCTTTGCCTTGATGACAGCTTTGCACACGCTTAGCATTCTCTCAACCAGCTTCATGAGTCACCTGGAATGTATTTCAATTAAAAGACGTGCCTTGTTAAAAGTCAATTTGTGGAATTTATTTCCTTCTTAATGCGTTTGAGCCAATCAGTTATGTTGTGACAAGTAAGAGTTGGTATACAGAAGACAGTCTTTTACCAAATAGTGCATAAGTGCATATTATGGCAAGAATAGCTCAAATAAGCAAAGATAAATTACAGTTCATCATTACTTTTGGACATGAAGGTCAGTCAGTCTGTAAAATGTCAAGAACTTAGAAAGTTTCTTCAAGTGCAGTCGCAAAAACCATCAAGCGCTATGATGAAGCTGGCTTTCAGGAGGACAGCCACAGGAAAGGAAGACCCAGAGTTACCTCTGCTGCAGAGGATAAGTTCATTAGCGTTACCAGCCTCAGAAATTGCAGCCCAAATAAATGCTTCACAGAAATCAAGTAACAAGACTTATCTCAACATCAACTGTTCACTGTATGACTGTATGAATCAGGGCTTCATGGTCGACTTGCTGCAAAGAAACCACTACTAAAGGACACCAATAAGAAGAAGAGAATTGCTTGGGCCAAGAAACACGAGCAATGAACATTAGACCAGTGGAAATGTGTCCTTTGGTCTGATGAGTCCACATTTGAGATTTTTGGTTACTTATATAAATCAAGATATATTTTTCTTCCACTTTGACAGAGTATTAAAGGTAGATTGTTGACAAAACGACAATTAAAACAATTTTATAACAACAATGTAGAAAAGTTAAGGGGTGTGAATACTTTCTGAAGTTGCTGTAGTTAATTGCTTTTGGTACAGCAGCATGTCATCTTTGATAAAGTGCACAACCATGGCAGACAAAGGTCCATCATTTTTGGTTTAAAATGTTTACCACCTAAAACTGGTGGATGTCAAAACCCTTTTTCTTTGTGAAGTTGAAGGAAGGGTGGTGAAAGTGCATGGTGATGAGCTTGATGCTCCTTTCCAATAACATGATGACCGATGCTTGACTGCCGTTGGAGAAATAATCTTGCTCTTTTATCCATAATAATGTACTGTATGTACTGTAGGCTATATCAACACTATCTACAAGCTGTTGGCAAGAGTGCAAGTGCCAAGACCAGAGTGGGAACATTTGCTATATAGAACAAAACATTCTTACAGACAAAACCATCAGTAGATTTGAAAATGCAATGGAAACCCATTTAACTATTCAGTACTTGGGAATTGAACCGCAAGTTATTTTTATGTGCACTACCTCATCACGCAGAGCCTTTTATCAAGTTAGTTTGATGGAAACATCTCTGGTGTGAAAATGTGCATTTTGTTTTAATACAGATTTGTAATATTCACATGAAAGTCTGTTGCCAATTGGATGGAAACCAAGCTACAAAGACCAAATTTGAGACATTTTGTTGGTGCGACAGAATAAAAATGTACCTGCTTGTTAGCATAAAATAACACAGCTGCACTCACTTGAGTGAAGAGATTATGTCCCACAAGACAAACTCAAAAATGTCTCTCAAAAGGAAAATCACTTTGAGAACAAAAACAGAGAGGGTTCAAAAGGAGTTCTGAAAAGGCACCCATGTGGTTCTCCACTGAAGGTTGTTGAGCAACTAGGAAATGTGGCAACATGGATGCCCACTAAATTTGTCAAGGGAAGGGAAAATGAAAACACCACATCAATTTAGGAAATAAATTGGAGAGTAAATTGAATGTGGATCAAAACGAAAAACAGGGAAAACACACATAAAAGGCTTTGTTTCAGTACTTAAATAGTGAGAGCCAACAAAAAGGTGTTACTCTCTCAACATCTCAGAAGAACCAACTGAAGCCCAGGCCAGCAGGGCATAAACCAGCTGGGCTAGCACAAGTGAAACCTTCCAATTAACAAGGTGGACAAGCCAGCACAAGTGTAACACATACTAACACCAATTGGTGCTCCCTACGTGCTACCTATAAATGGAAAAAAACGAAACATGTAACACAGATGGATGCACACACGTGTATCGGGTGTGCTATTAGCGTCACTGAAGTGGGTCTATGAGACTGACAATGTAATTGCTTTCTATGACATTTCCAGCATGGCGACGATCCCATTTCCTCTGGGAATAAGTTTCCAGCGAGATAGTTGTTGTGGCACGCTTGAGATCACGCTAGAATGTCAGATGAGTGCTGGATCCCTCCGATTTGGCACGATGAATGCGAATATTTCAAAGCAATGGTAATTTTCAAAAGTATTCAGACCCCTTCCCCTTTTCCAATTTTGTTACGTTTACATACAGCCTTATTCTAAAATAGATTGAAAACTATAAATGCAATCTACACACAATACCCCATAATTACAAAGTAAAAACAGGTTTTTAGAAACCTGTTCAGACCCTTTGTTATTCAGACCCTTTGCTATGAGACTCAAAATTGAGATCAGGTGCAGCCCATTTCCATTATTCATCCTTGAGATGTTTCTACAACTCGGAGTCCAGCTGTGGTAAATTCACCTGTCTATATAAAAAGGTCCCTCAGTTGACAGTGCATGTCAGAGCAAAAACCAAGCCATGAGGTCGAAGGAAATATCCGTAGAGTTCCAAGACAGGCTTGTGTCGAAGCACAGGTCTGGAGAAGGGTACCAAAAAAATGTCTGCAGCATTGAGAGTCCCCAAGAACACAGTGGCCTCCACCATTCTTAATTGGAAGATGTTTGGAACCACCGAGATTCTTCCTAGAGCTGGCCACCCGACCAAACTGAGCAATCGGGGGAGAAGGGCCTTGGTCAGGGAGCTGATGAAGAACCCGATGGTAACTCTGACAGAGCTCCAGAGTTCCTCTGTGGAGATGGGAGAACCTTCCAGAAGAACAACCATCTCTGCAGTACTCCACCAATAAGGACTTTCTGGTAGAGTGGCCAAATGGAACCACATGACAACAAGCTTGGCGTTTAACAAAAAAAAAAAAAAAAAAAAAATCACCTACACAAGATTCTCTGGTCTGATAAAACCAAGTGAATTTTTCATCCTGAATGCCAAGTGTCACATCTAGGAGGAGACCTTGCACCATCCCTACAGTGAAGGATGGTTGTGGCAGCATCATGCTGCGCGGATGTTTTTCAGCGGCAAGGACTGGGAGACTAGTCAGGATCGAGGGAAAGATGAACGGAGCAAGGTACAGAGAGATCCTTGATGAAAACCTACTCCAGAGCGCTCAGAACCTGGGGCGAAGGTTCACCTTCCAACAGGACAACGACCCTAAGCACACAGCCAAGACAATGCAGGTGTGACTTCGGGACAAATCTCGGAATGTCCTTGAGCGGCACAGCCACAACATACGGAAGAAAAACTGACTGAAACAGGACGGTACTACCAATAAGAAACATCTCTGGAGAGACCTGAAAATAGTTAGCGATGCTCCCCTTCCAACCTGACAGAGCTTGAGAGGATCTGCAAAGAAGAATGGAAGAAACTCCCCAAATACAGGTGTGCCAAGCTTGTTGCGTCATACCCAAGAAGACACGAGGCTATAAATTACAACTACCATATCTTTAAAAGCTCGGTAATCTGGCAGTGACCTCTTTCTACAATCTTTCAACATCATCGCTGCATTTATGGGACCAATACACCAGCAGTGATGGCCTCCATTTGGTGTCACACACAGCCCTTCAACTTCTTGTCTGATCATGAAGGGGGAGGGTTGAGACAGAAATAAAATGAGTGTTTGGCACCATACTGTGAGCTTCAAAAACCTGTTTGCCTTTTCTCAGCCAGCCACATATTCTATTGTGTGCTGTCTAATTATTTGGTAGTTGCTTTTTTGGTTGTGTTCATTAGACAAACAGAATTTAAAAAATGACTGAAACAGGCAGGTACTACCAATAAGAAACATTTTTCATTTTCCGTTGCTTGCCCTAATGAATACAGACCTAGATCATCCTATAGCACTAGTAGTCTGCCCACTAGCAGACATGGTGTTCAGGCATACGTTTACTTTATGAAACGCGTGTTGTGCTGACAATACATCTGTTCCAACCACCAAGGGAGAAGTTCATCATGATGCCCATCAAAACCATGCAATTTCAGCTCAGCTCTTCCTTTCCCCTGTCCAAATCTGCCTGTTTACAGGACATAACAACAAAATCAACCCTCAACCAGTTGCAAAGGCCATAAAGTCCCATTACCCAAAAACCCCAGGCGGTTAAATCACTGAATGTGCCATGGACTTAAACCAACTTTCAGTTAACCACCCCCTTCTCATCTAATGTTCTTCACTATAAATCCGACCGCAACTTAAAGATTATGGTTGAGAAATTCCTTGATGGATCAGCAAGGAAATCTCAATTGGTGAAATAAGGCAGATTAGAGATTATCTCTGGGAATAGGCCGCAACCTGTTGAACTAGAGCAACCGGGGGGGGGGGACAGAACCTCCTGCTGTGTAAACGATAATGAATGGGCTTTATGGTTTTACAGCTATCCTGTGAATAGGTAACATGTCATGTCCTCATAAAAACATACAGAGTCTGGGTTAAGAAAGCCTAGTTTTGGAGAGCCAAAGGTTGTGCCAAGCAAAAAAACAGGAAACCAACGCTATATGACTTCAAAAATCAAAGTCAGTTTGCTTGGTTGAGTGTTTCAGGAGGGGGTTAGAGGGAAGTACAGAAACTATAGTTAACAAAAATATGATCCCATGTTTCATGAGCTGAAATAAAAGATCCCATAAATGTTCCAGATGCATAAAAAGCTTATTCCTCTCAAATGTTGTGCATAAATGTCTTTACATCCCTGTTAGTGAGCATTTCTCCTTTACCAAGATAATTCAACAACCTGACATGTGTGGCATATCAATAAACTGATTAAACAGCATGACCATTACACAGGTGCACCTTGTGCTGGGGCAATAAAATGCAATGCCACAGATGTCTCAAGTTGAGGAAGCATGCAATTGGCATGCTGACTGCAGGAATGTCCACCAGAGCTGTTGCCAGATAATTTACCATATGCCGCCTCCAACGTTGTTTTAGAGAATTTGGCAGTACGGCCAACGTGCCTCATAACTGCAGACCACGTGTAACCACACCAGCCCAGGACCTCCACAACTGGCTTCACCGGGGTGGATCATCAGAGACCAGCCACACGATTGGCTGGGCGTGACTCCACCCCTGCCCAGTCATGTGAAATCCATAGATTAGGGCCTAATGAATATATTGTATTTGTGTGTGTGTATGTATATATATATATATATATATATATATATAAGCTTTTTTTTTCACTAATATTTTTGTTCAGTATAGTTCAGATCACAGAATCATTGTGAGTTCTGCTATCATCTGAAGAACCTATCCCATGGTGCACCATGTTCAATCTTCACACCAGAGGTGTGTTCACGAGGCAGTAAACTCTTGTATAATCAGAGAAGTGATGGTATATAAATTTCACAATTGAGTATACATCCATATAAACAGTAAATGACTGTCATTTTTACCAAGCCTGATAGAAAACAATTACTGCCTCTGAAGTTAAATGAATCTGTAATAGTAATCTACTTGACGTGCCAGCAACTGCATTAATCAAATTATTAGGTCTAGCCAATCAATCCTATTGTACAGATCATTTTCCATGGACTACTGACCTTCATATTTTTCCTGGGACAAATGCACTACTCGTCTCCTTTCTTGATCCATTTCCAAGAACGGCAGAATACAAGAATCACAAAAGGTTTATTTTACTCAATATAGGCAACTTCAGCTTAAAAATCTGCATTTTTTTGTCCATTGAAATTAAACTGCACAATCCAAAAATCTGCCAATGCATCCTTAGAGATTATTTATGCGCAACTTTATTATATCAAGGTCCATATCAGAATGGATCCTGCAAAGGCCCAACTATTGTTGAGGGTGTTGGTGTGGCATGCGTTGCAGAAAGGTTACAGCTAAAATAATTATATTCCATTGCTGTAGGAAATGCAATACAATCTAGATTAGCAATATACTCAATTGACCCACACCCCCTCCCAAAAGTCAGAAGGTATGTGTGACATGGCTTAGCCTGTTACGGTTAAGAGGGGGGGGTATATATGTAAATTTGATATATGCAAACGTATCATCATCATCCAGACAGTCTCCATAATCATGCACGCTGTGAATTATGCAAAGTCATCACTCAGTGGATTCCACATAGCCATAAACCTAAATCCTTCATAACAAAGTGCTGTGCTGGCTCGACCACTATTCCTTATATGGTACACTACATTTGACCAAGGCCTAGGGCACTGGTCAAAAGTAGTGCACTATCTAGGGAATAGGGTGACATTTTACAGACACACACAAGGCCTAATTGATCCACTACTGGCGGCCTTCTACCCCCCAAACTACAATTTGAAAATATACATAATTAACACTAGAACCCCCCCCCTCTCTGTCCTTCACTTTTCCTAAATAAATATATTTAAAACCCACAGCCATTGTCAGAATCTTATTATCACAAACAGAACTGGAATTTTAGGAAGGCATGTCATTTTTGGGTTTTCCTCCGTTACCGCCCCCCAACAGCACGGTCCGCTCCTTCTGACAGTGCAGTGCCCAGCTGATAATCACCTCAACATATGCCACGAATGTGAACATAAACTATACGGAAATAACAGATTAAATCAATTCAGAAAAGTATGGGGAGAATGGTTGAGTTGAAGAACAAGGGGAAGCGAACGATGCCTAATTATGTAATCACCAATTGTGAATGAATAACACGATGGGCCATTCTATTGTATCCATTGTAATTATATGCTTAATCTTAAAATGGTATGTTACCTATATCAGTTCACCAAATCAAAGCAGTCTTATCAGTCTACTCTGACCCACTTGGAGTAGGCTACACAGAGCGTGCATAATTGTACATGCTGCACAGCTGTCAATATCTGGAAGAATATCCACATCGGACAGCAGGTGAGCAAACGAGTGTTGGAGAATATGATGAGGCTTGTGGAACCTTACATTGGGAAGGGGAGAAAAGTCACCATGTACAATTTCTTCACTTCGCGGTCATTGGCAAACAAGTTGATTGCAAAGAAAACAATTCTGGCAGGCTCCATGAACAAAGAGAGACGGGAATTCTATACTCCAATAAGGCACCTGCATTGTGGTGCAAAGGTTCTGAAGAATGACAAGACAATGTGACACAGAGGAAAAACAGAGACTATTATGTACTACAAGCAAACAAAAGGTATGTAAAAGTGTGTCAAGCAAGGTTAAGTTAGAAATAGTGACAACTATTAAGGACAAGGGATAACAACTACATTTAATCCAACTCATGCAATTGCGTGACTATGCACACAAGCACAAGCTGACAATTGACTATTTTTGCTGTCATATGTAAACTTAATATTCATTATAAAGCCGTTTTTTTCTTGATAGTCGCTCTCAAGCTCTGTCAGATTAGATGGGGAACATCTCTGCAAAGCTATTTCCAGGTGTTTGATTGGGTTCAAGTCCGGGCTCTGTATGGGCCACTCAAGGACATTCATAGACTTTTCCCGAAGCCAGTCCTGCATGGTCTTGGCTGTGTGCTTAGGGTCGTGGTCCTGTTGGAAGTTGAACCTTCACCCCAGTCTGTGATTCTGAGCAGGTTTTCATCAAGGATCTCTGTACTTTGCTCCATTCATCTTTTCCTCAATCCTGACGAGTCACCCAGTCCCTGCTGCTGAAAAATATCCCCACAGCATGATGCTGGATGCTGCCACCACCATGCTTCACTGTGGGGATGGTGCCAGGTTACTTTACTGTGGAGTGGCTACCATCTGGCCACAATACTAGAAAGGCCTGATTGGTGGAGTGCTGCAGAGAAGGGAGAACCTTCCAGAAGGACAACCATCTCCACAGAGGAACTCTGTCAGAGTGACCATCGGGTTCTTAGTCACCTCCCTGACCAAGGCCCGTCTCCCCCAATTACTCAGTTTGGCCAGTCAGCCAGCTCTAGGAAGAGTCTTGTTGGTTCCAAACATCTTCCATTTAAAAATGATGGAGGCCACTGTGTTCTTGGGGACATTTTGTGTTATCCTTCCCCAGATCTGTGCCTCAACACAATCCTGTCTCGAAGCTCTATGGAAAATTCTATCGACCTCATGGCTTGGTCTTTGCACTGTCAACTGTGGGACCTTATATAAACAGATGTGTGCCTTTCCAAATCATGTCCAATCAAATGAAATTACCACAGGTGGACTCCAATCAAGTTGTAGAAACATCAAGGACTATCAATGGAAACAGGATGCAAAAGAGCTCAATTTCCAGTCTTATAACAAAGTGTCTGAATAATTATGTAAATAAGGTATCTTCATTTATTCTTTTAAATTTCCAAACATTTCTAATAACACGTTATTTATCGCTTTGTCATTATTATTGTGTGTAGATAGTTTTAAATATTCCTCATCAATTTTAGAATAAAGGTTGTAAAATAACTAAAATGTGTGAAAAGTCATGGGGTCTGAATACACTGTGTAGGACGTTGGTGGAGTCGCAGCAGGTTTAAAAGCTGTGGCCCCAGGCCGGGGACAGTCCGTTGACAGAGAAAACCATGAGGGGGAGGAAGCGAGAATATAGGCTTCACCAAGATAACTGAGGGATTGGGCTTGTGTGTCTGGCAGCGGTCTGGCTGGTGAGGGTGCGTGTGTCTAGGGGGCAATTGAGCATGAAAGACAACAGATGACCTCCGGGTTTAGAGCAGTTTTAACGCAGCAGCACAGCAACCAATTGCACGTCTCCAGTCACAAGGGAGAAGGACACCTGGGTAATTCAATGTGGTGTCAAACAAAAACAGAGGTGTTCTCTTTTCTTTAAATAGCTGGTTTGTGTTCATAAGGCATCAAAAATGAGGAAAATGGACAGACACGGGAAAGGATTACCTAGGCGCTTATAATGACATTGTTTAAGAATAAGAAACACTGATTTGAATTTCCTGGTGGTTCACTATCATGAAATATTTTATTTGAAAACATCAGGTGGCTAAACGTGGGGATGGTCCATGCTGTGTATCATCAAAGGGACTAGGAAAAGAAGAAGTTGGATTTACTGGTCAGTCGGGAGGGGTAGAATGGGGAATGCATATAGTGAAAAGGGGAGAGGTTTAGAAGGCTGTGTCACAAACATCTTATTCGTCATCTAAAATAGTCGCCATGACAGAATGTTGTTCAATGATGGAAAAAGCTTACGTAATGTAAAACTGAAAGAGGTAAGTTCGAGACTGGAACAGCGGAAGGGTGGATGTGGTCCTGGGGAGCTACTAGGAGTGCAGGTTTCTGTTAAACCCCAGCTTTAAATAACCTATTTCAAATAATTAATGTCTTGGACCTGGTCTCAGGTGGTTTAGTACTAGGCTGGAACCAAAGCCAGTACAGACCCAGTATAGCTCTCCCAGGACCAGAGCTGGAGATCCCTTGGGTCCTGGTTAAAAGTAGTGCATTGCATAAGAAATAAGGTGCCATTTGGGACTCATGACGAAGTGGATTACTAACAGATTACAAAAGCGGGCGTATTGATAGGGGCATTTGCAGCTACTGCATTTTCACTTTCAAAAAGTACACAAACAAGAGCCGGTCTCTTGCTCCCAACTTCATCATACACCCCACCCCCAGGCACAAAAAATATATATATTAAAAATAATAATAAAAAACACCCTACCAGAATCGTTCTCCAAATCCATCTCGTCAGCTGGGGTGGTTTGCATAAGACCTGGCAGGTACCTACACCTCTGACTTTTTCCCCCCTCTCTCCCTGTGAGCCTCAGCTCTGACCTTGCAGTGCTTCGGTTCTCCTTGCTAACAGCAGAAGTGCTGAATGGTGCAGATAGCAGCACTGCAGCAGCAGCCTAGCCGGGGTGGCTATGGTGGTAGTTCCCTGCTGTATGCCCTCATTGGGTAGCTGCAAATGTGCAGTAGCTCAAACAAACAAGATGCAGGGCTGTCCCATTACTATGCAGGCGGTTAGAAATGACAATATTCACTGGCTAGTTTTGGACCCGGTATTTGACAACAAAACAACAGACCCAGGTGGCTAAAGGCAGTAGCTGCACTTCCATGCCCATCTATTCAGCACAATAGCCCAGCCTGACACTGATTTGAGTCCTAGGTGGCATTGTTAGAGAGTCCTTTACCAGAGCCCTTAGATGTTTCTCTTCCAGAGATGTACATTAAAGATAACTGAGGAAAGGGCATTTTACAAAGAGAAAAACAGTGATTGCAAAGAGCCCAAGGAATCCTAACTTGTAAAGTTAAAAGGGATAGTTAAATGCAGATATAAAAAAAATGTTGGACCAAAAACCCGATGCAATGTAAAATTGGGAACTATCCCTTTAATACACTATCTGGTGTGATTACATTATTTGTTGTAACATAAAAGTCAGTACAACACATGCAGGTTATGCAACACATATTGATGTAATTGTGCGGTCAATTATACCCTTAATTAGCCAATGAGTCACAGCTGTATGGACTTGATCAGCACATCTCAGCTTGTTCAGCCTATAGTGCAAAGGAGAGCGTAGCATGCCTTTATAGTGAACACACCCAAGGCATACAGTTAGTATTGAACAATGCACTGTGCATGTGGTGAAGCTGGTTTGCCAGAAGAGATTAAAAAGACTGATAATATGACATCAGGGGATTTATTATAGAAGCAATGATAGGCATTAGGTGAAGCACAGTGTTAATTCAAGTCTCTCTACCATCATATTTTAGCCAATCTCGATGAAGTTTTGCGAAACAACTTGATTGGCGGTACACAATATACTCCCTGCCTCTTGTTATGAGCCGTCTGGCCGTTACCAAGAATCACATACCAGATTTCTTTAACAGGGTCGTTAGCAATTGATTTAAGAGTATTTCTTGCACCGCCCTATGGGACTACCAATCACGGCCGGTTGTGATACAGCCTGGAATTGAACCAGGGTCTGTAGTGATGCTTTTACCACTGAGAAGCAGTGCCTTAGACCGCTGCGTCACCTGGGATCCACTCAGGTTAATCAATAAATACAAACATTTTGATTAGATAGGACCAGGATTATAGTTTTTTTTTTTTTCAAATCAGCTGTGTAGTTCTAGGGCAAAAGCAAAAAATGTGCATCCATTTGGGTCCCCAGGACAAGGATTAAGAAACACTGAGCGAGGTAGCTAGCTAATGTTAGCTTGATTGTACAAAGTCCAGCAGCTAGCCTCTGTAGCTAGTTACCAACACCAGTCAGCTGAAAATTAGCTCGCTAACGAACAGGCAGAGAAAGATGGCTAGTTTGTTACACTAATAACTTCAGACATTAGCTAGCTAGCTAGAGCCAGACAACATCAGTTGAAGCCAGATAACAATAGCTAGTTCACCAGTCCTACATTTTACCACAGAACATGTGGTAAAATTGCAACACAGCTACGTCTCTATAAGCTTGGCACATCTAGCCACTGGGAATATTGCCCATTCTTCAAGGCAAAACTGGTCCAGCTCCATCAAGTTGGATGGGTTCCGCTGGTGTACAGCAATCTTTAAGTCATACCACAGATTCTCAATTGGAATGAGGTCTGGGCTTTGACTAGGCCATTTCAAGACATTTAAATGTTCCCCCTTAAACGATTTGAGTGTTGCTATAGCAGTATGCTTAGGGTCATTGTCCTGCTGGAAGGTGAACCTCCGTTCCAGTCTCAAATCTCTGGAAGACTGAAACAGGTTTCCCTCAAGAATTTCCCTGTATTTAGAGCCATCCATCCCCGTGGCAGCATCATGTCAATTCTGACCAGTTTCCCAGTGCCTGCCGATAAAAAAAACATCCCAACTGGGCCTCCAGGGTGGCGCAGTGGTCTAGGGCTGTGCCACCAGAGACTCTGGGTTCGCACCCAGGCTCTGTTGCAGCCGGCCGCAACCGGGAGGTCCGTGGGGCGACGCACAATTGGCCTAGCGTCGTCCGGGTTAGAGGGGGTTTGGCCAGTAGGGATATCCTTGTCTAATCGCGCACTAGCGACTCCTGTGGCGGGCCGGAGGCAGTGCACGCTATTCAGGTCGCCAGGTGCACGGTGTTTCCTCCGATACATTCGTGCAGCTGGCTTCCGGGTTGGATGCATGCTGTGTTAAGAAGCAGTAAGGCTTGGTTGGGTTGTGTTTCGGAGGACGCATGGCTTTCAAACTTCGTCTCGAGAATTGTAATGATGAGACAAGATAGTAACTACTAACAATTGGATACCACAAAATTGGGTGATGCTGCCACGGGGATGGTTTTCTCAGGGTGATGAGGTGTTGGGTTTGCGCCACACATAGCGTTCCTCTTGATGGCCAAAAAGCTCAAATTTAGTCTCATCAGACCAGAGTGCCTTCTTCCTTATGTTTGGGGAGTCTCCCACATGCCTGTTGGCGAACAACAAACGCGTTTGCTTATTTTTTTCTTTAAGCAATGGCTTTTTTCTGGCCACTTTTGTAAAGCCCAGCTCTGTGGAGTGTACGGCTTAAAGTGGTCCTATGGACAGATATTCCAATCTCCGCTGTGGAGCTTTGCAGCTACTTCCAAAGTTATCTTCGGTCTCTGTCGCCTCTCTGATTAATGCCCTCCTTGCCTGGTCCGTGAGTTTTGGTGGGCGGGCCTCTCTTGGCAGGTTTGTTGTGGTGCCATATTCTTTCCATTTTTTAATAATGGATTTAATGGTGCTCCGTCGGATGTTTAAAGTTTCACATCCTCGATCTGAATTAATGAAATATTCTTAAGTACTTTTTTCTCTACATAGTTGAATGTGCTGACAACAAAATCACACAAATTATCAAATGTATCAACCCATGGAGGTCTGGATTTGGAGTCACACTCAAAATGAAGGTGGAAAACCACACTACAGGCTGATCCAACTTTGATGTAATGTCCTTAAAACAAGTCAAAATGAGGCTCAGTAGTGTGTGGCCTCCACGTGCCTGTATGACCTCCCTACAACGCCTGAGCATGCTCCTGATGAGGTGCAAGATGGTCTCCTGAGGGATCTCCTCCCAGACCTGGACTAAAGCATCCGCCAACTCCTGGACAGTCTGTGGTGCAACGTGGCGTTGGTGGATGGAGCGAGACATGATGTCCATAGCATCAATGCCTTCCTCTTGCAGGGACTGCTGACACACTCCAGCCACATGAGGTCTAGCATTATCTTGTATTAGGAGGAATCCAGGGCCAACCGCACCAACATATGGTCTCACAAGGGGTCTGAGGATCTCATCTCGGTACCGAATGGCAGTCAGGCTACATCTGGCGAACACATGTGGCGAACACTCACTCATGAAGTGGAACGACATTTTCAGTTTTTGATTTGTTAAAAAAGTTAAATATCCAATAAATGTCGTCCCACTTGTTGTTGATTCTTCACAAAAAAATACAGTTTTATATCTTTATGTTTGAAGCCTGAAATGTGGCATACGGTCGCAAAGTTCAAGGGGGGCGAATACTTTCGCAAGGCACTGTATATATATATATATACACACACACACAGATCATGTGACAGATCATATGACACTTATATTGCACACAGGTGGACTTTCATTAAACTAATTATGTGTATGTCCAATACCTGCAGTCCAAATAAAAACAATTCAAATACAGGTTGTAATAGAACAAAATAGGAAAAAATGCCAAGGGCGATACTTTTGCATGGCACTGTACCCAGCGACCCGCCTATCGACCCAGACAGCCACCCACCAACCCACCCACCCAGCCAGCCAACCACCTACCCAACCAACCAGACAGCTACCTTCCCACCCGCCCAGACAGCTAGCCAGCCACCTACACAGACAGCTTGCCAGCCATCTACCCAACCAACCAGACAGCCACCCAGACAGCTAGCTAGCCAGCCACCTACCCCCCCCAACCAGACAGCTAGCTAGCCAGCCCCCCCAACCAGACAGCTAGCTAGCTAGCTAGCCAGCCAGCCACCTAACCCCCCCCCCCAACCAGACAGCTAGCTAGCTAGCCACCTACCCCCCAACCAGACAGCTAGCTAGCTAGCCACCTACCCCCCAACCAGACAGCTAGCTAGCTAGCCACCTACCCCCCCAACCAGACAGCTAGCTAGCTAGCCACCTACCCCCCCAACCAGACAGCTAGCTAGCTAGCCACCTACCCCCCCAACCAGACAGCTAGCTAGCTAGCTAGCCACCTACCCCCCCCAACCAGACAGCTAGCTAGCTAGCCACCTACCCCCCCAACCAGACAGCTAGCTAGCTAGCCGACTACCCCCAACCAGACAGCTAGCTAGCTAGCCACCTACCCCCCCAACCAGACAGCTAGCTAGCTAGCCACCTACCCCCCCCCCAACCAGACAGCTAGCTAGCTAGCCACCTATCCAACCAGGCAGCTAGCTAGCTAGCCACCTACCCTCCAACCAGACAGCTAGCTAGCTAGCCACCTATCCAACCAGACAGCTAGCTAGCCACCTATCCAACCAACCAGACAGCTACCCAGACAGCTAGCCAGCCACACAGACAGCTAGCTAGCTAGCCACCTACCCAACAAAACCAGACAGCTAGCTAGCTAGCCACCTACCCAACAGAGCCAGACAGCCAGCTTGCCAGCTAGCCACCCACCCAGCCAGCCACCCAGCCAGCTAGCTAGCCACCTACCCAGACAGCTAGCTAGCCACCCACCCAGACAGCTAGCTAGCCACCTACCCAGACAGCTAGCTAGCCACCTACCCACCCACCCAGACAGCTAGCTAGCCACCTACCCACCTACCCAGACAGCTAGCTAGCTAGCCACCTACCCACCCACCTAGACAGCTAGCTAGCTAGCTAGCCAGCCAGCCACCTACCCACCCAGACAGCTAGCTAGCCAGCCACCTACCCAGCCAGCTAGCTAGCCACCCACCCAGACAGCTAGCTAGCCACCCACCCAGACAGCTAGCTAGCTAGCCACCCACCCAGACAGCTAGCCAGCTAGCCACCTACCCACCCACCCAGACAGCTAGCCAGCTAGCCACCCACCCAGACAGCTAGCCAGCTAGCCACCTACCCACCCACCCAGACAGCTAGCCAGCTAGCCACCTACCCACCCACCCAGACAGCTAGCCAGCTAGCCACCTACCCACCCACCCAGACAGCTAGCCAGCTAGCCACCTACCCACCCACCCAGACAGCTAGCTAGCTAGCCACCTACCCACCCACCCAGACAGCTAGCTAGCCACCTACCCACCCACCCAGACAGCTAGCTAGCTAGCCACCTACCCACCCACCCAGACAGCTAGCTAGCTAGCCACCTACCCACCCACCCAGACAGCTAGCTAGCTAGCCACCTACCCACCCACCCAGACAGCTAGCTAGCTAGCCACCTACCCACCCACCCAGACAGCTAGCTAGCCACCTACCCACCCACCCAGACAGCTAGCTAGCTAGCCACCTACCCACCCACCTAGACAGCTAGCTAGCTAGCTAGCTAGCCAGCCACCTACCCACCCACCTAGACAGCTAGCTAGCTAGCTAGCCAGCCACCTACCCACCTACCTAGACAGCTAGCTAGCTAGCCAGCCACCTACCCACCCACCTAGCCAGCCACCTACCCACCCAGACAGCTAGCTAGCCAGCCACCTACCCACCAAGACAGATAGCTAGCTAGCCACCTACCCAGCCAGCTAGCTAGCTAGCCACCTACCCAGCCAGCTAGCTAGCCACCTACCCACCCACCCAGCCAGCTAGCTAGCCACCTACCCACACAGACAGCAAGCTTGCCACCAACACCATTAGTATCAAAGTATTTGGGAGCTCTGATCCCCTGAAACTATGGAAATGTATACTTTACGCAATAAGTACATGCCTGTGTAACCTACTTTCCTGGGGCTATCCATGCCTACATCACCAATAGGCTAAATATGTCAAACACACAAGCTACTTGTGTTATCTTAATAACTAAAGTGTTTGCTTACATTTCACTGCTGATTTTGCAAGCTGGTCATACTAACACTGCGCTTATATACTTGGCTTCACCTGGCATCCTTGGTGCTCTGTGTAGTACAATGCAGGAGGCAGACCAGGGACAAATCTTTGCAGTGGGTTATAATGTTAGTGTTCCGCTCTGCAAAAATAATGACAAAGACCCAGTGAAATATGAAACACACCTGTGCACACACATACACAAAAATAGATCTACTTTAAAAAGTGAAAATCCCCCAAAACAGGAAATTTCACAAAGGGAAAAGGAATCTTATCCCACACAAGCATACAATTCCATTCCCAAAAAGATACGCGAATTAGGCGATGGAAAAGCAATATATTTACATATATTTAAGCCAAATCCTTCTTTACCGAACGAGTCTTTGGTGATGCATACAAATTACAGTTTGCGAAAAAGGGGGAACGATCCTTAATATGCCTGTACCACCAAACATCCAATTCCTTAATAGAAGATCAAAACAATGCAGCCATATGTAAGAGTTGCCTTTTTAATGCATTTGAGTTTCACAATTAGCATCGCAAAGAGAGACAGCAGGATGTATGTATGTATATCAAATCCATTATCTGGCAAGGCCCATCATCCCTCGACTTCATTGAATTAGCAAAGAAGCCTGTGTTAAGTTTTCTATTCACAAAGACAAATTACAATGGAGAACAGGCGACTTGACGCAACCGCCAATTTGACGCAACCGCCATTACATTTTGGGATGCATCTTGACATAGCTGAATTCCATGTATAATAAGCTTTGACTAATTTCAAAGTTGTAAAACTTGACCAGGGTTGCATTCAGCAGGCACACATAGGAGAAACTGCTCTGATTGGAGAGGTTTTGGTGCCCTCACATTGTGTGCTACAGAATGTGTCCAGTCTTCCAGGGGTGCAACACTACTATGGGGTGTATTCATTTAATGTACAACGTTGAAAAACAGTTTATTAAAATGATTAAAATTGACAAATTTAGGTAGGTCCCTCCCCATTTAGGCTGCTTATGTTTAAATAAAGGTTAAAAATAAAAAATAAATGCACTTGTAATGAAACAGGGAAATCCCATTGAGACCAAAGCCTCCTTTGCAAGGGAGCCAATCACACAATATTTACAATTCCAATGCAATAAAAACATACAATATTTACAAGCAATTTAAGATAAGTAATCACCCAGCCGTCTGAACTGCCCTAGCGGCACCAAAACATGCAACTTTCAAACCTTTAAATGAAAATGCAGATCTACCTTATTACTCAGTGGTGACCGAACGGATTTCCAGAGTTAGCCATCCCGGTAATTGAGTCTGGTGACGCATGCGTATGTCTGGAATTTGTCTAAAAATCTGAAATGGATTTAGGCCTACACTTGGGAAACCAAGATCCTGTTCAGTAAGGCACGCTAAAGTAAAATAAAAAAAAGTCACTTATCTAACAAGTTCAGGTAGTACCTCGCCATTTCAAAATGTTTCTTCCCTACCAGTCACAACCCAGATATGTGTGTGGACGTGATGGTAAATTAAGGATCTTAAATTCAATGATTGAAAGACCTGTAATTCATGGAATCATTGACTACCAGTGAGAAGATAAACCCAGTAGACACTGCACGACCTCAAGTATTAATATTGTGTGTAAACAGATCATGGTCTTCCCTTCAACAATGGGGGCACTCCATGGGCCTCATTTGTCGATCATATTTAACCAGTTGGGAAAATGCTACACTGACTCAAGATCAGTGTCCAGGCCCTCTAGGGCAACTTCACCCAAGGGAACGTTAGAAAGCAATCCAACTTGTCATCTCCATCAGTCTTTAGTGTAAACAAGGCCTTCGTCTGTGGAAAACAATTAGGCCTACACTTCAAAACAGGGAACATGTGGAGTTCTCAGCTGAACAATAGTGTGCAGGGAAACAATGGGAAGCCACAAAACAAAAGTACAGCACTACACTAATCAGCTGAGACTGCGGTGCTGCTGAGCCTTTTTTTGTATTCTTTTTTTATTTAATAACTCCCCCAGCTTCAGTCAAGCCTTGGCGGACATAATAGCAACGGTTGTCTTAGCTAATTACTTAATTGAGGTGCTTAACACTTTAGGTGTTAATGAGAAGATAAATGGCTTCATTGACAAAATCTCAAACCATCCCTTTAATATGGAGGAAATTACAGGCACTGGAACTAATTACAGGTTTTTTTTTCTTAGGTGGGGCGTCTAAGTGGTAATTTTCAGTTTCAGTGTCAACTTAAATGACCCAAACCAGATAAATATATCTTCTGATTGTGTTCTGACTCATATACACAACATATACGGTCCCAGTCATAAGTCTAAATATTTTATGTGAGATTCTTCAAAGTAGCCACCCTTTTCCTTGACAGCTTTGAACACTCTTGGCATTCTCTCAACCAGCTTCATGTGGCATTCACCTGGAATGCATTTCAATTAACAGATGTGCCTTGTTAAGTTAATTTATTTATGTCTTAATGCCTTTGAGGCAATCAGTTCTGTTGTGACAAGGTAGGGGTGGTATACAGAAGATAGCCCTGTTTTGGTAAAATACCAAGTCCATATTATGGCAAGAACAGCTCAAATAAGCAAAGAGAAATTACAGTCCATCGTTACTTTAAGACATGAAGGTCAATCAATTCAGGAAAAATTCAAGATCAAGATCTCCACATGTGTGGTTCCCACCGTGAAGCATGGAGGTGGCGGTTTGATGGTGCTTTGCTGGTGACACTGTCTAATATATTTAGGGTTCAAGGCACACTTAACCAGCATGGCTACCACATCATTCTGCAGCGAAACACAATCACATCTGGTTTGCACCTAGTGGGACTATCATTTGTTTTTCAACGGGACAATTGACACAAAACACACATACAGGAGTGCTGCATCAGATGACCTGGCCTCCACAAATCACCTGACCTCAAGCCAATTGAGATCAGCATGTGGGAACTCCTTCAAGACTGTTGGAAAAGTATTCCAGGTGATGCTGGTTGAGAGAATGCCAAGAGTGTGCAAAGCTGTCATCAAGGCAAAGGGTGGCTACTTTTAGAATCTCAAATATATTTTTATTTGTTTAACACTTTTCTGGTTACTACATGATTCCATAGTTAATATCTTCACTATTATTGGACAATGTAGAAAATAGTCCAATTAAAGAAAAACCCTTGAATGAGTAGGTGTCCAAACTTTGGACGGGGGATATATCATACACACACACACTTTTTGTATTATACCATTTTTGAGCACTAACAATCAAATAAAAGCTTGACAGTCAGGGAGAATCTGAAATTCCAATTGAAAATGCCCATTGATTTTGTTTTTATGTTTGAGCAGAGGAACACAGGATTAGCCATAGCAAAATGCATAAAACTGCAGGACATTAGCCATAAAACTAAACAATTGTCCTTCAGCTCAATAGAAAAATGTTGAATTGCAGAAATTTGCTTTACAACAGCAACATTTTTACTATGCTGCCAAGAAAGCTAGAAAGGTATGATCGAGTTTACACTTCCAATAAACTGTGGTGATGTCAACATAATGAAACGGTCTACAAATATTTTCATTAAAACAAATGTTTGGAATATTTTTTGGAAGGGTTGCAAACATCCCTGGGTCACCGCTTTGCCAGAGCAAGAAAATGTTATAAACCCTGCTCCAACACACACTCTTTGAGCATTTACACAAACAGGCCATATTCCACTGATAGATTGGCCCAAGCAATATCAATGTATGAGGGTATCATGTTACAGCTGGGCAATTCCACAGTAACAGAATGACCCGGAGACTCAGATTTCTCACTTCAAAATCTACGCAAAACAAAAACCATTGATTTCAAATTCAACAAATCATACACTTTTTATGCACAAAGGACTACTTCGAAAATGTACACAGAATGTCACAAAAACACATTTACTGGAAGAACGGTGCAGATGCTAAATTTGGTAACATAATTACGTTCATATCTCCCTCGATTTATGTGACCACATTTTCCAAAAACGTTTAAATATCTGCTCCGGATTAAGACTCAAAGACGTCCTGGCTCAAAATATATGCATTTGTTTAGATAGCGTCATCGTGAAGCATATGAGAAGAATTTAGGGTGGTTTACAGACAAATTAGGGCTCTATTCAATCCGTAGCCTGACGATCCGCTGTATAGCGCAATTGACAATTAAAAGGCAATGTTCCCGCTGGTTGCAGAAATTACCTTTAAAATGTGAACATAATTCAGTTATAGGGCCACATTCTTTTCAAGCCACTTCGAGAAAGTGATTTTCGTCGCAGGTTAGGACAGCATTTTCTCCAACCCAAACCGCAGGCTCCTACCCTGCTACGAAAACGTCTCCGTTATCGAAATGGCGTGAAAAGTGCGTTTCCCGTCAGCGATACAGATTGAACCCAGCACTCAATCTTTGACCTAGAACCAAGAACGTGCAAACACATCCACTGTCAATCAGAAACCAGGCCTAATTTTACACCTTGTGTTTACCTTTTTTATTTTATGTCATATTGCCCACAGTCCTAAACGTAGTCTTCAAGTCAAGGTACTGACAACTAATTGAAACACCACAATTGCATTTCTACTAGGCTAATTCCACCAATGCCTAGAAAATCTCTCATATTTGAGTTGAGTGAACATACAATGTTGCGACACACACAAAACGACGCAACAGAGCGATTTCCTTGTGCACCCAAGAAATGTCTGCTCGATTTTAAACAATTATTGATGGCCCTGATAATTCCATCAAAACCATGCTTTGAACACCTTTGGATGGACAAATGATTCATTGTGAAACACGCTATGGGTTGAACAAGCGACCCCCTTCGTCAATGTACCGCTGTTGATAACAAGTACCACAACCTTTCAAATTAAAACATCTTTGAAAAACAAATCACTTCGCTTACCCGCTGGCATTCTTCCGCTAATGTACCGCAGTTCCTCTGACGTGGGCAGCGATTGAATCTTCTGTTTTGTTACATGTAGTTTATATCGTCCGTATTCTCCGAAATCGCTGCTCCTTCACTTCATCAAATTACATTGAAAGAGGGTCGATCAAGGGCACACTGTAACATTAAATCATGAACACGAGTTCAGTCGTGAATTCGTTAAAACGTTGTGTAAACTGAATTGTAGGTTTATTCAAAAGTCTACGTTTTAACATCACCTACATAAATGGCACTGTGATAGACTATAACGCAACCTATGTATGTATTTAAAAATAAAATAATAATAATTACTCGGTGGATTCGAATGTCACGAACATTGATATTGATTCTAACGTATGTTGCTCAACGATACAATGTAACATTCGAAGGTTTTAATGGTTAAATACCTGTAAACTACGCGGATTAACCCCTACAGATTAGGCTACAGCTTCCTGTAATAGGACTGCTTTACATTGAGGGACAACACGGAAGTAGGAGTCGCTCTTGAAGCGATATGTCACCTCTTCGCTCCTAAACAATATCATTTATTACATATTTATCTGTTTAATGGGGGAAATATAGGTATTTGGCAAGTTAGTTATTCTTACCAGACAATTATTTGAAGGGGACTGTCACGTTTGCTTATGCCAACCAATCAATAAGGAAGTGTGACCTAAAGTAGTCCCTCCCACTCGTACCAAAACTTTCATACAGGAGCCATGTTTATGCATGACAGTCATTTTAGCCTGCCAAAGACAGACAAGCAATGGTCACTGCTCTTTGGTATTACTCCAAGTGAATTTTTGTAGGGCCTATCAATTACTTATACAAAAACGATAGCCTGTCGATGAAGTTGTGAAGTCGGAAATCAGCATGGTTAAGCGTGTGAAAGTCTCCCAGAGGGACTGCTTTTTAATCTCTTAAATGCCTTTGCTGCACAGTCCAATGGATTTATCTGTGATTAAAAGCTTTTATCCCACAGATGGCATCCCTAGCATCTGTTAAAACAGACTAACTGACATGCCTCAATACCATCCTAGCAGATAAAATGATCCTATTTCTTCATGAATCTACCACATTTTAGAACAATCCACATACATGTTATTGTAAATGTACAAATTAAACAAAATAAAAATACTATCTAGTGATCAGAACCTGGTTAAATCAGGATGTAGAATGGGACATAAATCTAACAACTTCAAATACAAATTTCTCTGAACAGATAAAAAATAAATAAATTCAATGAGAATACTTTAAATAGGATGCAGAGACAATACTCTGAGCCACAGCGCCATACTACTTGTCATACACCTTCCTAATATTCAGTTGCACCCCCCTCCTTTTGCCCTCATAGCCTCAATTCGTCGGGGCATGGACTCTACAAGGTGTCGAAATCGTTCCACGGGGATGCTGGCCTGTGTTGATTCCAATGCGTCCCCCATTTGTGTCAAATTGGCTGGATGTCCTTTGGGTGGTGGACCATTTTTGATACACACAGGAAACTGCTGATCATGAAAAACCCAGCAGTGTTGCAGTTCTTGACACAAACCGGGACCCTACTACTATACCCCGTTCAAGGGCACTGAAATATTTTGTCTTTCCCATTCACCCTCTGAATGGCACATATACACAATACATGTCTAAACTGTCTCAAGGCTTTAAAATGGTCATTTAACCTGTCTCTTCCCCTTCCTCTACACTGATTGAAGTGGATTTAGTAACGGTTCCGTAAACACAGACACTGGGAGACGGGAATCAAGTACAGAGTGAGGAATTAATAATAAATAGACATGAAACTAAACAAGAACAGCATCAGGACAAGAGAAACAAAACAACATCAATGCAGACATGGGAATGAAACTGAGGAAGTGACAGATATAGGGGAGGCAATCAATGACGTGATGGAGTCCAGGTGAGTCCGATGAAGCGCTAGTGCACTTAACAATGGTGACAGGTGTGTGTAATGATGAGCAGCCTGGCGACCTCGAGCGCCAGAGAAGGGGACATGACAGGATTTAACAGCTGGAGGCCACAGAAAGAGAGTTGTATGGCATTGAAGCTCGTCTGGAGATTAGTTAACAGTGTCCAAAGAGGGGCCAGAAGTATACAGAATGGTGTCGTCTGCGTAGAGGTGGATCAGAGAATCACCAGCAGCAAGAGCGACATCATTGATATATACAGAGAAGAGAGTCGGCCCGAGAATTTAACCCCGTGGCACCCCCATAGAGACTGTCAGAGGTCCGGACAACAGGCCCTCCGATTTGACAAACTGAACTCTATCTGAGAAATAGTTGGTGAACCAGGTGAGGTAATCATTTGAGAAACCAAGACTGTCGAGTCTGCCAATAAGAATGTGGTGATTGACAGTGTCGAAAGCCTTGGCCATGTCGATGAATACGGCTGCACAGTAATGTCTCTTATTGATGGCGGTTATGATATCATTTAGGACCTTGAGCGTGGCTGAGGTGCACCCATGACCAGCTCTGAAACCAGATTGCATACGGTGGGATTCGAAATGGTCGGTAATCTGTTTGTTTACTTGGATTTCGAAGACCTTAGAAAGGCAGGGTAGGTTATACAGTATATAGGTCTGTAGCAGTTTGGGGCTAGAGTGTCTCCCCCTATTAAGAGGGGGATGACCGCGGCAGCTTCCAATCTTTGGGAATCTCAGACGATACAAGAGAGAGTTTGAACAGGCTAGTAATAGGTGTTGCAACAATTTCGGCAGATAATTTCAAAAGAGAGGGTCCAGATTGTCTAGCCCAGCTGATTTGTAGTGGTCCAGATTTTGCAGCTCTTTAAGAACATCAGCAATCTGGATTTGGGTGAAGGATAAATGTGGAGGCTTGGTCTGTTAACCGGGGTAGGGGTAGCCAGGTGGAAAGCATGGCCAGCCGTAGAGTAATGCTTATTGAAATTCTCAATTATAGTGGATTTATCTGTGGTGACAGTGTTTCCTAGCCTCAGTGCAGTGGGCAGCTGGGAGGAGGTGTTCTTATTCTCCCAGAACTTTTTTGAGTTTGTGCTACAGGATGCACATTTCTGCTTGAAAAAGCTAGCATTCGCTTTCCTAACTGCCTCTGTATATTTGTTCCTAACTTCCCTGAAAAGTTGCATATCACGATGCTAATGCAGAACACCACAGGATATTTTTTCTTCTGGTCAAGGGCAGTCAGGTCTGGAGAGAACAAAGGGCTGTATCAGTCCCTGGTTCAATTTTTTTAAGGGGCATGCTTATTTAAGATGGTGAGGAAGGCACTTTTAAAGAATGACCAGGCATCCTCTACTGATGGGATGAGGTGTTTTTGGGAGTGTTTGATTGTGATGAGGGGTGGTTGTTTGACCGCAGACCCGTTGAGGATGCAGGCAATGAGGCAGTGATTGCTGAGATCTTGGTTGAAAAGAGCAGAGGTATATTTGGACTGCAAGTTGGTTAGGATGATATCTATGAGTGTGCCCGTGTTTACGGATTTGGGGTTGTACCTGGTGAGTTCATTGATAATTTGTGAGAGATTTAGGGCATCAAGCTTAGATTGTAGGATGGCCGGGGTGTTAAGCACGTCCCAGTTTAGGTCACCTAGCAGCACAAGCTCTGAAGATGGAGGGGGGAAATCAGTTCACATATGGTGCTGAGGGCAGAGGGTGTGTCACGCCCTGACCATAGAGATCTTTTATTCTCTATGTTGGTGTGTGATTTAACAGTTGGTTATCTAGGTGAATTATATTTCTGTTGGCATAGTATGGTTCCCAATCAGAGGCAGCTGTTTATCGTTGTCTCTGATTGGGGATCATATTTTAGGTAGCCATTTTCCCATTGTGCTTTGTGGGACCTTGTCTATGTATAGTTGCCTGTGAACATTATATTAGCATCACGTTTCGTTTGTTTGTGGTGTTGTTTTGTTCTTTAAAGTTGGAAACATACCACGCTGCATCTTGATCCACTCCTTGATCGTGACAGGGTGGTCTATAGCAAGCGGCAACAGTGAGAGACTTGATTCTGGAAAGGTGGATTTTTAAAAGTAGAAGCTCGAATTGTTTGGGTACAGACCTGGATAGTACGACAGGCTATATCTGCAGTAGATGGCAACACCGCCGCATTAGGCAGTTCTATTTTGTCAGAAAATTGAAATTTCAGGGTTTTTGGTGGTCTTCCTGAGCCCCAGATCGAGGGAGATTATCAGTGGTCTTGTGTGTCTTCCATTTCCTAATAATTGCTCCCACAGTTGATTTCTTCAAACCAAGCTGCTTACCTATTGCAGATTCAGTCTTCCCAGCCTAGTGCAGGTCTACCATTTTTTTCTGGTGTCCTTTGACAGCTCTTTGGTCTTGGCCATAGTGGAGTTTGGAGTGTGACTGTTTGAGGTTGTGGACAGGTGTCTTTTATACTGATAACAAGTTAACAATCTTGAAGTGTGGAATCAGATTGGTTGGACCAGTGTTGACCAGACCTAGTTCCTGTCTATAGGCTGGGAGCAACAAAATGGAGTCGTGGTCAGATTTGCCGAAAGGAGGGCACGGGAGGGCTTTGTATGCATTGAGGAAATTAGAGTAGCAATGATCCAGAGTGTTGCCAGCCCGGGTCGCGCATTCAATATGCTGATAAAATTTAGGGAGCCTTGTTTTCAAATGAGCCTTGTTAAAATCCCCAGCTACAATAAATGCAGTCTCAGGATATATGGTTTCCAGTTTACAGTCCAATGAAGTTCTTTCTGGGACGTCGAGGTGTTTGCTTGGGGGGAGATATACACGGCTGTGATTATAATTGTCAGGATTTGGCCAGGGTTGTGCCGGGTTTTGGTCACTAGATGCCCCCATTGTGCTTTTTGACCTTATGTTTTTTCCCTTGTTCCCCATTATTATTTGCACCTGTGCCTCGTTTCCCCTGATTGTATTTAAACCCTTAGTTTCCCTCAGTTCTGTGCTCTGTGTTTGTATGTTAGCACCCAGCCCTAGTGTTCTGTGTATTCTTGTCGTTTCCGGTGGATGCTCTTGTGGAATTCTGTTTTTGTTTTTGAGTATCTCTTGAGGCTTTTTTGTGCTATACCTACCACCTTTTGGATTTGCCATTTTGTATTGAAGGACTTCTCCTTTTTTACTTTATTAAATACACCGTCTTAAGTACTGCTGTGTCTGCCTCATCTTCTGGGTTCTGCTGACTATTCGTGGCTCAGTTGGTTAAGTGACTGTTTCTCACTCCGGAGACCCAGGTTCGTAACCGGGTCCTGACAATAATCAGAGATAATTCTCTATGTGGTCTCCCCATTAAATGGTCATATGGTGCAGTTGATGTGCTTGGTGTACACATTCCTGAAAATTTGAATGATCTTGCGAATATACATTGAGAGAAACCTTATCAAAATAGATAGG